>NC_133666.1:647946441-648249224 GCF_037893015.1 Macrotis lagotis | reverse complement strand
AGACAACACTACTGGAGGAGACAACACTGAAAGGAACCTACAAAGCTGTGCCAGTATGGGGGTGGGGTGGAAGGCCCCAGTCTGGAGGAGTTGAGGCTTGTGGAGAGTATGGCTTGGTGTGGATGCTTCCCAGAATGGAGATGTTGACAGAGCAAGAATAAGTCTTCGGGGTGGAAGTGCTGCTCTGTCCAGTTTTGAGGAAGGCATGGTTGTTGTGGGTACCTTGAAATAAGAGCAGAGGCTGGGTTTTATCTAAAGCTGATCTGTACTGAGTCTGTATTGATCACAATCCATGTTTGTTGAAGGAATGAATAAATAAATAAATGGATTTCTACACTGAAGTGTTGAGGAGGTCCTGGGTTCTTGAAGACCACCATCAGGGCCACCTTATTATAAGTTGGGCTAGTAAAGGACCAGATCTGTTCTCAGGAGACTAAGCAGACTGAAGGTGGAGAAGCTGGTCTATCACCCAAGGTTTGATGACCAAGGAATGAGTTATTTGGGCAGCACTAGCTTGTGACCCATTACCTGGGAAGAGAAGGGTTGGGGTCATGAAGGGAGGAATTGCAGTGATGAAATCTTGGCACCTTGGCAGCAATGCCAGGACCCAGGAAGGCAACCTGCACTTATCCACCAGATATCAGGGACCTCCCAATCTGGCAGCTGGCAAAGGCAGCAATCTTGGAAGCAGGCAAATCAGGGGGGAAATAGGATTGACCTCAGAATGATATATTAGGCAGATGGCTAGCCACCGCACCTAAAACCCATTGCCTTATCACTCACAAAACCACAGAAATCTTAGAATCAGAAGGGAGACCAGAAAGCCTCTAGTCTAACCCACAGTTGCACAAAAATCCCCTCAATAAGATCCCCTCAAAGTGACTAAGCTTTGAAGACAGCCAGCAAGAGGGAAGGATGGGAATGGAACAATTACAGTGGATAGAGACCTGTCTAGAGTCAGGAATTTCATCTTTCTTCCTGAGTTCAAATCTCAGACACTTTCTAGCTGTTTGACCCTGAACAAATCACTTCACCATTTGCCTCAGTCTCCTCATCTGTAAAATGAACTAAAGAAGAAAATGGCAAACCATTCCTATTTCTCTGCCAAGAAAACCCCAAATAGCAACACGAAGAGCCAGATGTGATTTTTTTTTTTGGTTTTTGCAAGGCAAATGGGGTTAAGTCATTTGCCCAAGGCCACATAGCTAGGTAATTATTAAATGTCTGAGACCAGATTTGAACCCAGGTACTCCTGACTCCAGGACCAGTGCTTTATCCACTGCGCCACCTAGCCACCCCTAGATGTGACTTTTTACAAATATCTCATTTGATCCTCGCCACAACTCTGTGAAGCAGATACTATTTACAGATAAAGAAACTGAGGCAGACAAAGGCTAAGTGACCCAGAGTTACATAGCCAGTAAGTATCAGAGGTTGGGATTTAAATTCAGGTCTTCCTGATTCCAGGGCTGTCTCTTCAGTGCACCATTTAACTGAACTAGCAAGGCAAACCACACTGCCTGCCCTCCTGAAGCAGCATTTTGTACTCTTGGACACTGTTGGGAAGCTCTCTCCTAGAACTGAAATCTGCTTCCTCTATGATCCTGTTTCTACTCTCAAGAGCCAAGCAGAACTTGGCATGATCAGCAGCAACCTTTGACAAGTCTTCTTCCTAAAATGGCCAGATTAATATTCCTATTGGTGATCATCTACCCAAAATCTCTGCTGCTTACCAATGGAAACACCATACAAGGCTGAACTTGAGATTTCCCTTGGGGGTACCACTGTTTATAGGGATCTGGGCTTGGAGTGAGGAGGTTCTGATGCCACCTCAAAAATTTACTCATTATGCAATAAAGGGGAAACCCTTTAACCTCTATGTGCCTCAGTTTCTCCATATGAAAAATGAAGGGGATGAACTTAATGGTCTCTGAGGCCCCTTTCAGTTCTGAATCTAAATTTTTAAGAGATAGTATGGCATAACAGAGAGCTCTGGATTTGGAATCAGGAAAGATCAGAATTTGAATCTTTCCTCCAAAAGCTAGGTGGCTCTGGACAGGTCACTTACCTTTCCTGAGTCTTAATTTCCCCAACTGTAAAATCAAGATGAGAAACAGGATTGTTGTGAAGATCAAATCATCATATGATCCCAGATTTAGAGCTGGAAGAGACCTTAGAGTCCATGAAATCCAATCCCTTCATTCTATAGATGAGGAACTGAGCCCAGGGTCCTGAAGTAACCTGTCCATCTCATAAGTATCTGAGGCAGGATTTGAACTCATGTCTTATTGACTCAAGGTTCAATGCCCTATCTGCTCCAAAACACTGTCTCCCCAAGAAATCGTGTATTTATATCACTTTGAAAATGTTTAAAACACATAAAAGTTAGCTAAGAGTATCTCTAAAGTCTCTTCCAACTCTCAATCTTATTCATCTATGAGTCACAAGGGCTAGCCTAGCTCTTTGTAGCATTGAGAGATCCCTTCCCTTTTCCCTCCTGAATCTCTGCCTATTGGTTTCCCTAGTGACCTGGAAGGGGCTAGCCTAGAACAACCCCAGTACCTTATCTTCCCAGTGGAGACATCATACAAACAAGGCTGACTTCGGAAGGGCCTTCCTGTCTTTAACAAAGGCAAAAAAAAACAAAGGAAAATAGTCTCAGAGTGAGTGACTTTAGTCACTCTTCCTTATTCCCTGGACTGTCTTATCACAGTTGAAGGAAGTCACCAAAGATACTTCTGGGATCTTACAGACACAAAAATGCCCCAGCAAGTCCAGGTGGTTTTTAGTAGGGGTTTGGGATTGGAGTTCCTAGATTTGGATGAGGTTCTGTTTTGGGTTTATTTGGAGGTGGGGTGGAGTTCATAAGGCCTTTTCATTAAAACTCTTTTGGAAATCAAAGACCTGATTTTTGTTTCCTATTGCCTTTATGTAATCAGAGACTCAAAACAGAATCAAAGACTTCCTTGTAGAGAATTATAAAATTCAAAAGGTGAAAAAAATTTGAAAGTGATTTGAATAAATGTGCAAACAGAAAACAGAATGGTATAAGAGGAAAAGTGTCCTGAATTGAGAATGAGGAAACTGGATTCAAATCCCACCCCAATGAGTCTCTGTCTCAGTGTAGTTTTAAGCAAAGTTCCTAGTCCTCTCTGGTCTGTTTTCTCCTTTAAAAAGAGATACTAAATTGTTTAGTTATTTTGTGTTCTCAGTTTTGTCAGTATAGAACTGAGCTTTGAACAATTGATTTGATTTTCTGCTCTCTTCTTTTTAAATCATATTAGCTAAGGATTTATCAATGTGATTAATCCTTTTTTAAAAAAAACTTTTAGTTTTATCATTCCTATGGGGTTTTAGTTTCCAAGTTATCCATTTTCCCTCTAATTTTAATATCTCCTCTTTATGCTTATTTTAAGTTTATTTATTGGTTTTCTAATTTCTTAAAATACATAGTCAGTTCACTAATCCTGTTTTTTTCTGTTTTATTCAAGTAAGAAAAGGATTTTTCCCTGAGGACTCTGTGAACTGCATTCTAGTATTTCATGCTTATCATTTTCTTTTCATGGTTATTAATTATTTCTGTGATCTGTTCTCCTTCCCACTCATTTTTTAGGATTTCATTATTAAATCTTTATTTGAGTCCTCATTATTAAATTTTTTGTTTGAAACCCTTGAGTCAATGGCTATTTTTATTATGTTATAGTCTATAAACTATTTCTGCCTTTTCATATTTATTTGTAACATCTCTGTGCCCTAGTATATGGTCAGATCTTTTTTTTTTAACAAAGCAACAGGTTTAAGTGACTTGCCAAAGGTCACACAGACAGGTAATTATTATTACATTTCTGGATTTGAACTCAGATCCTCCTGGCTCCAGGGCTGGTACCACCTAGCTGCTCCTATGGTCAGGTTTTTTTTAAGTTTCATGTGATACTAAGGGGGGGGGAAATATATATATATATATGTATATGCTTTTTTTTTTTTTTAGGTTTTTGCAAGGCAAATGGGGTTGTGGCTTGCCCAAGGCCACACAGCTAGGTAATTATTAAGTGTCTGAGACTGGATTTGAACTCAGGTACTCCTGATTCCAGAGCCTTTGCTCTGTCCACTGTGCCACCTAGCTGCCCCCTGTATGTATATTCTCAATGCTCTGCCATTTACAAATTGCCATTAAGGTTTTTTTTAATTCTAGTTTCTCCAAAAATTTGTTCAGTTCCATATTTCCCCTTTTGTTTATCTTTCTGTTAGCATTACTAAGAACTGAGAAAGGGACAGTGAAGTCTCCAGTCACTATTATGTAACTATGTCTTCTAAGTTCAGATAATGTTTTCTTTAGAAATTTGGATACTAAGGAACATGGAGCATATAATTGGTTGATTAACTATGGTTTCTTTCAGAATGTATTTTCCATGATTATCCTTTTGGATTTTTTTGAATTTTTTTTCCCCCCTTTTGATTTGTCAGCATGATTGTAATACCTGCTTTTCTGGATTCACTACATAGTAAATTTTGTGCGTGTCCTTGTTTTTGTTTTTATTGTGTTTCTTGTTAAGTAGAATTTTGTTTTCTTAGCCAAAGTGTCATTCTTTTCCTTGTTATTAGACTGCTTAATCCATTCACATTTAAATTTATGAGAATTAAATTACTATTTCCTCCATTTGTCTCTAGAATTGGGTCTTTTACAAGCGTTTTCCACCTCTTGCTATAACCACAGTTCTATGTTCCCTTGGTTATATTACCTTAATCTTTTTTTTTTACGGTGGCACTATTTTCACTGGTCTTCTTCCCCTCACCTCAACCCTTTCCTTTAGTTTATTACCCCTTTCCCTTTGGGGTTTTGCTTATTGATCCCTTGTTCTCTCCTGTTTTTATTGAAATATAAAATTTTGGGGGCAGCTAGGTGGTGCAGTGGATAGAGCATGGGCCCTGGAGTCAGGAGTACCTGAGTTCAAATCCAGCCTCAGACACTTAATAATTACCTAGCTGTGTGGCCTTGGGCAAGTCACTTAATCCCATTGCCTTGCAAAAACTTTAAAAAAGAAGAATAAATTCTTTAAAAAAAAAGAAATATAAAAATTTCCACCCTTAACAATGAAACAGATTGCCCCTTCAACTAATCCTGTTTATTCATCTTTAAATTTTTCTTTTTTTGTTTTTTGTTCCTCCTTTTTCCAAAAGAGATTTCTCCTCTCTTCATTATCTAACATGTTTGTTTAGTCAAGACCCTCAGTCTCTGATTCATTGCCCCTGTAATTATCTGGTCTCTCTCTTTTATATGTATTTTCATGTCCTTCAGGCAGTTTCTATCACTGCCTAGAAGACCTTGCCTTTGGATTCCCCTTTTCCATCCTGCCTTACTCCCAGAACAATGCCAATTATTGTAGGTGTCATAGAGGGCATGTCCCATGATAGGACCCCTCCTCCACCATGCCCCTGATTATGCAGTCCACCACTGATCCACTGATCTAGACTTTTCCTGGGCCCATGCTCGGGAACTCCCCTAGGAGTTCCAACTCCCCCTTCTCCAGGTAGGTTGAGTAGTAGATTTTTTCAAGCACCAAATCCCCAAGGTTATATTCTAGCATAAGGTCCCCATCTTCACAGACCATCTCTCTACACCCATAGAAGCATTCATCTTCTCCCAGAACTAAAGCAAGACCTCCTGCTTTTCCCTCTCTTTTCAATCCTCACCCACCTCCTCCTCACCACTGTCCTATAGGCTCTTCTATTTCTTAAACCATGGAAGTTCCCTTTTCCTCATTGTTAGCCCTTGATTTTACCCTGACTCATCATACATTTCCTCTCCCCTCTGTTTGTCTCCCCCCCCCTTTCATACACCCTCCCATGCTGTAATGTAGTCCTCGAAAAAAAATTTGATTCACTTGTAGGTAGGGTGTCACCAGATTCTGTCAGTAAAGCCTCATGCCCATCCCTTCACTGCCATCTTTTCCATTTGTTTCCCTTTATTCTTGTGTATATTTCGAAAGAAGTTCTATTGTTACTCCATTGCTGTTGTTGTCCTTGGTTGCTACATTTATTCACTCCTCCTGAATTTCTATTGTTTCAGATGTTCAAGAAACAAAATTCTCTTTTTAAAAAATTTTTATTTATGGCAATGTGGCTAAGTGACTTGTCCAAGGTAACACAGCTAGGTAATTATTAAGTGTCTGAGGTTGAACTTGAACTCAGGTCCTCCTGACTCTGGGACAGGTGCTCTATCTACTGAGCCACCTAGCTGCCCCAACAAATCTCGAGTTTTCTTTCTACAAATGTTTCAAATGCCTCTTTATTTCTGAACATTCATCTTCTTTCATTTATGATTAAGTTCAGATTTGTAGTGCAGATCACCCTGGGCTACATTCTGAGTTTTATTCCCATTATCTCTTACATTTTCTGGTGATCGCAGAATGATCTTGGGTTATTTAACATTTCTTACCTTTGTATTTGAAATTCTTTTAACTGATCATATGTAGAATTTGTTATTTCTGAATTGAATTTTTCAATTTAATCACTATATGCCTAGGAATTTTCAGCCTTGAGTATTTTTTCTGGCTCTGATTTATGAATTCTTTCAAATGCATTCCATTTTCTATTTTCACAAGTTCTGGGAAATTCTTTTATTATTTTCTGCAATATGATTTATAGGTTTTTTTATCCTGCCACGTTCTTCAGGGAGCCTATGATCTCTAGATAGTTTCTCTGCATCCCTCTCTTCAAGATTGGTATTTTCTTGCTTGCATAGTGAGCATATTTTCTTTTGATGTTATTGGGTTTGGTTTTTGTTTGCTTTCCTTCTTCTAGATGATTCTTCACTACTATACATAGATATTCCCCAATCTGCTGTTCTCTTTCATTTCTTAGTGACACTTGCCATTGTAGTTTCCAGTTTTTCTATTCTGCCCATTATTTTTGTGGAGCAATTTATAAATTCTGTTCTCATAACTCTCATTTCTCTTTTGAATCCCTCAGGGACAGTATTTCTTCTTACATTACACAGGATTCACTGCCTTATCAAGTACTGGATTATTTTCTTTCATTTTGCGGTATTTATTCTTAGATACCTAAACTAATTCATTAGCTTTTGAGGTTATATTTCCTATTGATTTATCTGCTTATATTCAAGGTCCTTGAGTTTTCTTCTTTCTGAGATCTTTCATAATTTCAGTCTTTATTTTCCTACTGATTTTCCTTAATTTACTTGCTCACTCTATCCCCTCAGGTGGCACTTTCCTTAGGGTCTAGATCTCAAAATGTCCTTGCCTTCTCCCATACCAGGCAATTCAGTTTACCCACTGTTCCTTGTTCTCTCTAGGTACCCCCTAGCTTCTTAGGACATCACTTTCTTCTGTTCTCCTCTCTGCTTCTGCTCATTTTTTATAAAATACCATCTGCTATGAAAACCGAGGTCTCAGTCTCAACTGATTTGGGGTTGATCAGAATTGGCCCCAGATGGACGCTGTGCTCTTTCTCTCAGCCTTAGAGGAATGCTGCACAATCCCCCACATCTGTGGTATTTTATCCAGCTCCCTCCAGTCCCAGTACTTCAAATAGTTATCCAACTGGTGTTAAAGGATTATGTACAGGAAAGATGGAAGTTCAGAGAGCTGTTATCCTGAGGCTGTGTGTGCGACCTTCTTCCCCTCACTGTTAGTACAGTTTTACAACATTGATGCTACAGGATTGTGGCCCCGGTCACCTTTTGCTTCTAAAGAACTACAGCTACACTGGCTGGCTGTTGTAGTCTGGACAAACTTGCAGTCTGGATCTGGAGTCTCCACAGCCTGGGAAAGAGGAAGGAGGGACCGGGATGTGGGGATGGACTTGTAAGTCTATGTAGGCTCATTGGGTCTTCTGGTGAAGCTTCATTGTCAACAGCATGAGACATGAGTAGCTCAGGATCACTGAATGTTATTGCATGGGTTTGGGGTTTTTTTTTTTAGGTTTTTGCAAGGCAACTGGGGTTAAGTGGCTTGCCCAAGGCCACACAGCTAGGTCATTATTAAGTGTCTGAGATCGGATTTGAACCCAGGTACTCCTGACTCCAGGGCTGGTGCTTTATCCACTGCGCCACCTAGCCACGCCTATGGGTTTGATTTTGTAAAGCTTTTTTTTCCCCACTTCTGGATGTCTAGACTCTGAAGACTATTGCAGTTTCTCTAGCTTTGGTGCAAACCTTCTGTTTGGGAGAGATCTGAGAGATCATGGGGATCAGAGAAAATGTCTGGAGCTTCATTGGATTGCTCACATGATCCTGAAATTGAATTGTGAATTCAGTTCAACTAGAATTTGTAGAGCACTACTATGGACAGATGCTAGGGGTACAAAGAGAAAAAGGAAACAGATTCTGCCCTCCAAAGGGCTTACACTCTGCTGGGAGGTCCTCATATTTTTTTGTGTCTGCTTTGGTGAAGTTTATGGACCTCTTCTCAGAATCATGTTCTAATGTACAAGATTATAAAGGAAACTAATTGCATTGAACCAAACTTAACAAAAAAAGTTTTAGGGGCAGCTAGGCAGTGAATAGTACTCCAGCCTTGGAGTCAGGAGTTCAAATTTGACTTCAGATACTTAATAATTGCCTAGTTGTGTGACCTTGGGCAAGTCATTCTTAGTCCCATTGCCTTAAATAAATTTAAATTTTTTTAAAAAAAGTTTTAAAACTACTCAAAAGTTCGTAGACTTCAGGTTCAGAAACTTTCTTTTTTATAGGGTTGTGGCCCCTAGAAACCTTTTGCTCCTGACTGGCTGGTGTAGCCTGGGCAAACAATCTGGGTCTCTAGTCTGGTTCTTTTTCCTGTTGGTATATTGCTTAGCTGCACCTTTAAGATTGTAATTGTGAGCTCAATCACATTCATTTTTTTTATCTCTTTTTCTATTCTGTGAGGGATTTCATCCCCTCATAAAAGTTTCAAAGTGAAGGACAAGTGTTGTTATCTTCTTGGTGACTTTCCCAACAACAACCTGCGGGAGTATTTTTCCAATCCTGTCTCCCCTGGAGCTTTCCTGGCTTCCACTGAGACAAAGAGGCTATTCAGGGAGTGGAGAAAGGCACGGGGCTGGGATCAGTGAATGACATAAATTACTGACCCCAATACCAGCAAATAAGGAATTCAGATTCTGGGATCAATAATGTTATGTGACTTTGGACAAGGCCCTTCCCTTCTCTAAGCCTCATTTCTCCCCATCTGAAAAACAATCTTCAAGCAATCTCCCAGTTCTGACATTCTGGGTTCTAAAAGCTCTCCCAACTCTGACATTTTGGGTGGTAAAGGTCCTTCTACCTCCAAGAGTCTTTGTTTCAAAGGCCCTCCCAGTTCTGATATTTCATGTTGTAAGGCCCTTCCAGTTGCCTCCTCTTATAAACAAAGAATTCTATTCCACTCATAAAAATTAGAACAAGAAGGAACCATTGGGATCTTAGATAAGGTTTTTCACTTTTTTGTTTTTTTGACATCTTTGGGTAGTCAGTCAGTCCTGTGCAGCCTAAGGATTCTTTCTCAGAATAACATTTTTAGATGCATAAAATAAATGTAGAGGATTGCCAAAGATAACAATTCTTCTGAAAGACAGTTACCAAATATTCTTTAAAACAAGTTTATGGGGGCAGCTAGGTGATGCAGTAGATAGAGCACCACCAGCCCTGGAGTCAGGAGTACCTGGGTTCAAATCCAATCTCAGACACTTAATAATTACCTAGCCATGTGGCCTTATGCCAGCCACTTTAACCCCATTGCCTTGCAAATACTACAAAAAAAAAAAAGTTTATGAATCTTAGTAAGGAGGAAGGGATATGCTCATAGTCAAAAAGACAGTAGTAGGAGCAGCTAGGTAACACAGTGGATAGAACACTGGCTGTGGAGTCAGGAGGACCTGAGTTCAAATCCAGCATCAGACACTTACTAATTACCCAACTGTATTACGTTGGGCAAGTCAATTAACCCTACTGCTTTGCCAAAAAAAACACCCTAAAAATAGTTAATAGTAGTAGAATCTGAATCCAGGCCCTTGGATTGACTCCAAATCAATTCCCCAAATGTTTATTATTACCTACTAAGCCTGTTATGGTCTATGCAAAGTCAGACATAGGAATGAGGGATCAGTGTGCTACTCTGGAAAAGGGTCTGGATTTGAAGTCAGAGGCTTTGAGTTTAAATCTCAACTAAGTTGCTTACAGCCTATATAACTTTAGGCAAGTCATTTGTTTTTTTGAGACTTAGTTTCTTCACCTATTAAAATGAGTAGTCAGGAATAGATGCTCTCTAACATTCCTTCTACTGATAAATCTGTGCTCTTGTGAGTCCAAGCTCTTGTCCAAACCTTAACCTTGAAGACTATGATAGCTAGGAGTCACTCAGAGGCTAAGTAACTTGTAATTGTAAAATCCTCAGTCCACATCAGAGAAGTCTTCTACATTGGTGAAAAGGGTGTTAGACCTGGAGTCAGAAAATCTGGGTTGAATCCAGGTTTACGACCTATGTGGTTATAAACGAATCATTTCAACTCCTGGCTTCCATCAGTTGAACTGTAAAGTGTGAATAATCATATTGGGACTTAGCTTTATAGGACCGTTTCAAACTTAAAAAGCTCTAAGAAAAGTAAGTCATTAAATAACTAAAAAACAAATAATGATCTTATAGAACACATCATAAAATATACCAGCTTCATTTCAGCAGAGAAGGAGGGAGGGGAATACTAGAGCAGAATGCTGAATACAGATGAAATCACTGTCTTTTGTCTTAACTGGTTTTTCTTAATTACAAAGGAGTTTGTGATAGGATGGTGATCTCCTTTCTGCATGAATAATCCCACAAAACCTGGGGCCTTGGCTAAGACTTGAGACAATAGGGGACAGGATGAGAGGATTGGATTCCAGCCCTCATTTCACAAATAAAGAAACTGAGGCTGAAGGAGATTAAATAACTTTCTAAGGCTGAGGTCTTGCTCCTTTCATGTGTTCTCTGGAATGTATTGGCAATGGTGGCTCCAACCAGGGATAGGTGAAGAAGATTTAAAAAGAAACTCTTTATGGTAACAGAGAATGTAAGGTCAGAATGTATATCTGTGATTTATAAAGCTCAATCCTTATATTTTACAGATGAAGAAACTGAGGTGCAGAGATGGTCACCATTTGTGACAGTGTTATGTGCCACTCTAGAGAACCAGTACTTCACCGGCACACCTGCCACTTATCACATCCAAGAGTTGTTGTAGATGACTACCAGACTTTTTTATTTTTTATTTTGTTTTTATTTTTTATTTTGCTAGGCAATGGGATTAATGATTTGCCCAAGATCACACAGCTAGATAATTATTAAGTGTCTGAGGTTGGATTTGAACTCAGGTCCTTCTGACTCCAGGGCCAGTGTTCTATGTGCCACCTAGCTGCCTCTTCTCCCAGACTTTTGAGGCTCTAGACTCTAAGAGTAGTATTACAGTCACTCTCACCCCGACCTCAATATCGTACTTATACAATGTGCTAAAATTCCTAGTTCCCGATCTACCCTTATACCTTTGCTTAAGCATCAGTTGTGTGGAACACCCTTTGTCCTCCTTTCAGTGGTTCCCTATCCTACCCCTACCTTCTCCAAGAAGCTCTCCCTTACCACCTACAATGATTTCTCCTCTCCCTGCACTGAGCCCCTGCTGCACTAATTTGTAATCCCACAGAGTTTTGTCAGCCCTCATTCTTCACACTCTTGTACGGGTCTCATATTTGAGATTTGTCCAATTGAATGTAAACACATTAAGGGCAAGGAATGAGAATCCCACTTCCTTTCGATCCAGTAAGTCACAGGGTGTGAGTACACATGCTGGCCGAATTCACTGGGGTCTTGCAGCACCCAGTTTCTAGCTGAAGTTGTCCTTACACCACCAAGAAAGGAGTGTCCCAAGCTACCATCTGCATAACTTAGGCAAGCCGCCCCAAAGAGAGAGCTTCAAATCTATAAGCTTATATTAAGTCTCTAAGACTAAATTACATAGAAGATGCCTATCTGAATTGTAAAATGCAATTCTCCATCAGAGAGGTCTCTGTATCAGTGAAATCACAATTCCAATCTCTCTCTCTCTCCCTCACGAGTTAATCATTGAGGAATCAAAAATAAACAGTCAACAGTCTCTGTCCTCAAGGAACTTACATTCTACTAGCAGAAACAACATGAGCATAGGTAAGTAAACCCAAAATATAGGGTGTCCCAAAAGTCTTAGTGCAACTTCAGCTCTAAGAAATAGAAGTGAGGATAGATAATATTCAAAGAATAGGGAACAGGTAGCCAAAGGCATAGAGGTGAGAAATGAATGTCACAAATAAGGAAAAGCACTAAGCCATTTTCAATGGAATAGAGAGAACTTGGGGGCGGCTAGGTGGCACATAGAGATAGAGCATGGGCCCTGGAGTCAGGAGTACCTGGGTTCAAATCTGGCCTCAGACACTTAATTAACTAGCTGTGTGGCCTTGGGCAAGCCACTTAAACCCATTTGCCTTGCAAAAAAAAAAAAAAAACTAAAAAAAGGAATAAAGAGGACTTAAGCCCATTTCTATATATCAAACATGTAGATACTCAGAGCCATTCACAATCTTATTAGTTTGAAAAGACTGCAGCAGCTTATTCCATACTTAAATAGAAATCACCTCTTCCACAATATACCCCACAAATAATCATCTGGTCTCCTCTGGAAGGATGCTTCTACTCTCAAAAAACTCTGGTGGTTCCAAAGTCATAAGGACTATAGAGGTAAGATTAGGGGAAAAATTGTAAAACTCAAAATAAATAAAATCTTTAAAAGGACTACAGAGGTAATCTTGAATTCCTCCTCTGATCACTGCTACCTCTTAGATTTCCTGTTTCCTTCAAGCTCTGTTCAAGGGCCACCCTCTGCAGGATACCTGTTCTCAATCCACCAGTTCTCTCCCTCTGTCCCTCTTGATTGAACTTTGAATCTATTTATAAATAATTTATACTTACTTCCTTGCTTCTTCCTTGTTCTGTTCCCTTAAAAGATGATAAACTCTGGGGGGCTAGGTGGCACAATGGGTAGAGCACCAGCCCTGGAGTCAGGAGGACCTGAGTTAAAATCCGACCTCAGCACTTAATAATTGCCTAGCTGTGTGGCCTTGGGCAAGCCACTTAACCCCATTGCCTGAAATAAATTTTAAAAATAGGTTTTGCAGGATATCTTTAAAAAATCCTCTCCCATAGAAAACAAAAAAGAAATTTTCTCACATTAAAATGAAAAAAGGCATGCAAGGAAGAGTTTTATAAAGGAGGAAGGGGGAGGGAGGGAAGAAAATGTGCTTAAATTTCACTCTCTTTGAAATTAGTTGAAAGAGGGAAGACTATATATACACTCAGTTGTATATAGAAATCCAACTGTTCCAATAAGGAAACAAGAGAGGAAAAGGATAATAGAAAGTACAGGAGATGATAAAAGGGAGGGTAGATTAAAGGAGGCAGTGGTTAGAGGAAAAATACTTTTGAGGAGGTACAGGATAAAAAGAAAGAAGAAACCAAAGAAAAATGGGATAAAGGGAGACATAGTTTGTAATCATAATTGTGAATGTGAATGGGATGAGCTCACCCATGAAAAGAAAGTGGATAGCAGAATGGCTTAGAAACCAGACTCCAACAATATGTTGTTTAAAAGAAGCACACTTGAAACGGACACAATATTAAACAAAGGACCAGAGCAGAATCTAACACGCTTCAGATGAAGTGAAAAAGGCAAAGACAGTCATGATGATCCCAGACAAAGCAAAAGCAAAAAGAGATCTAATTAAAGGAGATAATAAGGGGAAACTACATTTTGCTAAAAGGTACCATGGATAACAAAGTAATATGCACAATTTTGCAGTAAGTTTCTCTGATAAAGTTTTAATTTCTCAAATATGGACTGAGTATAGAATTGAGTCAAATTCACAAAATAAGAACCATATTTCAAATAATAAATGATCAAAGGATATGAACGGGTAGCTTTCAGAAGAAATCAATTCTAAGGTCATTTGAAAAAAATGCTTTAAATCACCATTGATTAAAGAAAAGGATATTAAAACAACTCTGAGGTACCACTCACACTTATCAGAAATGACAAATGCTAGAGGGGATGAAGGAAAAATAGGCACACTATTGTGCAGTAGTGTACTAATTCAATCACTCTGAAAAACAATTTGGAACTAGGTCCAAAGGGCTATAAAACTGTGTATATCTTTTGACTCAACAATATCCCTAGGTCTGTACCCCAAAGAGAGCAAAGGAAAAAGAACCTGTATGTGCAAAAATATTTATAACAGATCTTTTTTGCGGTGGCAGAGAATTGGAAATTGGGGGGAAGGGGATGTCCATCAATTGGGGAATGGTGATATATGATTGTGATAGAATGTTATTGTTCTGTAAGAATGAAAAGGGAGGATGTCAGAAAAATATCGCAATGCCTATATGAACTGATACAAAGTAAATAGAGAAGAATTAGGCAATCCTTGGTAATAGCATTGTCCTAATGATGATCAACTATCTAAGATTTGACTGCTTTGATCAATGATCCAAGACAGTTCCAAAACATTAATGATGAAAAAATGCTATCCACCTCCAGAGAGAGAACTGAAGAACTCTGAGGGCAAATTGAAGTATTATTTTCTCACTTTCTTTATTTTCTTGGGGTTTTTTGAAATGTGACTGATAGGGAAATAAATTTTATCTGGTTTCACATATATAATTGATATCACATTGCTTGCCTTTTCCATGAGCAAAGAAAGGTGAGGAGGGAGAGAATTTGAAATTCAAAATTTTAAAAGAAAAGAATGCTAAAAAAATAAATAATTGATGTTTTATATATGTGTATATATATATATATATATATGCATGTATTGCATGTATATGTATATCTATGTATGCATGTGTGGATGTATCTATGAACTCCTCTGCTCCCGGGATACTATGTAAGGCCAGCATAGTATCTTTCATAAAATAAAGACTGCATAAATGTTGGTTGATTGATTGATCCAAACAATCCATTCCCCACCTCCTTGCCCCTAGTTTAGCATGATATACTTATGTCCTACTTCTGCATGTCCCTGAACAAACATGGGCTTATAGATGAGAGGAAGGAAGAAAGATGGCAGGTGAACAAGGTGGTATATGGCCGCCTTGGCTGGTTCCCTGGGAAAGTCACCAAGTCAGGTTTAATCTGTTCCCTTTCTGTCCTCCCCAAACAATTCTTCCCCATCTACTACCACATACACATTTCAAAAAGCGTCTTTCTCATGTCTAACCAAAATAACCCTTCATATTCCTGTTAAACTTTACAAAATCTCAAAGGTTCCAATCTCTGTACCCCAAGCTTATTAAGCTGATCAGAGAATTGGGTCAAAGGGACACAGTTTTATAGTCCTTTGGATCTAGTCCCAAATTATACTCCAGAATGGTTGGACCAGTTTACTACTCTACCAGCAGTTCATTTATGTACCTGTTTTTCCTTATCCCCCTCCAAGATTATCAACTTAACCAGAGAATTCCTCTCCACTAACCAGAGCCCTTAGAGACTAACTGGGAAGATATTCCTTAAAAATAAAATTTCATTTCTATTTTTTTGTGTTTACATCATCTATATTTCTCCATCTCTCCCTCTCTCCCCCTTTCCCTAGAAAGCTATCTCTTATAATAAAGAAGAGAAAAGAAGAGGGGGAGGGAAAATCAATTCAACAAAACTAATCAAGAGATCAAAAAAATCTGCCATTATCTCTGCCATATTCCGCACCTGGAAACCAATCCCCCACCCCACTCCCCAAAATGAATTCCCATTCCTACCCTGTTTGGCAATCAGACTATGTAAGGGACTAGCATCTACATCCCAGGATTGCTGTGAAGTTCCAGTGAGATAATCAGGACTAACATTTCTTTACAAGTGTTATTTCATTTTCAAAATAATGATATTCAAGGAAATCGAAGCAAACTGGGGTTAAGTAATTTGCCCAACATCACACAGGTAGAAAGGATCTGAAGTAGGATTTGAACTCAGGTCTCCCTGACTCCAATATGTAAGGCATTTTTCAAGCTTTAAAATGCTTTGGAAATGCTAGCTATAGTTTGTTGTTGTAGTTATAATTGTTCTTTCTGTTTTGGGGGGCTTTTTGGTTTTTTGCAAGGCAATGAGATTAAGTGACTTGCCCAAGATCACACAGCTAGGCAATTATTAAGTGACTGAGCCGAAATTGAACTCAGGTCCTCCTGACTCTAGGGCCGGTGCTCTATCTCCTATGCCACCTAGTTGCACCTATAATTGTTCTTTTTTGCAGAGATGGTGGATAGGGAGCTAGTGATAAGCCAGAGAAGACATATTTATCACAATTTTTACAAATGAGCAAACTTCTGTTTGAAGAGTAAAGGTTGATGGAAAATTCAGCTCAAGAAATCATTAAGTGTTTATCCTGTATAAGGACCAGTGCTAGAATTCCCTAAGAAAAGTAGGGGAAAAAATACTGAAAATCTATCCTAATGGACAATAAAAAAAAAGAATATATTTCCCCAGGTCATTTTTTTTTCACCAGGAAGGTTATTGGAGACAATTTCCCCCTTAGTGTTTTTTAATGGTTAACAGTTATATAACACATTAAGAGTTACAATGGACTTTACAGAAAAATAACTCATATATGTACAGTACTTTTTAAGGGTTGAAAAAAGGAGCTTTGCCTCCAACAACAGTCAAACAAGCTAGATAGTACAAATTATTGCCCCATTCTCCAGATAAGGAAGCTGAATCCCACTTTGCTGTGGCCCCAAAAGAATGCCACAGAAGATATTTATGCCAGTCTCCCAATTCCTGAGCCAAAAGGAAAGATCCATCCTAAGAAGAATGTGACTCTCCCTCCAAGGCAATAAATATTTATGAAGTCCTGTCTGGACACCTGCCCCTCACTGAGGAGGCAGGAACAACCAAGAAAAGTGGCATTTTAGAAGGAGCCCTGGACTGGGAAGAAAGGACCTCTTTTCTCATACTGACACAGTCACTGGCTTTCTATGTGATCACTACCAAGTCACTTCCCCCTCTGGGTCTATTTCCTCACCTGAAAAATGAAGGATTTGAATTTACTGGAACTCTTAAGTCCTTTCTATTTCTCACAGTGCAGCTCTGACATTCTGTTTTCTTGTATTCTAAGACCTCTTGCCCCAGGCCCAGATCTGACCTCCTGTAATTTAAGGGCCCTCCCACCTTGAACATCCTTTGTTCTGTAGGCCCTTCCCCCTTCCTCCATCTACTTCCATGTAAGGGCCCTCCTAGCTTTGACATTCTCTGTCTTAAGGCCCTCCCAGGTCTGACACTGTGTTCTAAAGGACCTCCCAGCTCTGACACTTTGACTTCTAAAGTGTTTGGAGGGTCCTCCTACCCTGCCCCTGACCTCCTCTGATCTTAAGGCCTTCTCAGTTCAGACATCCTAATGGTTCTAAGGTCTTTTCCAGTCCTAACCTTCTGTGTTCTAGAGGTCTCAAAAAAGGAAGTCATGGACCCAAGGATGGGAGGAGCCTAGAGACCCTCTATCAAGACCCTTTATTTTACAGCTGGGAAATCTGAGAGACAGAGAAGGGAAGGGGCCTCTCCAAAGTAAGTTAGTGCCAGAATCACCCCAGATCAGCACAGTGAGCTCCTTAAAACAAATTTTCTTTTTTTCTTTTCTTTTTTTAGGCTTTTGCAAGGCAATGGGGTTAAGTGGCTTGCCCAAGGCCACACAGCTAGGTAATTATTAAGTGTCTGAGAACGGATCTGAACCCAGGTACTCCTGACTCCAGGGCTGGTGCTTTATCCACTGCACCACCTAGCCACCCCCAAAACAAATTTTCTTAGTGACAGTTCAATCATCCCCTTTAGGCTCCTTGTCCAAAAGCTGCTTCTGCCTGAGCCCCCCTTAACCAGAGGGGTTACTGCCTCCTTGTGGGAAAAGCAAAGTGTTTTACAGATCATCTCCTCCCCAATCCAACTTCCTGAGCTCCAATATATCTGGTAAGGGGGTGGGTTGAAGGGGGCCAGGGTAGGACTTCAGACTATTCTCTGAAAGGGAAGCCCTGGGATTGTACGAGAAGAGGGGAGGCAACAGGGAAAGTTAAAAAGTAGAAGCAGGTCCAGAAGAAAGCCTAGATGTGTAATTATAAATCAGGCTCTTTAAACAACCATCGACAACAACCAGGCACAATATTGGGCTGTCTGCAATGGAGAATACCATCTGTATCCAGAGAAAGAACTGGAGTTTCAACAAAGAACAAAGACTATTACCTTTAATTAAAAAAAAGAGTTATCTTAACTATCTAAACTGAAATAATCACACACACACACACACACACACACACACACACAACCTCATCAGAAATCAGGGATGGGGCTGGACCACCCCAGACATCTTTGCATCTTTACTTCCTATGCCTATTCCTCAGAGGTAGGAAGCCAGAGGATAAAGGAAGAAGGGGCTCAGCACCAAAGACTTAGAAATACTCAGAACCTATTAGAACCCTTGAGCACAGGATGCCCTTAGATAGAAGATATAAGAGTTGGGGAGGCTCCTAGAACATGGGAGGTCAGAGCTGGGGAGGCTCTTAAAATATGCAAGGTTGGAGTTGGGGAGACTCTTAGAACACAGGATGGTAGAGCAGGAACAAAAGATCTCAGACTTGGGAGGGCCCTTAGAGGATCAGCATAGTATCATGGACAGAACCCTGAAAGTGGAGTCCAAACACTCCAACCTCCTAGGATCCCCTCTTTTCCAACCCCTACCAGGTGCCACTCAGAGACTGGACAACTCCTTTAACCTCCCTGATTGTCTTTGCTCCCTCCCTGCTTCAAAATCCCTTGACTTCTGTGAGCCCTGTTCTCATCTGTCAAACATGTTCACATTCTCTGAACTCATGGAGCTTGGGCCACTGAGAGCCACGCAACTTTAGGGGATCAGCCCAGGTGCCCCCCCCCCCGCACTTTGGAGTTTGCCAAAGAGAGGAAACAGACTCCAGAAAAGGCACACACTTTTCTTGGGCATCTTAAAGCTCAAGAGAGAAAATTAAAAACATGGCCTAAGAACTGGAAGGGCCCTTAGGAAGTGAAAGCAAGAAGGTGACCCCAGAGTAATTTCATAGCAGTTACTGGCTTTACAGAGAAGGAAACTGAGGCCAGGACCAAGGAAGGACTTACCTGAAGTCACATCCTGGATCGGGAGTAATAACAGGACTGGAACCCAGGATCCACCCCTCTCCCCCCTGCACCCCCATGGACAGCTCTTCTAAGGGGTTCAGTGGAAGCAAAGGTCCCAAGAGGAAAGACAGGCAGTCCTGTTCCCATTGCTAGGGTTTACCATCTCCAGCTTAGGAGCCGGGACCTCAGTGTTCGCATCTGGAAAGTGGAAAGAAGGCTTCCCTTCCCTTCACCCCCAATCCATCCCACTCTTGGACAATGAAGACAGGGCTTGGGGCTGAAGTCATGTGAGGAAACACCTGCTGACAGGTGGGGGCACTGCCAAGTCGGGGTGGGTGGGTGGGGGAACTCCTCCCTCCCCATCCCCTGTCCCCCATCCGGACTAAGAGACAACGCTCCTGCCCCGGTCGGCTGGGGGACAGGTGGGATAGACCTTCCCTGGGACCATTTGAGGAGCAGCCCCTTCCTTCCCTCACTCGGTCCTCCCAGCAGCCCCCGGACAGGAGGCCCCAGGAGCGGAGCCTGCGAGCGGCGGCACCGGGCGGGCTCACCTGCTGTCCGGGCCGGGCGGCGCTGCGGGCGCCGAGCTGGGCAGGGGGCACCTCCCGACGGCGCGGGCAGCATCCGGAGGCGCCCGGCCGCAGAGGCGCTTTTAGGGAGGACTGGGGGGAGGGGGAGGAGGAGGAGGAGGAGGAGGAGGAGGAGCTGCCTCGGCTCGGGCTCCACTCCAGCTCCGCCCTCGGTGCCCCGGGGACCTAGAGACCTGGCTGCCCCAAGGGGAGAGAGAGAAGAGAAGAGAAGAGAAGAGAAGAGAAGAGAAGAGAAGAGAAGAGAAGAGAAGAGAAGAGAAGAGAAGAGAAGAGACGAGACGAGACGAGACGAGACGAGAAGAGAAGAGGAGAGAAGAGAAGAGAAGAGAAGAGAAGAGAAGAGAAGAGAAGAGAAGAGAAGAGAAGAGAGACAGAGAGAGGACAGAGACAGACAAAGACAGAGAGACAGAGACAGACAGAGAAAGGAGGAAGGGGAGAGATGAGGAAGAGGGAGAGGGAGAGAGACACAGAGACAGAGAGACAGAGACAGAGAGAGGACAGACAGAGAAAGAAGGGAGGAGAGATAAGGAAAAGGGGGAAACACAAAGGGAGAAAGAGAGAGAGAGAGAGAGAGAGAGAGAGAGAGAGGAGACAGAGAGAGACAGAGACAGAGAGAGGGAGAGAGACAAAAAGAGAGAGGGGAAGGGGAGGGTTAAGGAAGAGGGAGAGGGAGAGAGAGGGAGAAAGGGAGAGGAACACAGAGTGATTGGAAGAGAGACAGAAAAGGAACAGAATTAGATAGGAAATGGACAGACAGAGACAGAAAAAGGGGGGAAGGAGGAGGAAAGAGAAGAGGAAGAGAGGATAGAGGAAGAAGTAGAGAGGAATAAAGGAAGAGAAGGGAGAGAGTGAGAGGAGAGAGGGAAAGAGACAAGAGGAAGAGAAGAGAGAGGGAAGAGGAAAAGGAGGAAGAGAAGATGGAAAGATAGAGGAAGGAAAAACAAGAAGAGAGGAAAAGTGAGAGAGGACTGAGGGAGGAGAGGAGGGGGAAAAGACCTACAGGGGAGAGGGGAGAGATTGGCATGAGCAGTCACTGACAGTGTGCTCAGACATGGATGAACAACAGACACCCACCAGATATATAGGAGCATGCACATCAGACTAGTTGCCCACCCATACACTGGTCACAGAAAGACACAAACATGGAGATACATACCAAGAAATTTGGAGATACCCCTACTAATCCAGTGAGACAGATCCTCACCACCCCTCCCTCCATACATGCCTTGAGGTGGGTGCCACTAGATTCCACATTTGGGGGGTGGGGGGAGAAGGGACAGAAATTAGGAAGCCCTCAGGTCTATAGAATGTAGAGACTGCCTGGCCTGGACCTTCTGCTCTGATTATGGTGATATTTATTGGTGGATTCATAAATAGACCAATTAAAGAATATGACAGCACAGGATAAAAACAAAGGCTGTAATTTAGGCCACTGACCTTGAAGGCCTTGATTTTTCCATTTGTCCTATGAAAGTTCTTCATAACTCCCAACTCCTTTGTTCTCAGGGCCCTCCCCATGTGCAGCTCAGGAGGTAGGATTCTGGTCAGTCTAAGCTGAGCCACCCAGGACCAGCTTCCTTGAAGAGGTGACCCTGGAGCCACAGGAGCCTTATCTCACAACTTCCTGTTTATCCTTACCCTCTCTCCTCTCTCCTCTCTCCTCTCTCTCTCTCTCTCTCTCTCTCTCTCTCTCTCTCTCTCTCTCTCAATCTCTCTCTCATTGGGGCCTGGTCCCCAACTTTTACATAACTCTGATGCAGACCCTGACTCCTCCAATGTATGAAAGCACCTGTACCTCTACCTACCCAGTCTCACTTGTATATGCTTTTGCTCTCTGGGCTCAAAACTAAGGCAAGACAGACCTTTAAATTCAGTTCAGGGTCACCTGGGGAGCAGGCAGAACCCTTGGAATAGGGCAATGCTCTGGCTTCCAAGCATAGGGTGACCCCACCTTCTTCTTTGGGTCAGCTCCAAGAACTAGGCCCTCATCAACCCCAGCCAAGCAGATATCAAGGGCTCAAGTTGTATACTGGGCAGTGAAGCTTAATTAAGATAGACTGAGCTCCAGGTTAAGATTACTGGTTCTAACTTGTTTAAGAAGGAAGAAGGCTATGAGAAAGATTCAGACGTGACTGGAGGAAGACTCCGACCACCAAGTACATCCTCCTGTGTCTGCAACCTCCTTCTACCTCTCCACCTGGGTTGTGATGGCTCCTAGGCTCCTTCTGGGTCAGACTGGGATAACAGTGCCCTCTATAGTCTAGCACTAGAACCCATTCCCCAACACTGACTATGCTTGGATTGACCACAGCTAACAGGACTTTAGATATCAGCTGAACAAACCCCATCATTAAAGGGGAACAAGAAGAAGATGGAATGTGCTGGCGCAAGAGAGGAGGAGCTCAAAGGGCAAAAAGGAGAAAAAAAAGAAAAAGAGAGGGAGCTCCTCTTAAGCAGAGATTGGACACCCATTTCTAGGGAATGTTATTTTATAAATTCCTTTCATGTAAGAATTAGATGAGATCACTGGCCTCAGACTTTTTTTTCTATTTTTTATTTTTTTATTTTTTTTTAGGGTTTTTTTTTTTTGCAAGGCAATGGGGTTAAATGGCTTGCCCAAGGCCACACAGATAGGTAATCGTTAAGTGTTTGAGGTCGGATTTGAACTCAGGTCCTCCCAACTCCAGGGCCGGTGCTCTATCCACTGTGCCACCTAGCTGCCCCTCCATTGGCATTCTAGTAAACACAAAAACAATTTATTGAAACCAATTTCCCTGTTGCTTGTCCTTTTACACCATATCTGTTCTAATCCCTTAGAAAACTTTTAAAAAGCCTTTGAGTTTCTTATAGCAACAAGGGGATAGGGGAGAATATATGAAGACAGTTTAACCCCCCCCCCCCTTGTTTGTTGGACCATGGGAGGGAAGGGATCCTGGTTGGTAGAACTATCTGATAATAGCAAAAGGGAAATCAATCCTTGTGGCCTTCATTTATTTATTTTATTTAAGGCAATGGGGTTAAGTGACTTGCCAAAGGTCACACAGCTAGGTAATTATGAAGTGTCTGAGACTGGATTTGAACTCAGGTCCTCCTGACTCCAGGATCAGTGCTCTATCCACTCTACCACCTAGCTGTCCCCCTTTTGGCCTTTAGAAAAAAAAT
The DNA here is from genome assembly GCF_037893015.1 of Macrotis lagotis. Lineage (NCBI taxonomy): Eukaryota > Metazoa > Chordata > Mammalia > Peramelemorphia > Peramelidae > Macrotis > Macrotis lagotis. Next base: position 648,226,308 of record NC_133666.1, on the reverse strand, counting down.
AGGTTGAGTGGCATAATATCCAGAAAATGAGAGGTGATAGTCCTGTTGTTTCACTAAGAGGTAGTGTAGTACAGTGGGGCTTTGAGACAGGAGAGGTTTTAATCTGTAATTATTAGCTGTATGTTTATAAGGCAAATCAATTAATATTTCTAAGCCTCCCTCAGTCTGTAAAACGGGGACAATAATCCTGTAATACCAATCACATACTAAGAGTAAGGGGTAAGATAATACCTCTGTGGTTATTTTGAGTTGCGTTTTTCATTGAACTCAGAGCTTGAATCCTATCCAATCTTTTCCCTAATGCTGGGCTTTACTTTTTTTCCTTCTTTTTTTAATTTAATTTTATTTTTTTAATTCTCATTTTGTACAAATGTTTTTTTTACATTAATAAAATATTCTTGTTTAAGAGTAAACAAAATACCCCCCCCCCCATGAATATAGACTTGCTTGGGCAATAAAGGGGAGAGAAAAAAATTAAGAATAAAAAAAAAATAGTAATAATTGTAGGCATGGCCAGGTGGCACAATGGACAAAGCACCAGCCCTGGAGCCACGAGCACCGGAGCCCACATCCAGCCCCGTAGACTCAACAATCACCCAGCCGTGTGACATGCAAGCCACCCGATCCCCACTGCTCTGCAAAAACCAAAAAGAAGAAAAAAAAAAGACCCAAAATAAAATAAAATAGTAATCATAGTAGGGGTGGCTGGGTGGCAGACAGAGAATTGGCCCTTGAGCCAGGAGCACCCGGGTCCAAATCCAGCGTCAGACACCCAAAGATCACCCTGCTATGTGGACCCAGGCTGGCCACCCAGCCCCATGTGCCCTGCACCCTCCCCCAAATAATAATAATAAAAAAATGTGCTTCAGTCTTTGTTCCAATACCAACAACTCTGTTATGGGTGGATCTCATTCTTTATGGTAAGTCCATCGCAAAAGTTGCTTCCATATTTTTCCAACGTTGCCATTGCTGATCGCAACTCCCTCCTTTCTTATTTCTCCACTACCATGTACTGTATTTTCTCTCTCCTTTCACTCTGACTCTGCTTTAGGGCCGCTGAGTGGTGCAGCAGACAGATCCCTGGTCCTGGGGCCAAGAAGCCCTGAGCCCCCATACCACCCCTTAGGCCCAGAATCCACCTGGCCCTATGGTCCTGGACAGGCCATCCAATCCCAGGCCCTTGCAAGAAGTAAAAAAGAAAATGTGTTACATCTGACCACTCTTCCCCCATGGTCCATCCTCTCCTCCTTTATTCACATCCCCACCCCTTCCCCCTGCTCCCCCCTCCTTCTTACTCCAGACGCCTATACCCCATTGAGTATATATATGCTGTTTCCTCTCCTAGTCACCTCTGATGAGAGCAAAGGTTCCCTCATTCCCCCTTGCCTCCCCCATTCCATATCATTGCAATAGCTCATTGTAATAAAGAAAAATCTTATTATATGAAATATCTTGACCTATTCCCCCTCTCCTTTTCCTTTCTCCCATTACATTTCCCCTTTTTTCTATTGCCTCCATTTTTACACCATATTTTATCTTCAAATTCAGCTTTCTCCCGTGCTTCAACTATAAAAGCTCCCTCTACTTGCTCTGTTAACTGAGAAGGTTCATATGAGTATTATCAGTGTCATTTTTCTATGCAGGAATACATGCAGTTCATCATCATTAAGTTCCTCATATTTTCCCCTTCTCCACTCTCTATGCTTCACCTGAGTCCTGTATCTGAAGATCAAACCTTCTGTTCAGCTCTGGCCATTCCAAAAGGAATATATGAAATTCCCCTGGTTCACTGAAAGTCCATCTTTTTCCCTGGAAGAGGACATTCAGCCTTGCTGGGTAGTTCATTCTTGGCTGCATTCTAAGCTCTTTTGCCTTCTGGTATATTATATTCCAAGCCCTACGAGCTTCCAATGTAGTTGCTGCTAAGTCCTGTGTGATCCTGACTGCAGCTCCACGATATTTGAACTGTGTCCTTCTGGCTGCTTGTAATATTTTCCCTTTGACTTGGGAGTTCTGGAACTTGGCTATAATATTCCTAGGGGTTGGTTTTTTGGGATCTCTTTCTCGGGGGGATCGGTGGATTCTCTCCATTTCTATTTTGCCCTCTGCTTCTAGAATATCAGGGCAATTTTCCTGTAGTAATTCTTTGAAAATGATGTCAAGGCTCTTTTCCTGATCATGACTTTCAGGTATTCCAATAATTTTTAAATTATCTTTCCTAAGTCTGTTTTCCATATCAGTTGTTTTTTCAATGAGATATTTCACATTTTCTTCTAATTTTTCATTTTTTTGGTTTTGAAGTATTGATTCCTGATTTCTGGTAAATTCATCAGTCTCCCTGAATTCTATTCTTTGTTGAAGGATTTGTTCTCCTCAGAGAGTTTTCTTATCTCTTTTTTCCATCTGGCCAGTTTTGCTTTTTAAGGCATTCTTCTCCTCAATAACTTTTTGAACTGTTTTATCCATTTGACCTAAGCTGGTTTTTAGCATGCTATTTTATTCAGCATTTTTTTGGCTTTCCTTGACTAAACTGCTGACTTCATTTTCATGTTTTTCCTGCATCTCTCTCATTTCTTTTCCCAGTTTTTCTTCCAACTCCCTCATTTGATTTTCAAAGTCTTTTTTGAGCTCTGCCATAGCCTGAGCCCAATTTCTGTTTTTCTTGGAGTCTTTAGATGCAGGAGCTTGTGCTTCCTCATCTTCAGACTGAGTATTTTGATCTTTCTTGGGCTCATATGCAAAATATTTCTCAATGGTCTTCCTCTTGTTTCTCTGCTTGCTCATTTTCCCAGCCTGGGCCTGGTTTTGGGGTGCTTCCTGAGCTTTTGGGACACTCCCACAAGGGTCTCAGTGTGTGAGGCTCTGTCCTCCCTCCTGGTCTGTGAATGACCATAAGCACCCCCCTCTGCCACGGGGCTGAGGTGGGGGGGGACCCTGCTGTTCTATGGGGGGGCCTAGACTGCGATCAGGATCTGAATGTGGTCAGAGCCCCAGAGTCCTGTTCCAGAGGCAGAGGACAGAGCTCTGCAGTCTCTCTCTTCACTCCCCTCCCTCTGCCCAATGGGCTCATGCCCTGGAGGTTCCCGCTTACCGGCTTCGCCTGCTTCTGTTTCCGGATCTGGGCTGCAGAAAGACCAGGCTGCTAGCTGTGTGCCCTGAGGGTTGGGCTCCACGTGCTCGCTCTAGCAGAGGTCCCCCACTGTTCCCCCACTTTGTGCCTGGTGCTCCCCGGGGTGCAGCTCAGGAGACTCCCCCGCTGCTGTGAGCCGCGGCTCCCAGCACCCTGGGGCTGCCTCCAAGAGGCTGATGTTCTTTCACTCTGGCCTCAGACTTTTAATGATTACCTAGCTGTGTGACCTTGGGCAAGTCACTTAACCCTACTGCCTTGTAAAAACCAGAAAAAAAGGAACTAAATGAGATGACCCCTGAGGTCCCTTCTAAATCTCTGTGATTCCATAAAGGGAAAGAAATTTGACCATCACAGAAAGAATGAAGGTTACAGCTGCAATTCAAACCCAAGACTTCTGAATTCTGATCCAGTGTTCCCTTTCCACAGAGGACTGCTCCTATATCCCAAAGTGCCACTCCCTACTCACCCCCAGTCTCCTAGAAGCCCTTCATATTTCTGCCCACATAGGGAGAAAAGGGTCACCAAGAGTCAGATACAACTGAATCTACTGAAGAACAATTATCTTACTCCAAGATCTAACCACTACACCCCCTAGACAAGCAAGTTGTCATGAATTACTATTGGTTGGCACTATGGGGGAAATGTGTAGAATTTTAGAGCTGAAAAAAACTTAGTAAAACCTCTGAAAGGAGTAGGAAAGGAGGAGACATCCCACCCCCATTCCTCCTTTCCTAAGTTCACCAGCAATCCTTTTCCCTCTTCCTAGGGACTCCCATCAATTCAGAGTGAATGAAGTCCAACACTCCTAGAGGAAACTGAGCATTTCCTCTTAGATGCCTCCCAGAGGCGTATCCTCTGCCCTCCTTCAGCCTTATGTTAGCTGATTTGTCTTCACAGTGATCACCCCAGCAGAGAACTAGAAACTCCCTGAGGGTAAGAGTGCTTCCTCAGAACCAGACCCTATGTCTGATGCATAGTAAACACTACAAATTCTTGTGGTGGCTCATGGATAGTCTGGGACCAAAAGTAAGGAGACCTGACTTCTCCTTCTAGTTCAAGACCAGGAGTTCTTGATCTGGGGTCCATGGACTTGCCTTTTTTTTAAATTTACTTTATCTTAACTTAGGGAATAAAAGAAGCATTTCCATGAAGTAGTACTATAAAAAAAGATAACTGCACAGGAAACTGCAAATCGATTATGTACAATTTGCTATTCCTTTTAAATATACAACAAAATTATCATGTAAATTCCTTTTTTTTTTCTTCCTTCACCCTAAACTAGTTTATTGGTTTTTTTAGGTTTTTGCAAGGCAAATGGGGTTAAGTGGCTTGCCCAAGGCCACACAGCTAGTTCATTATTAAGTGTCTGAGACTGGATTTGAACCCAGGTACTCCTGACTCCAGGGCCGGTGCTTTATCCACTGCGCCACCTAGCCACCCCCACCTTGTTTATTTTTTAAAAAATTTTAAGGACCATATTTCAATATAATTGGTTTCCTTTGTAACCCTATGGTATTTGTCTCTATGTATTTAAAAACATGATTCTAAGAGGTCTCCAGGCTTCCCCAGTCTGCTTGCCAAAGGACTCTAGGACCCCCAAAAGGTAAAGAAGCCTGTTCTAGTCTGACTGGATTTGTAGTTTCAATATCATAGACCTTAGGGTTGAATCTCAAGCTCTGCCCCACTTGGAACCTCACTTTCCTTACCTGACAGGATTGGATTCCAAAGCCTCCAAGATCCCATCCTAGTTTTATGTCTATGAGCCTCAAAGTCATTTTCCCTCCATTGGTTTTAATATTTGTACAACGAAGGATCATAAGATGCTAGATCTGGATCAAGGAGAGACAACTGGAGGTCAGCTATTCATTTTATATATGAGAAAACTGAGAACCAAAGATTTGTCTAAGAAAGTGACCCTTCCTTTGATCGGAATTCAGGGAAGTCTGGAAGGATTTGCATAAACTGATGCTGAGCAAGATGAGCAGAACCAGAACATTGTACACCCTAACAGCAACATGGGGGCGATGATCAACCATAATGGACTTGCTCATTCCATCAGTGCTACAATCAGGGACAATTTTGGGGTACCTGCAATGGAGAATACCATCTGTAACCAAAGAAAGAATTGTGGACTTTGAACAAAGACCAAAGACTATTACCTTTAATTAAAAGAAAAAACCATCATCTTATTATGTAATTTTGCTATCTCTTATACTTTATTTTTCTTCCTTTTCTTCCTATATCATCACATTCAACTTAGATCAATGTATAGCATGGAAACAATGTAAAGACTGTCTTCTGTGGGGGGTGGGGGGAAGATTAGGGGAAAATTGTAAAATTCAAAATAAATAAAATATTTCTAAAAAAAAAGGAAAGTGACCCTTCCAATTCCAACATATGTACTAAGGCTCTTCTTGGCTCCATTTTATTTTTAATTAATTAATTTCTCCTCTCTATATAAAGATACATTTCAAGATTTGTTTTTTGAAACATTTTCTCCTTTCTACCCTTCCTTCCCCCCACCCTAAGATATAGGTTATACTTGCTCAATCATGTCACACATTTTCATATTGGTCACGCTGTGAAAGGAAATTCATAACAAATGAGAAAAGTCACAAGAAACAAAAACTTAAAAAAATGGAAAATAGTATGCTCTGATCTGCATAGTTTTTTTCTTGGGATGTGGATGACATTTTCTATCACAAGTCCTTTAGAATTGTCCTTGATCTTTGAATTTCTGGGAAGAGTCTAAGTTTATCCTGGTTGATCATCTTGCAGTGTTGTTACTGTATACAATGTTTTCTTGTTTCTGTTCACTCCATTCAGCATTAGTTTATGTAAGTTTTTTCAGGTTATTTTCTGAAATCTGCCTGCTCATCTTTTCATATAGTATAATATACCATTATGTTCATATACCACAACTTGTTCAGCCATTTCCCAACTGATGGGCATGCCCTCAGTTTCCAATTCTTTGCCACAACAAAAAGAGCTGCTGTAAATATTTGTGTATATATGGGTCTTTTCCTCTTTTCTCTTATCTAGTTGGGATGCAGACCTAGTAAATGACATTGCTGAATCAAAGAGTATGTACAATTTTATAGTCCTTTGGGCATAGTTCCAAATTCCTCTCCAGAATGATTGGATCAGTTTACAACTCCACCAACAGTGCATTAGTGTCCCAATTTTCCCATTTCCCTTCCAACATTGATTATTTCCTTTTTTCTGTCATATTACCCAATCTGATAAGCATGAGGTGTTCCCAGAGTTGTTTTAATTTGCATTTCTCTAATCAACAGGGATTGAGAACATTTTCTCATATGATTATAACTTTTACATATGGGATTGTAAACACCCTTCTAGTCCTTGTATTCAGTGTCCTTAGGGCTTTTCAGGTCAACCAGTCTCTGCCTTAGCACTGAGATTCTATTTTTAGGTCTTTTTTCAACCCCCTTAGTTTCAGTGGTACAAGAATAACATGCTCCAGAGATTTGGGAACAAGTTGAGAACTTTCACCTAATGCCTCCACCCAAGTTTCCCTTGGCTTACAGCCCGGGGCATGTCCACCCATTCAGTGACTCCTTAAGCTAGGACTGTGGGCCCTGTCCAACAAGACTGTAGCTGGGGGCTAGGCTTGGAGGAGACTGAGGGAAAAGTCTCTTCATACAAGATTAGAGGCCATGGAGGTTAAAACAGATACAATTCTTCAGCATACCTCCAATTCTCCTTCCCTCCCCAGATCAGGGTTGGACTTCCCAGTATGGGACCTTGAAGATCTCTTAAGGCCAAGTTTCAGTTTCCCATTTCAGAAGGTTCCAAAGGTTATTGGCCCCTGGGTCTATTGTTTCCAGACCCCGGACCTACCCACCCAAGGCTGAAACTTGAACTAAGGGAAAGTGAACAAAATGTGTCTGCATGGGAATCCCTCTTCCCTAGAGGCAGATTCCCCACCACCATTTTCACTACCGTCCCTGAAATCCTGGTTAAGAAGGAGCTAGCCTTCTGATTTGGTTAGGATATGGTTGGGGAGAGAGGATAGCTTCTTAAGCAGTGTCAGTCTGAATGTGACCACAGGTTCCCTTTCCTGACCCCAGCCCCAGCCAGAACACAGATCCTAAGCAAATGAGCATCTATTAAGCTCCCATTATTTGCCAGCACAAAGGGGAAAGCTCAAAGAAAACTTGAGATGCTAATGACGCAAAAGGGAAAGTATGAATTACAGCAACAATATTTATATAGTGCTTTAGACTTTATAATGTATACGTACTATCTCAGTTGATCCTTACAACATCCCTCTGATGTAGAGATTATTCCCATTTTACAGTTGAGGAAGCTGAGGCAGACTGAAGTTAGGGACCCCTTGCCCATGGTACACTGTTATAAGAGCATCTGTCCATCACCTACTCCCTACTCTAGGCTATCTGGATTTCTTAGCATGGTCTATTTCTCTCCAGGGAACCACAGTTGAGAGATTTCATCCTAGCTGCCTTAGGGTCTGGTAACAGAAAGAGTCAGGGGATGAGGGAACTGTAGAGGGAAGGTCCTGGAATGAAAGGTTGCTTCCTTCCTCCAATTTCAGGATTCAATTCTTCTTGCCTCCTTCCTTCCCCCTAACTCTCTCAAATTTGTCATCATTGCAGTGAACCATGAAAACTGTAGGACGTGAAGTTTTTGATTGTTCTCATAATGGTTATTTCCTCTGTGGACAAGCTGGTCTCAATGGTCCTGGATTGTTCAATCTATAAGGGCCGACTTTCCTCAGCACCTGGACTCAACTCCAACATTGGAGCCACATACCATGCTCTACAGCAGAGTACAAAAACACTGACGACAAAACTCCCCAATCACACTGGGGAATCTCTGAGGGCAGGCCATGCTTCCTCTGTTCCTTATTTAGCCCACCAAATCACTGAGCCCAGACCTCATCAAGAAGTAGGGATATAATAAATACCTGTGGATTGGACAATTAGTCGGGTCAAATGCAAGTTCGGTGGGTTTCGGTCTGGTGGTTAGTCTATAGAGTGGGAGATAGGGAGCAGGAGGACCAGGCCAAGACTGGGCAGAGGGTGAGCAGAACCAATGGGAAGGAATGGCCCCCCATCTAGAAGTCACTGTCCATGCCAGGGCCTGGCATGTCCAGGGTATGCCCCAGTCCAGGCCTAGACTTATATTCCATGGAGAGCTCAGAGGTCTCTGCCAGTCCTGAACCTGGTTTTCAGGTCTCTGGCAGAGCTGGTGTACCTCTAGGGCAGGAGATTGGAGTCTGGTTCTAGAAGTAGTGGGCAGAAGCTCTGGATTTAGGCAAGGTGCCACCTTGGCCCCAGCCATTGATCTCTGCTGCTCAGGCTGCTGAAGACGCTGCCCCCGGCGTAATTTAGCTCTCCGGTTCTTGAACCATACCTAGGGAGGAAGGGGAGGATGGGGATCAAGGGAAAAAAGATGCTCAAGTCATCTCCAAAATGGCACCAGCTCCTAACACACTCTAATCTAGGAGGTCAGTTCTTCCCTGAGGAGAGAGGCAGCCAAAACCTGAAGGAGAAGTCCAAAGCCAGAGTCTGAACTTGGTTCTGTCACTTTCTATTCACAAGGCCACCAGCTATCTGCTCCCCCTCTGAGTCTCTAGTTCCCCACTGGAAAATGAGAGAAACATCTTGGGTTCTTTTCACTTCTGATATTACTTTTTCTACCCTAAAATCTCATGAAGATTTAGTATTTTGTATTCTAAGGGTTCTCCCAGCTCTGACATTCCTTGTTCTAATGGTCTCCCCATTCTGACCTCCTTTGTTCTAATGACTCCCCTAGCTCTGACCTCCTGTGTTCTAATGCCCCCCCCCCCCAGTTCTGACCTTCTGTGCTCTGAGAAAACCCTCCCAGCTCTGACTTATGTTCTAAGGATCCTCCCAGCTCTGGCATTCTCAGCTCTAAGGTCTCTCCCTTCTCTGACCTCCTGTGTTCTAATGGTCCCCCAGCTCTGACCTTCTGTGTTCTGTCTCTCCATTCTCTGCTATCTAAGGCCCTTTGTGACTCTAATATTCTATTTTCTAAAGTCCTTCCAGATCTGACATTCTATTTTCTAAGATCTCTCCCAGTTCTGATATTCTATAGGATCATAGGACACAGGTTTGAAAGCTGAAATGAACCTTGGTGGCCCTTAATTCCTTCTCCCTCATTTTACAAATGAAGCCAAGTACAGAGTTTAATAAGTGCTCGGGTCATTTCTGCTTCTAGATCCAATGCTCCATCCAGAATCTGCCTCTAAATCCAGTGCCCCCCCCCAGATCTGACATTCCACATTCTGGAGTTCCCTGTAGCTCTAACATTCTGACCCTTGAGTCTAATTAAGGGCCCTTTGATTTCAGTAATACTGATGTAATTCTTATAACAAGAACATCCTCCCTACTCAGGATGTTAAAGGGCCACAAAGCAGATCCTACCCTGCACTAGGAGTCAATGTTTCATGCAGAAGGGGCCACACTCAGATGAGTTCGGGTGGAGCCCACCTGGGCTGGAGGCAGGGAGATGCTCACCTGTACTCTGGCCTCGGGAAGGAGGAGAAGGCCAGCCAGGTGTCGCCGGGTGCCCTGGTCTGGGTAGGGACTCTGCTCAAAGGCCCATTCCAAGGCTTTCAGTTGAGGCTTCGTGAAGACAACTCTATTGCGTGGGGGTGGCCGGTGTGTGTTGGCTCCCCATAGCTCTGCCGAAAGAGGTCAGAAAGAGGTTGGGTCTTGGGGTGGAGGCTATATGTGAAAGATTAAAGAACTAATTGAGGGTCTTGAGACATCAAGAATGAGTCCCTGAGAGATGAAGGGGGTACTGAGCATGGTTGGGAAGCAGGGGTGAAGATGGAGATCCAGCAGCTGGATGGCAGGACAAGAAAGAGGTCATGGGAGGTGTGAATGGGGGTTGACTTGGGGAAAAGAAGGCTGAAGGAGGCATTTTCTCCTCCCTTCCCTCCCCCACCTGGTGATACTCTGCAGCCTGCTCATCTCCTTCCCTCCCTTCTTAGAACCTGCCTCACTCACCTGCCATATGGTCCACCCCTAACTGAGGCTGAAAAGATGCTGGCAGTAGAGAGGGAGAAGCACAAAGCAGGGTCAGAGGTCCCCTTGAGCCCAATAAGCACAGAGCAGCAGGAGTTTGGTCCATGGCCACTGAACAGATATGAAGATTCTCTTTACTAAGGCTGGATAGACTTGGTGGTTTGCATCTATCTTCCAGGTAGCTTGGTCCTCAACCTTTGGACCTTACTTTTCCACCTGAAAAACAGGCACCACAGAATAAGAAAACCCAGGCTGATCCTAATGGAAGAAGCTGTTCTTCCAGTCCAACTAGAATATAAAATGCTCCCTGGGGGTTGGGTCCCTTCCCAGAATTGAGTTGTTTCCTAGACTCTGGGGAGATGCCACATTCACACTTGGCTTTGATTTAAAACGAGAAACTCAAGAAATTCAAAAAATATGCTCCCCAGTCAACCCAAGCACAAGATTTCCAGTATCTGTCATTGATTCTCTATATGATCCTAGACAAGGACTCTCTTCCCCTCTTCCCCCTTAGCTTCCATTTCTTTATCTCTAAAATGAGGAGGGCAGATTGGGGGGTCCCTGCTAGCTCTAAATCTTTTGATCCCTTCACTACATCAGACCCAGAGGGTAAGTGACTTCCACAATCCCAAAGAAAATTAATAGTAAAACGTAGGTTAGAACCTACTGCTTTGGGCTCCTGGCCCAGAGGAGCAGGCAAGAGGCAGGGTCACTTGACCCTTTGTTGACCATCCTCTTGGTCTCCTGGAGAAATCACCAACCTTTGACTGGGTTGGGGAAGCTAAGGCTCTATTCTTTCCCAGGTCCTAAGCTACTCACCTTTCTACTCTTCTTCTTGGGCAGCCTTGGCCAAGATGAAACCCCTAGGATGCCCTCCTCCTCCATATTTAACCTCCTGGGCTGGGCCCCACCTGTCCCTTTGAGCCACTTGACCAATGGAGAGTATTCTGGCCCCAAACCCTCTGGGATTTGGAACTTGGTTCATGTGAAGGGGGGTGCAGAGACTGGGTCGTCCCCACATCAGGTGGGGGTAGGGGAGCTATTCTTCCCTTGTCAGGCCTGGATTAGCTTTCCTAATTTATGTCACCAAAGCTACTCCCTCCCTGCCTTCTGCTCCTCCCATCAGGGATCACTTCAGGAAACAGATGCAGAATCCAGGAAAAGAGGAAATGTCCCTAATCTACCTCCTCTGTCCATCCACCAGACCCCATCACTTTTCTCCCTGACTTGAAGTCAGGACACCCGGGTTCTTACTTCTGTCCATGGTGTGACCTTGGCTAAGGCACTTTTCTATGTGCCTCATTTTTATCAACTCTAAAAAGAGCCTGGGAGAGATGATCTCTGATGTCCCTTCCAGCTCTAACATTCTCTGTCCTCAGTTCTCTGACTGGGGACAGGACAGGGCCACATTGCAAATGCCTGGACAGTGAGGCCTCCTGGATTTTCCCCTCCTCCTCTTTGGCTCACTGGCCCTGGCCTTCCACGGCTGTCATAGGTGATCAGCCTCCAGCCAAGACAAGTCAGTTTGGGGCAGGTCCTGGAGGGGATTAGAGGGCTTGGGGACTCAGGCCTCAGGCCTTGGGCTTCGCTGGGGGCGGATTAGCAAAGCTTTCCTAGTGAGACAGAGCCTTCTCACTCTCATCACTCCCACCTTCTCACAGCCTTCAAGGCAGCGATGGGGGGGGGGGGCAGAGATTCATTCCCCTTAAGGTTTTCTCCCACTCTCAATTTAGTCCATGCTCAGTATCCTCTGCCCCCCAACTTCACACCATACAGCACCCTCATTTTGGATTGGGACTCAAAAGACAGATACAAAATCTGTCCTTTCCATTAGCTAGATATGAGATTTAGGCAAATCCTTCCCTCTCTCTGGGCTTCATCTCTAACACCAGGAGGTGGACTAGAGTTTTTAATCTGGGGTCCAAGAACTTATTTTAAAATATAATAATAATATAAAAATATAATAATTCACTTATGTATTTCAGTATAATTGTAATCCTATGTTTTTATTTTATTTTACACATTTTAAAACATGATTCTGATAAGAGACCCTTTAACTTTTTGCCAGATTGTCTTAGATTGTCTTAGAGAGAACATGATCCAAAAAAAAGTTTAAGTGTTCTTATAAAAATTATCATGTATTCAGCCCTGGAAAGAATCAGAAGTGGAAAATCAGATAAGAAGTTGATATAATATTTCAGTTTGGAGTGCAAAATGCCCAATTTAAAAGTGGCTGCAAAGATGAAGAAGGGAGAATAAATGAGAAAGACCAGAGGTTTCCCAGGGAAGCTAGAGCAGGGGCCATGAGGATGGAGAGGGGAAAATGAATGGGAGAGACCAGAAGATTCCCCCCAAGAGCAACATCCCTTCTCTTTCCTCTCCCCTGTCACCCCCAAATCCAGATGTGGTTCTCAGTTGGATCCAAGATTATTTGCTCAGAATTGTTTCATTTCCTTCTCATAACAATGAAGGAGGTACCATGGACCCCTGGTGGTTGTGTTTTTAAAAGAAAGAATAAAATTCATGTTTATAAATTTAGCTCTTCAAGATTTGCAAAGCACTCAATATATATTATTTCATTTGTTCCTTCCAACCATAAATGCTACCATTTTTCTCAGTTTTATAGATGAGGTTTATAGATAGGTGAATGTTAAATGACTTCTCCAGGGTTATACTGCTAGCAAGTCCCTGAGACAGGTTTCAAACCCAAGTCTTCCTGATGTTCATGACTCCCTTATACCACAATCCCTTTCTCAAGAAATTGTGTACAACCTCCTTTTCCCCCAATTTGCCTTCCTTGGATCGTAGATTTAGTGCTAGAATGACCTTAGAGACCATTAGCCCAACTCCCCCATTTTACAGAAGAAGATATTGAGGGTCAAAAGGACCAGTTGACTTGTTCAGTGTCACACAGCAACAGAATACAGATTCAAACCCACATCTTTGATTCTAAATTCAGGGCTATTTTTTGAATCCCAGGGACAAAAATTGGGGACCCTAGGAATCCCTGAGTCTCTCTTGCCAGAGGAGGGAGGCAGAATATACTTGGGTTCCCAGTTCTCCAACTTCTTCCCCTCCCCATCTCCAGTCTGCCCCCTCTAGAGCACCCCCTCTAAAGAGTGGAGACAAGAAAAGGGAACAGGAGGAGTCAGTGGACAGATGGGCAGGGGTCATGATCGAAGGAGCTTAAGGCTGCCCCCTCCAAGGAGTCCAATCGATGGGGAATGTTGAGGCTGTGCTTTGGGCCCCAGTCTGCCATCCTTCCTGCCTGGGGCTAGCTCCAGAGAAAGAAGCTTCAGGGGCCTTGCAAGGCGTGCTTTGGGGAAGGAGAAAACCTGTTAAAAGCTCTTTAGAAGCCGGAATCGATCGCCCCCACTGACCTCTGACCCGCTGCTGCTTCTTGGCTCAACCAAACAGGGTCAACAGCAACAGACGCCCCATGAAAGGTAACCAGCAGGGGATGGGAGCCCCAGGCAGGCAGCCACCCCGTCCCCTAACAAGCTGGTTTTTCCCAACACTCCACTGCCATCTCTGCTCACCTGCCCTAGTCATTGCCCCACCCCCAAGAGGGACAGAAAAGGAATCTGCTTGGGTTCAGCCATCAAAGGCAGTCAGCTGTGTTTCTCCTCACTCTCCCCATCTGTAAAAAACAGGGTGGAGAGGTGGGACTGGATGACCTCAAAGGGCCCTCCTGCTCTGACATGTGAGGAGACCTTGGTCCTCATCCCAGCTCTGTCACTAGCCGGTCTCTTCTTAGATCCCCAGAACTTAGTGTCAGACTCTACACTCAGATTTCATTAATACAGGGATGCCTGTGTAAGAACATTCCTCTGTGAATGCAGGTAGGCATCTAGTAGGGATTTATGCTAGCTAGCTCTGATATAGTGATTTAAGGCTTACAAAGTCTTCACAAATAAACTTATCCATTCCATATGGGGGGGGGTGTGGAACATGATGTCCCCCCAAGACCTGGAAAATCCACATAAAATTTTTTCATCCTCCCTTCATACCAGAGAAGTCTGAATTATTATAGTAATGAAAAATAAAAATGTGTTCATATTATATAATTCCATATATTTTATGCATTTTTGAGTTTCTAAACTTTTTCTGTGTCATTTGTCAGCTTTCTCATGTCATCTGTGGCTTCTACAAAATTCCCCAAATTTCTCCTTTAATTTCTATTCCAGCCCACAATATATCAAAATTGCAATTTGGAAAGTCGAGATGTGGGAGGGACAACTGTAATCCTATTTGATCTGATACCGAAAGCCTTTGAGGTCAGTGCTCCATTTTACAGATTAGGAAATTGAGGCCAAGAGTAGTTAAAAGTGACCTGCCCAGGGTCATATAGCTATACCTCAATTATTTGAGGAAGCAGTGGAACTCAGTTTCTAGTTCTCTATCCATTGTACCACTTAGCTACCTAAAAAATGATTGTTGACTCACCACATGTGGATGGGCAAATCATTTTCCTCTTTCTGGACTTGTAAAGTGAAAGATTTAAAGTATTCTTCTCTAAGGTCTTTCTCAGTCTTGTATCTAAATGATTCTATATTTCTACACACATTCACTCTTTTCTAAGAGTGAAGGGCTAGCCACAATCTGGGTCCCTGGGGTGACAGATTCCAACATGGTACCCTCAATTCTCAGACATCCAGAAGAGGAGAAATAATCTGCTGGGAATCCATGGGGAATCAGACCTGAGATTCTCTGCTCTCTTTCCAAATTATGGTTGAAGCCCACTTCCTTTAGAAAACTATTCCTGACATAACCCCATTCTGTGACATGTCTTAGCACCATGTCCCCAGAACTTTAGGATACATTTTGTACTAAGTGAAATTATCTTTATAACTCTTACTGAACCTCTTGAACCCTAAATCCTTTGAAGTTCTATCTTCTCTTCAAGACTAAGTCTTTAACATCAGACCTCAGGATCCTTGAAGACTTCTCCCCATACCTATTTCAGAACAAAAGGGAGGAAAAAAACAGGAAAAAAGAAAAAAAACAGAAAAACAAATTTAAAGAAGTGAAAGTAGTATACTTTGGTATGCATTCTTTCTCTGGATGTGAATGGCATTTTCCATCACAAGTTTTTTGGAATTGTCCTTGATCACTGTATTGCTGAGAAGACCAAAGTCTAACAGAGTTCGTGTTGCTGTTAATGTGCACAGCGTTGTTCTGGTTCTACTCACTTCACTCAGCATCAGTTTATGGAAATCTTTTCAGGTTTTTTTTAAATCTGTCTGTTTATCATTTCTTATAGAAAAATAGTATTTCATTACATTCATATACCACAACTTGTTCAGTCATTCCCCAATTGATGAGCATCCCCTCAATTTCTAATTCTTTGCCACCACAAAAGACCTGCTATAAATATTTTTGCACATGTGGGTCTTTTCCCTTTTTATGATCTATTTGAGATGCAGACCTGGTAGTGGTATTGCTGGATCAAAGCATAGCAAAGTTCTATAACCTTTTGGGCATAACTCCAAATTGTTCTTCAAAATGGTTAGAAGTCACAACTCCATAACAGTGGAGTTAGTAAATTGTAACAGTAAATTAGTGTTCCAGTTTTCCCACATACCCTCTAATATTTATCACTTTCTTGTAGCAAATCTGATAGTTGGGAGGTGGTACCTCAGAGTTGTTTTAATTTATATTTCTCTAATAAATAGTTATTGAGAGCATTTTTTCCATATGATTACAGATTTAATTTCTTCATCTGAAAACTGCCTGCTCATATCCTTTGACCACCCATTAATTATTAAATGGCTCTTATTCCTATAAATTTGAATTGGTTCTTATATATCTTACAAATGAGACTTTTATCAAATAAATTTTTTCCAATTAATTGTTTCTCTTCTAATCATAACTACATTGCATTTTGCCTGTGGGGAAAAAAAACCTTTTAAATTTTATGTAATAAAAATTCTCCATTTCATCTTCTTTCCCTTCTAACTTCAGATACATTAGTTTGTGAAAAAACTGTTTAATTTCTTATAAATAGAACAAAATTATCCATTTTATCTTCTATGATTCTTCCTATACCTTTTTTAGTCATGAACTCTTTCTTGATGTATCAATAGATCTGAAAGATAAATTTCTTCCTTGGTCATCTAATTTCCTTATGATGTCATTTTTTTATGTCTAACTCATATCTTCATTTGGAATTTATATTGATGGATGATATGAGATATAGTTCTTTACCCTTTTGCCAAAAAACTTTCTAGATTTCCCTGCATTTTTGCCAAATAGTGACTGGGATCTTTGGATTTATTAAACATTATTTTAACTATAATATTTACTTCTATTGCATATCAAAATAACTTTAAAATTTTGGCTCAAACCTTGCAAATTTGCGATGATAAATCAAGTCAATAGCTCAACAAGTATTTATTAAATACTATGTGCCAGACACAAAAGACAATCTGTTCCCTCAAGAAGCTTACATTCTAATAAGGCAGGCCAATGTAAGTCAAATTTAATGTATATAAAAATTCAATGAATGTAAGCTAGTTGGTGTTCAATCAGTCATTCTCAGTCATGCTCATCTCTTTGTGATCCATGTTTAATAAGTCATTACTTCATCGTTCTGCCCTTGTTTGTGGGTGGATGTGATGTATCTGCCATATCTTAACAGATGTTGTGTTAAATTTTTTATAAAGTCCCTTTAACAAAATTGTCAATAGTTGAAAAGAATGTTGTTAGCTAGGTGACACAGTGGAGTGCAGGACCTGAAGTCAGGAAAACTCATCTTCTTGGGTTCAAATCCAGTCTCAGTGACCCTGGGCAAATCACTTAAGCCTTTTGATCTGTTTCCACATCTGTAAAATAAGCTGGAGAAGGAAATGGAAACCACTCCAGTAGCTTTGCTAAGAAAATCCCAAACAGGAGCACAAAGAGTCAGACACCAACAACAAAAATGAATGTTGCCATAGTAACTCTAAATAAGATGAATTATCTGAATGCCTGAATCTCTGGGACAAAATATTATAAAGTATGCAAGTGAAACAAAAGAAAAAGGCAAAGTTACAGTCTGGTTTTTTGTGGCTTTCAAACAACTACAAAAGATAGAGGTATTACAATCATACAAGCCTTATGGTTTGAGAGTTACAACTGAAAACATCTTCCATTTAACAAGGCAGATATTCATCCAAAAGCTTCAAGTTTATTTAAAACAGTAAAAGAAAATGGAAAAGAAGAGGATGGTGGTAAAAAAAAAACTTTTGAGATAATCATTAGTTGGTTGTGGGTTTTTTGGCAAGGCAATGGGGTTAAGTGGCTTGCCCAAGGCCACAGCTAATTATTAAGTGTCTGAGGCCAGATTTGAACTCAGGTACTCCTGACTCCAGGGCTGGTGCTCTATCCACTGCACCACCTAGCCTCCCCCATTAGTTGGTTTAATGCTTTAATAATCAAGTTTAATTGTATAATGTTAAAATTACCAGAGTTAGCCAGTACAGATAAGGGTGTGGTGGATTAATATCTTGATGTTTTGAGGAAAGTAATTGAATAAAGTGGATACATTGATCAACAAATTTGTAATGCTAATGAAACTGGCTTATTCTTATAAAAGGATGCCTTCTAGAACTTCCATTTCTAAAAAAGGAAAAACTCAACCTGGATTTAAAGTGTCTAATGATTGCCTTACACTTTTATTGGGAGGTAATGCAGAAGGGAATTTTAAATTAAAACCAATGCTTGTTTATCAGTCTCTAAATCCTTGGGCTCTGAGAGGCAACAACCATTGATCACATCTTGCTCTTTGGCAGTCAGATAGATAGTACTGGTAACTCAAGTTGTTTCTGAAGACTGGTTTTGAAGTTATTCTAGGCCTGTTGTTAAAAATAAGTTTGAACTTTTTTAGGTGTATTTTTCATAAACAAATTGTGAGTTGCTGGCTTTTTAAAAAAAATCCAATTTCCCATTTTTTTATTTTATTGGATTGCTTCATCCATTCACATTTAAATTTATGAAAGTTAGCTTTGTATTTTCCTCATATGGCTCCAATAGTTTTTCTTTTTTTCTAAATTAACATTTTTTTAAAAAAAATTCCCCTTGTCAATGTCTCTTCCATTATTTTTGCTTCATTTACTTTAAGACAACCTTACTGTCCCCAGCTCTCTTCCTCTAATGTTCAAGCCCTCTTTCATTCCCATTTGCTATTCTTTTTACTAATTCTGGAGTTTTGCTTACCTTACTAATTCCTTTTTCTTTCTTCCTTTTTATCTAGCTATCTAATTCTTCCCCTTCTCTTTTCCCCTTTCTGATTAATTGACAAGTAAAATCCTCCTTCCTCTCCTCCCCTTCAACTTATTTTGTTTTTTTCCCCCATTCTTTGCACTTTTTTCTAAAACATATTTTCTCCTTCTCTTCCCTTTCTACTCTAGACATTTTTTTTTGGGGGGTTTTTGCAAGGCAGTGGGTTTAATTGACTTGCTCAAGGCCACACTCTAGGCAATTATTAAGTATCTGAGGTCAAATTTGAACTCAGGTCCTCCTGACTCCAGGGCCAGTGTTCTATCCACTACACCACCTACCACCCCCACTCTAGACTTTTAATCCTTGACTCATGACTTATATTTATTCTTCCTATTACATTCATATGCATATATATATAATATTCCTATTATATAATTTGTCATGGAATTAAAGTCTCTAAGGTACTATTTTAGTTTCCTCTTCAAAACAGTTTCTATGTTACGGCTTCATAGATCCTGCTCCTTGGTCCCCTTTTTTCTGTAGTACTTCACTTTTAGGAATATCAGTTCTTGGAGGAGATAAAAGTATTGCTTCTTTGTGGACATTTTCATTTATCCCTTATTGTGCAATTCATTACAATTCCCTGCCCTCTTCATAAGACCTCTACCCCCCGCCATTTGCCATGAAACCTACTCCCTGGATCAATGCCATCCCACCCTTCTCGATATCAGTTGCCTCAGGAGTTTCTGATTCCCCCTCTCCTGAGCAGAATATATGGAGATACATACGGTTCAGTAATTTTAAACGTATCTGACTCTTGTTGTCCCCATTTGGGATTTATCTTGGCAAAGATACTGGAGTGGTTTACCATTTCCTTTCTCTAGTTCATTTTACAGATAGGGAAACTGAGGCAAACAGAGCGAAGGAACTGCCCAGGGTGACAAACCAGAGTCTGAAGTTGGATATGAACTTGGGTCAGGTTTGGAATTCTATCTAATGAGACACCAAGCTGCCTTAAGAAATGATTCTTTCCTTCCTTGTGGGTTGGGTTTATGTGAGATTTGGTCCATGGTGTTTCAGGCTTGTTCCTCTACTGGAAGTTCTATTTTGTGTGTTTTTTTAGGTTTTTTTTTCAAGGCAATGGGGTTAAGTGGCTTGCCCAAGGCCACACAGCTAGGTAATTATTAAGTGTCTGGGGTCGGATTTGAACTCAGGTACTCCTGACTCCAGGACCATTGCTCTATCCACTGCGCCACCTAGCCGCCCCAGTTCTATTTAAGTTTTGCTTTCACTCATGTTTCCTTTTAGGAAGACGTATCTTAACAGTCTCTGTTCTTATTCTGTTGCTGTTTTTAATCTCATAGGCTTTTAGTTTTTCTTCCCTTTTATCTAGGAAAATTTATTTTAGTACTTGTGATTTACTTGGTTGCTAATATTTGTTAACTTTTCCTGAATTTCTGCTGTCTGGGGAACTTAAGGAACGTCTAGTTTATTATCTTTTTCTTTTCTCTTTTGAGACAATCAGAATTAAGTGACTTGCCCAGAGTCATGCAGTATCTGAGGAAGCATTTGAACTGAAGTCCTCCTGATTCCAGAATCAGCACTCTATCCACTGTGCCACCTGGCTACTCCAAATATCTATCCTTTTTCATTGATGATTAGGCTCAGATTTTCTGGGTATGTCATTTTGATCTCCTTTGTGCTTTAGAACACATTATTTCATTCCTTTCTGTGGTTACTGATAGGTACAAAATAGCCTTATGATAATCTAATTTCCCTTCCTTTGTATTTGAAGGTCTTCTGGTCACTTGCAGAATGTTTGTTGCTGATTGGGGGTGGCTAGGTGGCGCAGTGGATAGAGCACTGGCCTTGGAGTCAGGAGGACCTGAGTTCAAATCCGACCCCAGACACTTAATAATTACCTAGCTGTGTGGCCTTGGGCAAGCCACTTAACCCATTGCTTTGCAAAACTAAAAAAAAAATTAAATAAAAATAAAATAATGTTTGTTGCTGAAATTTGGGTTTTGGACTTTTATTGTTTCTGGAGGCAATATGAAGATTCCTTCAACTGGCACTTTTTTGTGTGTATTCAGAAGTTCTGAGCAGTTTTTTTAAACAATATTTCTCACATTAGGTGTTTGGATATTTTGATTTGTCATATTCTTTTGGAAGACCCATAATCCTGAATTTTTCTCCATGTATCCCATCTTCAAGATTATAGTTTGCTGGGCAGCTAGGTGGCACAGTGGATACAGCATCAGCCCTGAAGTTCAAATTTGGTTTCAGACATTTAATAATTGCTTAGTTGTGTGACCTTAGACAAGTCACTTAACTTCTTAAATAAATAAATTTTTTAAAAAGATTATATTTTACTTATGGAGATCATGTTTTCTTTTAATATTGAAGCTTTTTGTTTCCCTTTTTCCAGGTCTTTCACTTCTATGCATTTGCATTCCCAATCATTTGTTCTTTCTTGTTTCTTTGTTGATATCTGTCACCATGGAATCAAAATTTTCTGTTCTGCCAATTATTTGTTGTAAAACCCAAAATTCTGTTTTCACAATTTAAATTTTTCTCTTGAATCACTTGGGAACATCAAGTTGTGGTTTCATCCTCATTAGGTGTAGATTCATTTCCTTTTGTCTTGCTTATTTAGAAATGTTTGAAATGGTTTGGATGATCTTAGAGCCCATATTCCCCTTCATTCCATCTTCCATATTGGTTCATTTGTTTGTGCTCAAGGTTTTTAACTGAAATTTCTTCCTGCTAAGATCTTCTTAATTTCAGGGTTTCCTCCTACCCCCACTTATATTCCCCAAATACTTAACTTTAACATAATTCTTATTTGGTAAATTTCTGAGGAGTCGTGAGGATAAGAGAAAATATCTAATCTTCCATCTGGTTGAACACATGATCCAGAAATATCCCCTAATTTCTTTCTTGCTTATTTTTTGGTAAGATTTGTCTACATCTAAAAGGGGTATATTGAGAGCTATTATAATTTTACTATTTCTCTAATTTAATCTCTTTTCCTTTTTCAATAGGATTATTATTCAACCATGGGAATAGTATCAACATAGTATATTTGAGATTCAGCAAAGCATTTAATATTCTAATGATAGCCTTGTAGAAAACATAGGCCAGCTGTATAATATGGTTGGATGAATTTATAACTGACTCAGTGATCTGATGAAAAAAAAACTAACATTAAATAAGTATCTCCCTGGGAAGAGGGCTATAGTAGAGTGGTCCTGAGGATCAATCCTTGGGCCATTCCATTTGGTTCAAGCCTATCAAGTGATTACTAAATTAAAGTAAGACCCACCCCCAGTCCTATTACCAGCAAAACTGTACCTAAAAGCAGTGATTCTCCAAGCTGCTCCTTGGAGACTGACAATAAGCCCAAGGACTAAAGTTTTCATTGAATGGACCAAGCAGGGCAGAGGAGAGTGACATTTTCTGTTCTATTTCTATTTTAATTCTTTCTCTTCTAACTTAAGTTGGGTGGTGTAGTAAATAGAGCATTGAGCTTGGAGTTAGGAGGACAGGAGTTGGAATCCAATCTCAGACACTTGCCACTTACTGTGTGACCTTGGGCAGGTCACTTAACCCAGTGGTCCAGATTCATTTTCCGGCCATTGGATCCAGATGGTTCTGGAGGAGAAAGTGAAACTGGTGACTTAGCACAGCCCCCCTCACTCACATCCAGTTCACATGCCTGTCATGACATCACCTCCCTGATGTCACGGTCTTCTAGAATGAAGGACAACTATGAGGAAGACCTAAGTTCAATGCTAGCCTGAGCCACTTTTTAGTTTGTGAACTAGCTTGTTCAAAGGGAGAGCCCCTGTGGAAAGGGGAGAAAAAAGGGTCAAGTCTAAGGAGCAGAGCTCAATGACTCATACAATCTGAGCCAATTACCTTTCCCTCTCTGGGCTTCAGTTTCCTCATCTGTAAAATGAGGCAGTTAAATAAGATGTTCTCAAAGATCATTCCTGGCTCTAACATTCCATGGTATGGAGATAGTAAATGCCCTATTCCCTTATTCCTCAGAGCCCAAAGGAGCAAAAGGGATTGAGGGATGGTGAAAAGAGTGAAACCTAACAGTTTCATATTCTGCCCTGCAAGAAGCTGCTCCTGCAGTAATCAAAGATTCTAAATAATTTATTAAGTAGGGGCAGCTCAGTGGCACTGGTGGACCAGAGTTCAAATTTGGCCTCAGACACTTAATGATTACCTGGCTATGTGGCCTTGGGCAAGTCACTTAATCCTATTGCCTTGCAAAAAGAAAAAGAGAAAAACATACTAAGTACCTACCATGGGTCAGGTACACTACACTGGTTACTGAATCATGACAAAAATAAAACAATCCCTTCTCTCAAAAAGTTTACATGTTCTTAAGGGAAATAACAGATAGGCAATTAAATTCATGCAAAAGCACAGGTTTGTTTTGGAAAGGAGGCCCTAGCATCAGTGGGAAGGGGCAGTAGAGGAAGAGAAACTACAAAGGCTCAGAAATCAGTAAAGGTTTTGTATAAGTGATGTTCCTTGAGCTGAGTTTTGAAGAAAGATGGGACTAAGTTATTTCTGAATCACTGCCTTGTCATGGTGGAGAGGTTTGTGTATAGCTCAATGAAACTATAAGCCATGCCAAGTTGGGTTATCCAAAAAGTGTTTACCATGACTAGTGACTATACTGAATGCAATAATGGAAAGACTATTGGAAAGAAAAGAGATTTCTTCAAGAAAATTAAAGATATCAAGGGAATTTTTAAAGCAAAAATAGACCAATTGTAGTAGAGTTCTGACAAAAAGCAATCCACTGAAGGAAATGTCAATCCATTCCAGTATCTTTAACAAGAAAACCCCATGGACAGTAATTAAATGATAATAGCTATGACATCAGAAGATGGGTGCCTCAGGTTGGTGGGTATTACTGGGGAAAAGTGGAGACCAACTACAAATAGCTCCAGAAAGAAGGAAATAGCTGAGCCAAAGTTGAAAGCAAGCTCAACTGTAGATGTGTCTGATGATCAATGGAAAGTCAAATGCTGCAAAGAACAATATTGCATAGGAACCTGGAAAGTAAGACCTATGTATGAACCAAAATATGCTGAATATGGTCAAACAGGAGATGGAATGTTCAACACTGACATCTTGGGTATCAGTGAATTCAAATGGAAGGGAATGGGTGAATTTGATTCAGGTGATTTATTATATCTACTTACTGTGGGCAAGAATCCTTTAGAGGAAAAGAAGTAATCCTCAGTAGAAGTCAATAAAAGAGTGAGAGGAGCAGTCCTGGGGTATAATCCCCAAGATGACAGAATGAAATTTATTTGGGGGGAAAAACATTTCAAAGAAAAAATAAGAATATAAAATGGTTGTCTGATGAGGTTTTACAATTCCCCAAGGAAAAAAGAAAAGGGAAAGGGAAATGAGAAAGGGAAAGGTATATCCAACTGAATGTATAATTTCAGAGAATAGTAAGGACACTTAAGAAGTTTTTCCTAAATGAGCAATGCAAAGAAATAGAAACAGTTAACATGGAAAGAAAAGATATTTCTTCAAGAAAATTAGAGATATACAAAAACAGGCATAATAAAAGACAAAAATGGTTTATTAGAAATTAAAAAGAGATGGCAAGAACCCACAAAAGCATTCTATAAGAAAGCTCTTACTGTCACTGATAACCATGATGCCATGTTTACTGATATAGAGCCAGATATCCTGGAGAATGAAGTCAAGGGTCTTGGGAAATGCTGGAAGTTAAGTTGAGCTATTTAAATCACACTCAATATCCCAGAAAATTTGGGAAATTCAAATAGTGGTCACTGGATTGGAAAAGATCAGCTCTGACCCAGTACTAAAAGGAAGATGCCAAAGAGTGTTCAAATTACTGGACGATTTTATTCATCTCTCACATCATCAAGGTTATGTTTAAAATTCTACAAGCTAAGTTTTAGCAACATGTGAACTGAAAATTACCAGAAATATGGACTGGTTTTTAAAGAAGCAGAGGACCAAATTGCTAATATTTAATGGATTATGGAGAAAGCAAGAGAGTTCCCCCCCCCCAAAAAATCTTCTATTTCTGCTTCAATGACCAGACTAAAGTCTTTGTGTGGATCACAACAAAATATAGCAAGTCTTCCAAGAGATAGGAGCATAAAATCATCTTATCTCCTGAGGAACCTCTATGCAGGTCAAGAAACAACAGTTAATATGGGACAACTGATAGGTTTAAGATTGGGAAAGACAAAGTTGTATGTTATCACCTTATTGATTTAACTTATATGCAGAGTATATCCAAACATTTCAACATTACTACAGAGTGTGTGACTACAATGGTCTGGGCATGTTGTTATAATGCCAGATATATGATTGCCAAAAGTCTATTCTATAGAGAACTCACACAGGGCAAGCACTCACAAGGGGGTCAGAAGAAGTGAAGGGACACCTTGAAGGTCTCTCTTAAGAACTTTGGAACTGGGGCAGCTAGGTGGCGTAGTGGATAAAGCACCGGCCTTGGAGTCAGGAGTACCTGGGTTCGAATCTGGTCTCAGACACTTAATAATTACCTAGCTGTGTGGCCTTGGGCAAGCCACTTTAACCCCATTTGCCTTGCAAAAAAAAAACCTAAAAAAAAACACTTTGGAACTGATTGTACAGTATGGGAAACACTGGCACAGGACAGCCCAACATGGCATGCCCTCATCAGTGTGGTTGCTGTACTCAATGAGGAAGGCAGAATTGAAGCAACTCAAAGGAAACATGAAGTCTGTTAAGTTTTGACTATCCACCCAAGGTGTTCACATGAACTATTTGTGCCCAACTTGTGGTAGAGCATCCCAAGCTCATATTGATCACATCAGCCACAGTCGGACACACTGTCATTTGTTTTAAACATAGTGTTGTCATTTTGGTCTTCTATAATGAAGGACAAGAACCAACCATACAGAGTATATCATTTGAAATGTGAAGCTGAAAGAATCAAAAGCTAAAATTAAGATTTCCCAGAGAAATATCAACCATCTTGACTATGCAGATGAGATAACATTCTAGTGGCAGAAAGTGAAGAGGAATTAAGAAGAATCTTGATGAGGGTGAAAGAGGAGAATGTAAAAGCAGGTTTGAAGCTTAACATTAAAAAACAAAACAAAGATTTTGGTTTAAGATTATGGCAACTGCCTGTTTGTGGTGGCAAAAAATTGGAAATTAAGTGAATGTCCGTCAATTGGGGAATGGCTTAACAAACTGTGGTATATGTATGTCATGGAACACTACTGTTTAATTAGAAGCCAGGAGGGATGGGAATTCAGGGAAGCCTGGAGGGATTTGCATGAACTGATGCTGAGTGAGATGAGCAGAACCAGAAAAACACTGTACACCCTAACAGCAACATGGGGGTGATGCTCAACCATAATGGACTTGCTCATTTCATCAGTGCAACAACCAGGAACAATTTTGAGCCATCTGCAATGGAGAATACCATCTGTATGCAGAGAAAGAATTGTGGACTTTGAACAAAGACCAAAGACTATTACTGTCAAATTAGAAAAAAAAAAAAGCATTATATTATTATGCAATTTTATTATCTCAAACATTATTTTTCTTCCTTAAGGATGTGATTTTTCTATCATCACATTCAACTGAGATCAACATATAACATGGAACCAATGTAAATACTAACAGACTGCCTTCTGTGGGGGGGGAGAGAAAGAAGAATGGGGGGGATTGTAAAACTCAAACTTTCTTTTACAAAAAAAAAAAGATTATGGCAACTGGTTCCATCACTTCCAGGCTAAAGAGGAAGAAATGGAAGCAGTGTCAGATTTTGCATTCTTGGGCTCAAAGATCATTGCATACAGCAAACTGCGATCCTGAAATCAAAAGACACTTGCTTCTTGAAGGGAAAGCTATGGCAAATCTAAACAGCATACTAAAAAGCAGAGGTATCACCTTACTAAGGCTATATTGTTCCAGTAGCAATATAAGGCTATGAGAATGACTTTTAAGAAAAGCTGGAGCTGCAGTATCAGCTTTCAAGTTGTGCTGGAGAAGACTTTTGTGAGTTTCTTAAGACACCAAGGAGATCAGATCAGTCAATACTTAAAGAAATTAATTCAGACTATTCACTGGAAGGTCAAATACTGAAGCTGAAGCTTAAATACCTTAGCTACATAATGAAAAGACATGACTCACCGGAAAAGACCTTGATATTAGAAAAGAAAGGGACAGTAGAGGATAAGAATAAATAGTATCACAGAAGCAATGAACATGAGCATAGACTTTAGAAAAAGTGGAGAACTTTACAGCTATGGTCTAGGGGTTCACAAAGAGTTGAACATGACTGAACAACTGAATGACAAACAATAGGACTCATAAGGGGCAGAGGTGAGAGTCCATTTCAGATGTGGAGAACAGCCAAGACCAGTTTGCTTTTGGTGCATAGAGATGTGAAGGGGAGGGAAATGAAGAAAGCCTAGATAGGAAGGCTAGAGCCAAGTTATGAATGGATTCAAATATCCAACTAGAGCTTGTACCTGATCCTAGAGTCATCCTACAATGGGCAGGTGTTGAAATTTACTTAGCATGGGGAGCAACCAATTAAGATCTGGACTTGAGGCTGTATAGAGATGAATTAGAGGGGGGACTTGAGGCAAGAAAGCATATTACAATAATCCAGGTGAGATGTGATGGGGACCTGAACCAGATAAGAAGGAAGTAGATGGTGGTCAAATCTGGACTTGAACATTGACCCAGAACTGCCTCACAATGGAGGTTCAGGGTTTCCTGTATCCCAGTCTGATCACAAGAAGTTCATACTTGTATCTTGGGGAGGACCTGAGGTAGACCAAATAACATGCTAGCATCTATATCATGTGCTCAAGACACCCCTTCTTCCTCATGTGTTTATCATCTCCAATCCTCATGAAGACATATTGGATGTCATTATCCCCATTATCCCCAAAGGAGAAAACTAAGGCCCAGAGGATGGGAAGTGACTTGCCCAGTCAGAATCATTCTATAGATACTTTTTAAAAGTGATTTTTTTTCCAATAGACAATTTTGACAATTCATTTGTAAAAAAAAAATTCCAAATTATTTTCCCTCCCTAAAATGGTAAGCAATTTGATATAGGTGATGTATGTGTAATCATGTCCATTTTAATGTCATAATCAGTAACTTGCCCAAGAGCTATGGCTACTAATTGTCTGAGGCAGGATTTGAACCAAGTTTTCCTGATTCCATGTCCAATCCTCTATTTGCTATAGTATATAGACCCCAAAATCATTGCAGAAACAAACACTGCCCTTTTAATTTCCACTGAACTCTCCAGCAAACAATCATAACATGTATGGTTTTTATTTTATTTGGGCTTCAATTGTGCCTAAGAAAGATAAAAATTTTATCTCAGAGTGGTCACACAGGTTGTCATATACAAAAATCACATAAAAACATCACAAGCTTCCTAATTGCTATCATCCATCAGGGTCCATATAAAAGTGGCTGATATCCTCATACCAAAACCAATTGGAACTACTGGCCTAGAAAATACATGAACCTGGCTGGCATCATTCCCTGTGATATGAGAGGGAGTGTGACAGGGCAGCTTAGGTGGCCCAGTGGCAGATAGAATGCCAGGTCATGTCTAGAGTTGAGAAGACTGGAGTTCAAATCCAGTCTCAAAACACTAGTTGTGTGAACCCAAGCAAGTCACTTCACTCTGTCTCAATTTCCTCACCTGTAAAGTGAACTGGAGGAGGCTATGGCAAATTACTTCAGTATCTTGGCCAAGAAAACTCGAAATGGGGTCATAAAGAGTTGGGTACAATTAAAACGACTGAACCACCACCACAATGACATAGTATGTATTAGAGAATTAGCCCTGGGAGTAAAAGGACTTGGGTTTGAAGGCCATCTCCAACACTTACTAGTTGAGTGTCCCTAGAAATAAATACTATTTCTAAGGTGGGTTCAGTCTAGTTCCTTATCTCTCTAAACCATCTTCCCTCTAACTGTATCACTAATAATCTTAAAGCACAAGTCATTACCACACTAGATCTCCTCACCCAAGAAATTTCAGTGGGTCTCTGTGGTCTCCAGGACAAAACCAAATTCAGTCTAACTGGCCTATCAGTTTCTTGTACGAGACATTCCATCTTTGGCCTCCAAGACTCATAGACACAGTCCCCAGGCCAAGAATGCTCTCTCCTTTGTCTTTTGGAATCCCCAGCTCCCTTCCAAGGCTCTGCTCGGGTACCACATTTTAGCCAAGGCCATTCTTGGTCCTCCCTCATCCTATCAGATGTTTTGTATCTTCCACTTTGCCCATAAGCCAGTAGTTTTGAGGGCAGAAACTTTCATTTTCTATCCTCCTCACACTCATCCCTGAGACCTTTTCCAATTCTACAGCAGTAGATAGAGTTGCCCCTAGAATCAGGAAGACCCGAGTTCAAATTTGACTTTTGACACTGTTGGACAAGTCATTTAATTTGATTCACAGTTTCCTCATCTGTTAAGTGGGAATAAGAGCACCTACCTCCCAGGGTTATTCTGAAGCTTAAATGAAATTATTTGCACAGGGACTTAATAAAAGCTTGTTTCTTTCCTTCCTAAATTGAATGCACTAAATGAGGGCGATAATCTTCCACTAACCCAGCTCACAAGGCTGTAATAAAGGCAATGCAGTTTAGCCCTTAAGTGTCCCTGAAATGCAAGCATTTTTTGTTTGTTCAACTTCCTGCCACTCCCCCCAAAAGACTGGCAAGTTGACAGGTTCTACAGCAACCCCTACTTGTCTATCCTCTTGGTCAAGAAAGCACAGTAAAGGGTTTTGTGAATAAGTTCAGCACCTTTTATTAAAAAATAATAATTACAAAAAATGAACAGTGACAATATCTCTATGTACAGTCTCCAATGCTCCCCAGCACTTTAGGACTCTCTCTGTGGGTGCCTGATGCATCACAGAGGCTAGGGCACCAAAGCCGTGCTGGGAAGCCCCTTTAATGACTACCCATTCTGACTCCTGTGGGCTCTGGGCATCCTGGCACACTGAGACCTCCAATCCATCCCAATTTAATATTAAACTGGGAGTTAAGATAGGATTTAGACCTAGGAGTACATCTAGTTCAAATCCCTTGTTTCACAAATTGGGAAACTGAGGCCCAGGGAAGGACAGAAGTCTCTTGGGGGGAGGGGAGGGAGTGTTAGAGGGAAGGAGAAGCCTGGAAAAACTTTGAAAGGTAAATGCTTCAAAGAATTCTCAAAGGAGATGGGGTCAGATGCACTGGGCCCATTCATAAAGCAGAAATATTTGGCCAGGAAGGCTAGAGAAGGTGGGGCACTTAAGCATTCCACTAACAGCAGTGGGCCCCTGAATCAAACTGACAGAGCAGAGCCCTCTGGGGCTAGGGTTTCCTCTCTGAGGAGAACCTGCTCAATTTCTCAACTGGCTACTGGGTGAACGCTGCTAATGGCACCTCCCTGCTTCCCTCCCCCTTACATGCAGCAGTCAAGGAGTAGGGGACTCGCTGCCTAGCATGTCCCAGCTGGCTGCCCCTGCTCTCCCAGCTGAAATAACTGGGGGCCACCTCCTCCACAGGGCCCATTATTATTTCTCTCAGGGGGCCACTTATGGGGAAGAAGTGTCCTTTTCCCCAGGGAAGGAGCCTATGTGAAGCTGGGTGAGAAGGGCACAAATTCTCATCTTCCTATCCTCACTCAAATGGATCCAAGTGGCTTTTGCAGGCCCATGGCACCCCAAACCAACCCTTAAAAGCAGTGAGATATGTTTCTTTACTGTGTTCCTGGAAACCTCTGACAACTATCACCCTACAGAACACTGAGACCCCAAGTGACCAGCTGGAGATGGCTGACAGAAAATCAAGGAAAGTCTACTTAAGCCTCCTGGGAAAGAAGAAAAGTGGGGGGGGGCGGCTGCTTCCTTATTGCTTCCAGGAGGCTAGCCCCACCACTTCCCTGAGGATCCAACAGCTCCAGGTTTCAATTTGTTTCCCAAAAGTTGTGGAAAGAGGGACTCAGTAGCTCCACAGAGATTACAAAGGTTTTATTGTTGACCTTCTCTCTTCCTCCGACCCCCTTGTTTCCTTTAAAGGGAGGCTAAAAAGTTGGCCACGGTCAGCAAGGAAGACCATCTACATCCACTGAAGTGTGGAGGCAGCACTCATACATAAGAAGAAATCAAAAGCCCCTGAAACGAGAAAATGCAGGGGGCTACATTTAAAAAAAAACTCCCTCCCCTATTCTTCTTGAATAGTGTGGCCCCTTACAGTGGTCCTAGCCACTGGAGAGGTTTAGAAATACAGGGGCATAGACCCCCGCTGTCCAAAAACCCAACACATAAAATTCTATCAGGCTATATAATTCACAAAGTAGGCAGCAGATCTCATTGGACATAACCTGAAGATTCAAAATGATGACATTTTCAGGCCAAGCCCAGCTTCCCCCCTCCCAAGGCCACCAGGACATGTGCTCAAAGCAGGGGGTTGGTAGCTATTACTCTTCCCCCACCCCCTTTTTTTAAAGAATTGTGTATCAAAGATACAGAACAGTCATTGGGAAAATAAGATTCGGGGATGTGGCATAGTAGGAGCTGAAGAAGGGTGTCTGATTTTTCTTTAAAAAAATGAAATAGATTTTAGATACCACCCT
Organism: Macrotis lagotis; assembly: GCF_037893015.1. Lineage (NCBI taxonomy): Eukaryota > Metazoa > Chordata > Mammalia > Peramelemorphia > Peramelidae > Macrotis > Macrotis lagotis. Next base: position 648,195,261 of record NC_133666.1, on the reverse strand, counting down.
CCTAAATGAAGAACTCCATCCCCTTACCCACACAGTAATTCCCCAGCACATTAAACAGTCAACCTTGAAACAAACATCCCTCTAGATAATTCAAGTCAATGGGCAAACTGGATCAGATTTACAGTGTTTTGCTTAGAGGACAGTCTTATTTTCCCATATGGTACAGAAGGATACCTGCATCCATCTCTCCTCCTAGGGAGAGGAAGCAATAAAGGATCAATATAAAAGGATCTTAGAATCACATGCTCCATGCTGGAAGGTAGTTCCTGGACAACTCTGGTCCAGAATAGAGTGGCTTTTGTCAAGAATAACACTGACAACACGGGACCAAGGGCCTTGCCAGGCAGGGCCCTAAGTAAGGAGAAAGAATGATTTGAGCCCCTTAGGTTAGCCAGAGCCCATAGGGCTCCATTTAGTCCTCCACATCCCCACCAAATGGAGCCACACAAAGAAATGGGTCACAGCCAATCTCCTGGAGCCTGTGAATCCTGTTTGGTTTTTTTACCCCTTTAAAAAAAAAAAACTCCACAAACACAAATACATGCCCCAAACCCCAGGATTCCTGCACTGTTCCCATGTCTTAGCCAGGCTGAGGAACTTGGTTATCATTAAGGCAAAAGAGGGTTCTTCTCATCTCAGTGCTGGAAGGCGAGGACATGGCTGAACTCCAGGACTTTCTCCCATGGCAAAGGGTCCCTGGCCCATAGAAGTCATTCAAAAGTTGACTCTACATGATTCTAACCTGCTCATTCAGTCACCAATAACATCTGTACAAAAGCTGAAATCTATACAAACATTTATTTTGTTCCAGCTGAGAGGGAAGGGGAAGAAAACTAGGCAGTGGAGAACAGTACCTATACAGCCTTGCTAAAATTTCCCTTAATAAAAACAAACCCCATAAATTCAGTGGAAATAAGAAAAGTTACAAAAGAACAGGCCGATGTTTTCATGTCACTGATTCCAGCGCTTCACCAGACGCTGATGTTCAGGGAAAGGGCCAAGGATGGTACCATAGGCCTCCATCATCGGCTGAGCAAACTGCAAGCTGTGTCTAGGACTCCTGGGTAGCTCCCAGAGCTCAGGGCGGGAATGCCTAATCCCGGTTGGTTCAACTCCATGAAGACACAGAAGGGGAAAAGGCCCCAGCGAAGGGATCAAAGTACCAGAATGCGCCAAAAGACATGCTGTTCAATCCCCCTCCATGGGAGGTGACGCTTTCTCTCCAAGAGGAACAAACCGGGGGAAGGGGCAAGATACAAAACCCAGAACAAGGCTGAGGTCCCTATGCGTGTGACAAGGAAATGGGGTGACTGGGGAAGATGGGATGTGGCATGCTCAGAAGTTCCATACCAGCCAAGGGCTTAGGCCTTCCTTGGGATTCCAGCAGCACAGCCTGCCCCATGAGGGGACAGATGTGTTTAAGACACCAGTGGCTTCTTTCCCCCAAGGACAGTGGCTAGGGGGGAGCATCATGGAGAGCTGCCTCACTCGATGTTGGCTTCAAGGGAATGTGACCTGTGCCCTCTAGGAAACGTCATCCTGCTGGTATCCTGCTCTTTCCCTCAGGAACTGGACAGGGCCCTGTCAGATTCTCTTCCAACCATCCACCAGCCCCAAGGGTAGCGCAGCACCAGATCCTTGCAGCGGCAGGCAGGCAGACAGATGCTGTGCAATTCTTCAGGTTTAAATTAAAAATGATAAAAATAATAATAAAAAATAATAACCCTATTCCCCCCTCCTAAATAAACCCAGTAACTACATATACCCCTCCCCTGCCCACCCAACCCTCCCCTCCCCTTAACATCATGTAAAAAGAAACAGTACTTTGCAGACCTGATCAAACTGCCTCTGGGGCAGAGAATTAGGACCTAGTTCTGGGTGTGCAGCTCAACATGACCTTGTGGGACCGGAAAGGCAAGAATCAGAAATGCTCATCTGATGGAAACAAGAGGTACAGGAGCCGAGGATGCCAGTCCCTTGTGCTGAGCTGGCACAAGTCTCTAGATTCCACGAGTACCCCAAAGTGCACAGACACACCAGAGTAAAGCATGCTGCTGGGCTGGGGCTAAGGGGGGAGCAGGGGCAGGGAGGGGAGGAGGGAAGGGCAGGGGTGGGCAGGGGAGGCTCTTGTTTGCAAGGTGAACAGTGTTAACTCTGAGGATTTATTGCACTGCTTTGGAAGTGAGGGGACTTGGGTGGTGTTGGAGGGGATGGGAGATAGAGAGGGTTAAGGAGGAAGGGAAAGGGAAGGGAGGAGAGAGGAGTCATCGCTTGACTTTTGAGTCTTCTTTGATTTTCCAAATCATCAGTTCCATGCAAGAACTGGCATCTTCACTTGAATCATGGCCTTCCACTATGGGAAGAAAGGGGAGAGGGAGGTCAGTGACTACTATAGACCTGAAAATCAACTCAAATGGATGGACCAGCAGAGTGAGAAAGGACAATAGAGACCACCTGGTCTATCCCAACTGAAGCCCAGAAATGGGAGAGATTTAGCCAGGCCACACAGCTTCTGCAGCAAGCCCCCTGCCCAATGTAACTCTGGCCCCTGGACATCCCAACTAGCCTATACAAGGCAGGACCTACTGTCACCCAAATCAGCTTTAAACCATTCACTGGGGGAAAAAAAAGTTATGTGATTTAGAGGCAGAAGAAAGGGGCTTTCGAGATCTAGTCCAACCCTGTGATTTTACAGATGGGGGTGCTGGTCAAGGGGCCATCTAATGACTATACCCTATTGCTCTGCTGGAACTAGAGGAAGGGAAGGATGACACAGTGTGACATCTCACCATTGTCCTGGATAATGCGCTTGAGGTAGTCGGCCATCAGTGTCCGCAGAGCCCTCTTGTAGGGGAGCCCAAGGCGGTGAGGGAAGACCACTGATGTGTCCACTACTGTGGTGTGAATAAGCTAAAGGAAAGAGGGAGAAAACAGGAATAAAGTTCCTAAGTGACTGTGTGTGTGTGTGTGTGTGTGTGTGTGTCCATGTGTAAATTTGTTTTCTAGAGTCCAAATCATTTAGTCCCAATTCACCTGAATCAGCCCAGTTCCAATATGGAATCCTTCTGAAATAACACACCAAACAAAAGCTCCCACCAAACCAGTTCCTGAAGGAGCCAATTTGAGGGTTAAGGACCCAACCCCACTACCCACAGAGGCCTCTCCCTCCTTAATGATGCCTACAGTCCATGAAGAGCCCCCAAACAGAAGCAGGAGGTAAGCCCTTTAGCAAGAGCTAAAAAAACCTTTTGAACAACAAAACAATACCACCCCTCAACCCCACCCCACACCCCCAACATTCCACTGTTCTTTTTCCTGAAGGGTGGGTGGGACATATTAAACCAAAAAAACCGGCCCAGATGCCAACCAAAGAGCTAAGTGGGGACAAACTGTTAGCTTCCTGAAGTAAGGTTCTTTTAGAAAGCAAAGCATCAAGTTTGTCTTTTTTGTTTTGTTTTGTTTATACCAAGTGAGACTGAATGTTTTAATTCCAATGCCTTGGTGGCTGACTGGAGCTTTAGGCTAAGAACCAGCAGATTCAAAATGGGCAATCACAAAGTAGTGGGTGAGGAAGATGGGAGGTGTGCGTCACCATAATGGGAACAAAGAAGAACTCAAGTGGGGAGAAGTGGAAAAGGATAAAGGAAAAATCCAACTTCTCATATCCTCAGGGGAGAAAAAAACCGGAAGACTCCCTTCAAGCAAAAGAGCCAAACTCCCATTTCTAAAGTGCTTTAGGGGTCTCAATTCCTCTGAGAGATCTGAGAAGACTAAGGGGTCTTAAGAGATCATCTAGTCCAATCCCCAGAATGAAATAAGGAAACTGAGGTCCAGGGTTATTAAGGAACAAAACTTATGTGGTAGAACTAGGTTTTGATATAGCACTTCTCTCTCCAAATCTGGTGCTTTTTTTTGTGTGTGCAATGTCATGGCTGCAGAGTGGTAACATCTATCCCTCTATCAACTGCGCAGAGCTACTATACTCATTTTACCAGAATGTCTAAGGTCAGAGTTAAGATGGCTGCAGTAAAATGAAATCAGTTACTACAATTTCTTATTAAATCCTCCTTACATGTTTCAAAAACACTTTTGCAGATGTTGAGGAGTGGTGTGCCTGGCCTGCCTTCACAATCAATAGCCTCTTGTTTAGGACAGCTTCCCACACAGGACTTGTCTCCTTCCTAAGCCCCAGGAATCCTATTCACTTGCTGACTATGGGACATTGCAAGGTGCATGTTCCATAGGCACTCTCAAATCCAACATGTCCAAAACAGAATTATAGTTTCCCTCTAAGCCCATTCCCCTTCCAAAATTCTCATTTTTTTTTGTTCAGGGTTCCCTCATTCTTCCTGTCACTCAAGTCCCTGTCAATGCCTACAGCCAACTTAGTTGCCATACCTCCTATCTCTATCCCCATAACATTTCTGACATGTTTCCCTTCTCTTCCTTCACAAAGTCCCCAACTTAGGCCAGGGCCTTAGCACTACTGGTTTGGATGGATACTATAATGACCAAATCCTAACAAGTCTCTAATCTGTCTTTAAAATAAGTTACCAGAGTGATTTTTCCGAAAGTTCAGTTCTCACTAAATCATTCACCTGCTCAACAAACTCCAATAGCGCTCTATCAGATGAAATACTAATGAAATATCAACCAAGATGAAAAGGAAATTTGTTTAAATTTAAATACTTTCACAACTTGGTCCCAACATATCTTTCCAGGCTTACACATACAAACACACACGTTTTTGCATATATAAATGTGTGTATACATTTATAAGGAGACAAAGGAAATGAGAGCCAGGGAGCCTGCTGTGCCTGTATTTCTTTATCTCTATATCTCCTGCTTCACAATTCCAGACCCACCCCCCCCTTCCCACACCAAGGTCCAGCTGGGTCCAAAACTAGGTTCTGCAAACACAAGACAAAACAAAAGACAAATGGATGAATTCCTTAGTAACAGGTTAGGGCTTTTGTTCCCGACTAAAGAGAACAGAAGTCAATTTCCTTGCTGGTCATGGTAACTTTATAGTAACTTTACAAACCTGGTAGTAGAGTTCCAAAAAGATAACTCCTAAGGGAAGCTAGAAAGGAAGTCCCAGTTTCCCTGGGATTCTTTTGGCCTGGTTTCTAGAGCTTTGTCCCCAAAAAACATTTCCAGAGAATTTTTAGAGTTGCAGAAGACTAAGTATTTGAAAAGACTGGGGTTGAAAGCAAGTTTCCCTGATAGGTGGGCATCCAACCCACTTGTGGAGCCACACAGAACAAGTCTATTCCCTCTACCTATTATGGTCCTTCAAATAAAATTGAAGGCAGTGACTATGCCCCACCCCAACCCCAGTCCGACCCAGTCCTTTTTTTCTGTTCACTAGGTGAAATATTCTTCCCCACCCCAAAGGAGAAATGTCTAAACTTCTTTCCAAAGAGGCAGTAACCTTGGCTCAGTCACAAGTCTTTCACTTTAGAAACTAATCCAGGTAGTTGTCAAGGATGGGGTATGTGGAATAGGGTGGGGAGAGGAAGTGAGGGGTAGATTCCTACCTTGAGAGCAAATAAATCACTTTCTAAGCTGTGTCCTATCAAGATGGTGTCTGAACTGAACATGTTCAACAACACTGCCTGGACATCTCGAAGGGTTATACACGCGTTCTGTAGGTCTTCTTCTGTCACTCCAGAAAACCTGCATGGAGAGGCAGAGGCAAAGAGGTGAAAGGAATGTATCTCAACAAACTTCCCAGGAGCCAGGGCTGGAGGGAGTTCCCAAAGATCATGGAGATCAACCTATACTCAAACAAGAATGCACCTGGACAGATTTGCTTTCACCTAGCCTACAGAACAACTCAAGTGGACAGTTCCTTGTCCTCAATCTCTGCAAACCCTGTAACAAGCCTTCCAAAATCTCTGCCTGTGAGGTCCAGTCTGGAAGACAAGTGGGCTCTTCCTCAGACTTGCTATTATCACATCCTTGGTAAGCATACCTATCTATATACCTCACTATCCCTCCCCCCCCCACCCCCCCCCCCCCACCCCCCCCCCCCCCACCCGCAAGAAAAATTGAAGCTCCTTGAGGACTGGTCCATGTCCTGTATTCACTTTGTAATACTCAGGACAAGGCTTTCCACGCAGCAGGCACTTAATACATGCTTATTGAACCAAATCATGGTGGCATGCCAGTTGCAGCCTTGAAGGTTTACATGCTAGTTTCTATGTCATAGTTAGACAGGTATTAAGAGCTGAACTGAACTATCTCAGTAACATCAATGTGAAAATTCAGTGAAGATGAAGGAGGAGGAGGGAGGCTAGCAAGGCAAAGAAAAATTTCATAGACAGGAAAGGACTCAAGTCAAGCCTTTAAGGATGAATTGCCTTTTGAGAGGTCAAAAGGAGGATGAAAGGCATTCCAAGTCAGGGGTACACAATGACGGGATGGGGGTTGAACAAGATGCATATGTTGACAATGAATTCATCCAGATCAGGAAGAAACTTAAGGAGGACGCCTAGTCAGATGGCAGTGGGTCTCAGAAAGTAAGCAATGTCCCAGACAACAAACAGGGAGTCACTATCTTTCTAAAAGGAGAAGATAAATGAAAGATCAGCAAAGAAACAGCCTGTACCACTCCCAAAAAGACTCTTACCTCCCCAAATCCTATGTTCCCATCAGTGAAATTAGCAGAGAATCCAAAAGGATCATTGAGCAATAAGAAACTGGGCTGATTCTGTCTGCCAGAGCACCTCTGAAACAGCAGGCAAAAGTCCTCACTTACCTGGTGTTGTAATCCACAACTTTGTTGTCTGGTTTCACAAATGTGTCATAGACAACTTTCAGATCAGAGTTGATCACAGTTATTCTCGTTAGTTCCAGGCCTTGTTTGGTGTAACACTAAAAGGGAAGCAAACACACAGAGAAGGGTTCAAATGTGACAATTTAGTTTGACACAAGTCAGGTGTGTAAACAGCTTCTTATGATCCAGGGTCTCACCAGATTTTTAGAAAGATTTTATTTTAAGTTTTACAATTTTTCCCCTAATCCTACTCCCCCCCGCCCAGAAGGTAGTCTGTTAGTATAAGAGATAGCAAAATTACATAAGATAAGTTGTTTTTTTTTTTAAATTAAAGCTAACAGTCTTTGGTCTTTGTTCAAACTCCACAGTTCTTTCTCTGGCTACAGATGGTATTTTCCATTGCAGACAGCTCCAAAATATCCCTGATTGTTGCACTGATGGAATGAGCAAGTCCATCAAAGCTGATCATCAGCCCCTGTTGCTGTTAGGATGCACTATTTTTTTCTGGTTCTGCTCATCTTGCCCAGCATCAGTTCATGCAAATCTCTCCAGGCTTCCCTGAATTCCCATCCCTCCTAGTTTCTAATAGAATAGTGTTCCATGACATACATATACCATAGTTTGTTAAGCCATTCTCCAAATGAAGGATATTTACTTAATTACCAATTCTTTGCCACCATAAACAGGGCTGCTATGAATATTTTTGTACAATTCTCACCAGATTTTTAACAAGACACTCTTCAGTACAAAACCTTAGAAACAAAACAGGAATTCTGGTCAGACTGTTGGCTTCCTTCCACCCCTCTGCTCCTAAAACTATTCTAAGTCCCAAGAAATATTTTTCCTCAATCAAAGAAAAGGGAATTGATATAGGGCATTCCTAGGATGCATCTTGAACTACTTATAGATAAAGATATAGCATAGGGGCAGCTAGGTGGCACAGTGGATAAAGCACCGGCCCTGGAGTCAGAAGTACCTGGGTTCAAATCTGGTCTCAGACACTTAATAATTACCTAGCTGTGTGGCCTTGGGTAAGCCACTTAACCCCATTTGCCTTGCAAAAAAAAAAAAACAAACCTAAAAAAAATAAAGATATAGCATAAATGAGCAACACTTTTCAGTGATGGATTATGGCAGCCAAAGTTTAAAGCAGGGGTAGAAGAAGACCTTTTCTTTGGACAGTCATTGTGATCCCAAATTAGAATGAAATGAGGACTACACACTATTTAAAGAAAACAAATTAAGGGCTTGGCCCCAGAAGTGAAGGAATCTCAAATCTATCCTTCAAAAGGAGTCAGTAAACCTTTGAGGAAAGACTATGAATTCTGATCATTATCACTGGAGATCAAGGAACAAAACTTTGTTTAATAAAAAACATTTTTTAAAATGTACTTTTATGCCAAAGATCAGAAAGACCAGGAAGTAGGAGTGGCCAGAGAAAGGAATAAGGCAAATATCATAAGGAAAGAAATGCAGAGAGAGATATCCATAGGAAAAACAGTGAACAAAGAGGCAAGAGAGCAATCTCATACTTTTATTTTTCTTCCTTAAGGATATGATTTCTCTCTCATCACATTCAACTTAGATCAATGTATACCATGGAAACAATGTAAAGGCTAACAGACTGCCTTCTGTGGGGGTGGGGGGGGGGGGTGGTGGGGGAGGGAAGCAAGAGTAGGGGAAAAATCGTAAAACTCAAAATAAAATCTTTAATTTAAAAAAAAAAAAGAGGCAAGAGAGGAAAGAGAAGTAGATGAAAAAGAAAAAGCCTGAAAGACTCCAAAAGTTCTGAAGTCATAAGTAATAAATTTGGAATTCCATGTATTATCCAAAATAATTTTAATTTTAAATACTGATTAACTAATTAGCTTAATGCTCCTGGCCTGGCTTTCCTTTATCCAGAAACATTTCAGGGCTTCATGGCAACTTACTAGAAAGAAAATTAAACCCTGAATACCAGGCAGTTACCAAAACTCCTCATATTACCCCTAGCTTGGTGAAGTCTCCTGAGGTTCAGAGACCATGTCACCCTGTTTGAAGGACACTACTGTTCTTTGGTGTAGCAGGGGAAGGACAGGATAGGATAAGATAAGACAGACCAGGTAACACTGGCTATACCAAGGTACCATGGACAAAACAGTGCTCACAGCTACTGGGATAGGGCAACACCAGTCATGCACCCAAGGTCTTACCATCTCACAGTCAAGGGCGTATATTCCTGGATATCCATCTGTAGAAGGAAGCTTTTCAAAGGTTTTCACAAACCCTTCAAGGTTGTCTTTGCGGCCATCTTGCACATGTTGCTATAAAGGAGACAGATCAGAGAGGCACTGAGATGAAGAACATGAGCATGGCCACAAAGACCTTTTTTCTGGAAAAGACTGCTAAAAGTCAGTGGTCTAGAGGCAGCTGGGTGGCACAGTGAATAAAGCACCAACCCTGGAATCAAGAGGACATGGGTTCAAACCTGGCCTCAGACTTAGCTGTGTGACCTTGGGCAAGTCACTTAACTCCAAGGCCTTGCAAAAAAAAGTCAGTGGTCTACAAAACACTTGACGTCAGTTGGGCATGGCAAGGACCTAAGGAAGTTGGAGCAGACAAATGGTCTCTCAGGGCCTTCCTGGCTTTGATATTCAGAGTTCCATACACTATAGCATCCATACTCTTTGGGATCAAAATCAAGTCTCTACATAAGGACTCCCAAGGCTACATATTGACTTAGAAAACCACATAATAACATTACTTACGTTTTAGGTATAGTTTTACTTATTTTACAAAATATTTCCTAGAGATGTTTTGATTGGATTTAGGAAGTACTATGGGTTTCGTGTTGGACATCTCAAAGTAAAGGTGGATTCTCCTATCTCTAGGTGATTTGAGGTTTAACAAAGCACTTTCTCACCAAAATCCAGCAAGGTAGACAGGGCATCACATTACTTCCCAATTTTACAAACTGGGAAACAGAAGCTTAGAAAGGTTAACATGCCTAGAATCCCACTTCTGGTTAGATTAGCACAAGGATTCAAACCCACTTATCTCCTCATCCCAAAACTGGTCCATAGAATTCAAACTGAGGCTCTCCTAGATCTGACATCATGCAGTAAGAGTCAGGGACTGGCATTCAGGATGTGTATGTGAATTTTGTGTACATACATGCACACACACCCTCACCTTTCCCCCATCTCACTGCCACCTCATAGAATTCCTCATTTCCTCCAAGACTCTGCTCAAGGAACACCTTCTATATGGTTGATCCCTTCCTGCCTCCCTAGCCCACAACTCTGCCTTTATCTGATGTGTGTTCTGGCTACATCTGTGTGAAGGTGGGTAGTGTGGCAAATGTAGCCTCTTCCTGAGCCTGGACCTAAGACGAATCGTGGACTTGCTTTAGCAAAGGAAAATTTCTCACTAGAAGTTAACTCCACCAACGACAGTCCCTGGGGCAGTACCATCACTTTACAGAGGCTAGCCTGCATGCTCACTGAGGGCTCAATTCTGCTTCTGTCTCTGCACACCCAGCATACTGCATGTGCTTCAAAGACACTCATTTTAGTCCAGTGATGGTTCCCCCTATGCTGGGTAGGGTCTACAGCCTAACCGACTCTTTGGGCAGATGTAACTAGTCTTTGGATGCCTGCCTGAGGCTGGCCAAAGAACACAGGTAAGGTGAGAAGCCCACACTGGCCACAGCTCCATGGCGTTCTTACCCATAATACTTTCTAAAGGATGAGCGAACAATAGGAATGCTTGTTGGTAATCAACAAAGATTTGATCTGCATGACTAATTCTTATTCCCACAACCGGAAAACAATGCTCTCCGTGGACATGATAGAAATGCTTGAGTCACGTGGAGAAACAGCAAATCTTTTGTAAAGCCCTTTTACTTGTTCCCTCCCCAAAAAAGTTTCAGCTGTGTGGTCATAGAATCTTAGTAGAGCTAGAATGGGGCTTAGAGACCATTGAGTCAAAGCCCTTCACTTTACACATGAAGAAATGCCCAGAAGGGTTATGTGACCTATTCAAGGACACACAGCAGATAAGTGGCTACTAGGACCACCTGGCTGCACCAAAGCCCACAGTAATGAGTATTTTCAGGCAATCTTCCAAGTACAGACTGGGATCTTCTTGGCTTCCAAACTCAGACCAGATTGGGAATATTCAAGGGGAGCACAGCCAATGATCTTCTCTAGGCCCTACAAATCATCACTGAGGAGCTGGGACTGGAAACAGCTAAGTCAGGCAGCTGCCAAGTGCACAGCTTGGAACAATTTTAAATGAGAAATTTTTTTTTAGAAATATATTTTGGGCAGCTAGGTGGTACAGTGGATAGAGCACCAGCCCTGGATTCAGGAGGACCTGAGTTCAAATCTGACCTCAGACACTTAATAATTACCTAGCTGTGTGACCTTGGGCAAGCCACTTAACCCCATTGCCTTGTAAAAACCAAAAAAGAAAATATGAATGTTTTAATACCAAAAATTCAAGTCTCTGCTGGACAAAGAGGTCTATTTTGTGATAGTGACCAGGAAGACAAGAATTCTGCTCTCCTCAGCCATGGTCAGATTCCATCTGGAATATTCTGTTCTGAAAAGACATTTTACATAGATAGGGATGGGCTAGAGATTATCCCCATTGAAGATGAGATGAAGGAATCAGGGAAATGGAGAGGCAGCCTTGAAAATTAATAATTAGAGCCACCCCTAAATGAAATAAGTGCTGCTCAGTCCAGTGTAATCTAGTCTCAGGCAGAAGGAAGACTGATAGCCTAGAGACCAACCAGAGGGTCCTGCAGCAGGAAGCAATGTGAGGGCAAAGGGGACTTATGAGGATTGAACCCACCAAGAGCATGAAGAGAAAGATCTAGCAGCACTGAAGAACAAATGGAGGCCTATTCTCAGAGCCTGGAAACAAAGCTAGATCTAACTGGGCTCACCCGAAGCTGGTGCTCCTCCCCAGCTGTCCTCCCCACCCCTCCCCTCTTTCAGGCACGAAGGACTCTCCTCCCTCCTAGATCTAGGCTCTTCCCATCCTGTTAAGAGTCTGCTCTGGCTTCTTTTTGTGTCCTTCCCCTAATTCCAACCTTTCCCTAAGAATAGGGTGTGCCATCAATCACATGGAACTTATGTTGTAAACACATATGTAAATTGTGCCCTGATTCTTCATAGTAAAAGATAAAAAAAAGTTTGAGAATCACTGCATCTCTCCATATTCTAGTCCTCCTTCAAGGAACAACTCAGGTCCTATGTCCTCTTGGAACTCCCTGGCCTCCTTGAGTTCATTCCTCTGTTCCTGTGGCCTTCTCCATCTGCAGCACACACTTCACCCCACTCTCATCATCATGGTGATAACACACTTTCACTCCCACCCCCAATTAGACTGCTGGTGCTTAAAGGATCCAAAAAAAGGGTTCGAGCCCATCCTTTTTATTTCACAAAAAGGAAATGAAGGTCCTGAAAAGGGATATGGTTTGCAACCTGACAGAGCTCTGACTCCTCACTGTTGTCATGGATGTTATTCTTTATTCCTTCCCACAACTAACTCCCTGGTCTGATATGCCATTTAAAGCATTTAGTCAGGTGGCCTAAATTTTAATCTCAACTCTGCTGGTTACTATCCATCCTAAATAAATCCTTCTTCTCTTAGAGCCTGTTTCCTCTTTTCAGATGGAGAGTTTGAATTAAAAGATCTCATTCAGTTGTATCACTTTGATATTTCTTTGAAGCAAATCCTGTGGATTTCATTTGTTCCCTAGCAAAGTAACCACAAAAAGTGCCAGAGTTCACCAATCACCTGAACCCCATCACAAGGAGTGACTAGCCAGCCACAAAACCAGTACCCAATACTGTTCTGCCCCCAAGCCTGGCACACCCTGGCTTCATGGTAGGTATCCAAGCTCAAGCTCTGCTTATGAATATCTTGTCACCAGACAAAAGCAGAAGGTGGATATACCATACATGAACCACTAGAGTTCAAAAAGGTTTGGCTCCCAGAGCATCTAGGACACTGAGCAAAAATGACCCTTCAATTATATAACAATAATTTTATAATATTAACTAATTAAGAATTATTATATAATCATTATGTAACAATAAGTATCCTTTCAGTGTCCAGCTGGCATATGAGCTAGCATAAAATAAGGAGGAAACCATAATCTGTTCTGACAATTGAGGAACCACACAAAACAAGTGGCAGGAAACTTAATCTCCTGCATTTTGCCCTGAGGGTGCTTTAGTCTTAGAAGAAAGTTGAAGAAAATTTCATCCACATTGGGGGGAGCAAAACACCCCTCTCTAGTCCCTTCATATTAAAAACTTCTATCAGTAGACTATTTCAGAACTCTTTCCTAAAGTTCCTTATTGACTGGGGGAAGAGACTTGGATGAGAAACCTGTCTCTGCCACTTTCTCATCTGTGACCTAGGCAAGCCACCTCTGCTCTTTGGGTCTATTTCCTGAGGAGCTGAATGATATGTTCTCTGTAGTTTGAAGATTCTAGTATTCTATGATCAGTGTTTTCTGGTTTTGGGCCTCTAAACAAATAGGTTTTCTGATGGCTAGACCCACCAAAACCATGAAAAGAAAATCACTATGCGCTGAAGGAAAAATGACTCTCAGAGCCAGGGAACAATGCTAGGAGCAGTTGAGCTCAAATCACTACAATCACTAACTACCACTCCTCCCAGCTGTCCCCAACCTGGTTCCAGTCATGATAGATTCTTCTTCTTCCTAGATTTGGGATCTTCAAGGGATCATGGAAAGAGTACTTTTGAAAAACTACACCAGACCAAAGCTCTGTAGTTCTCCCTCCTTGGTAAGGCTCCTGAAAGAGAAGGCTGGCAAAACTCATCTCTGCCCTCTGTTGCTGACAACTGGGAATGGTCTCATCAGCTTCTACAAACACCACTGGGGTTGGTGCAGTGGAAAAGTTGAAGTGAGGGAGGACAACAAGGTAGCTAGTAGAAGCTCAGTTGCTCTCTTGGTATGACCTTAGGCAGGCTATTTTTTAAACATTTGGCTCTCTTTTAAATGATCTTCCTGCTCTGACATCCTATGTTTTCTCTTAGGGCTGAGGATTCCAAAGAAATTACACTGGAAGTGAGGGGGTAGTCTACCGATAAGCAGGTTCAAATGCCCAAGGTCCTCCTCCCCCTCAAAAGTGCTCTGAGGACTTCTACAAAGATTGATAGTAGAATCCTCCCTTCTACCAGACTCTGGCTGGCTCCCAGACTCCCAGACTTGTCCTAAATGGGTGACAGAATTCCATAAAGACTTGGAAGCATACCTAGCTGTGTGGCCTTGGGCAAGCCACTTAACCCCATTGCCTTGCAAAAACCTTAAAAAAAAAAAAAAGATCTCAACTCCAAGGACACTTTTTCCCTTACCCACTCTCAGATCTCAGACTAATCTCCTATCACACTGATTTTAGTCCTATTTTTAAAGTGGGGAAAACTAAAGCACAGCATGCTAGTGAACAGTCTAACAACAAGCTACAGCACAGACAACCCAGGTCTTCTGACTTCCAGTATGTTTTTACCAGCTATTTTTTCTAATTTTCCACATTATTTTTCTATATATAAAGTTAAAAAGTTAAGACTTTTGTTGGTTTCCAATTCCTCACTGAGACAATTGTGTCCTTATTATAATTTCAATATTCTAGGTTTTCCCAGGAATTCAAGTCAAGCAAGCTCAATGTCTTGCCTTCTCTATAAAATGTTCTTCTCTAGTAAATGACAGGCCCAAAACAAGTGTTCTGAAGACAGCAACTCACCCCTCAACAATTTTTTTTAGGGTGTTTTTTTTTTGCAAGGTAAACAGGGTTAAGTGGCTTGCCCAAGGCCACACAGCTAGGTAATTATTAAGTGTCTGAGACCAGATTTGAACCCAGGTACTCCTGACTCCAGGGCCAGTGCTTTATCCACTATGCCACCTAGCTGCCCCCCCCCCCAAAAAATTTTCAAAGGAAAGAAAACCGAACCATTCATCAAGGCAGCTCTTTTCATTTCAGTTCAGCTGCTGTGGTTTTTAAGGTTTTTCCTGAGATCTACCTGAAATCTGGCTCTGGAACCTGCTCCCTCTGAGGCCAAGTAGAACAAGTACTCTTCCAACCTTGAGGTTTTTTTTTCTTTCCCAACATTGCCATCCTGCTCCCACTCCCAACCCCAGGCTTCTCTTCTCTAGGTTCAAGAATGCAAGAATCTGCCTCCTTCTCCCATATTCTGAGTTCCCCAGGAGACCTACTCCTGTTTAGCACTTACCTTAGCAACCTGACACCCAACAGAACCAACAGCTCCTGAACAGCAACTATACTGGGTTTCCCATCCACCAGCCACTAAAACAGTCAAAGGGAAAGAGAGCAAGAAAATGTGGTCAGGAAGGAAGATCTCAAGAAATCCATCCCCAGGGGAGCAGTAATTGGCATTCAGGGGCAGGTATGACAGGGAAGAAGGGATCAGGTAAGAAGCCAGGCCTTGGAGATGCTGTGGCCCTGTGTGGCAGAGAAGGCTGCTAAGCACGCTTACGGTGGTGTTGGCAGGAGCTATCTCCTGGGCGCCTAGCAAGGCACCATGGGTCAAGGGAACCTCACTAAATTGATAGGCTGTCAAGAGTTTAGAGCCAATTAGAAGGACTGATTTAATTAAACAGAGCCAATGGTGATGTCTTTGCAGATTAATGTTTTCATCTGTCGGGTGATCATCATGGCCATTACACACTATGAATCAAGTGGAGTTTCAGAATGAGCAGGGCATGAGGACAGGTCCTCCTCATCTACTGTTGCCATTCTTAAATCCAGCAGAAGACAAGTTAACCCTGGGGGATCATGGATGCTGGAACCATTATAGGAACCCTGAAAGTAGCTCAACCTCTTCATCTTCTTGGTCAAGATGCTGAAGCTCAGAAAGGAGAAGGGATTTACCCAGAGTTCCCCTTCCTGTTAAGTGGCAAAGCTGGGAATGGAATCCGGCCCCATGACTTTTAGTCCACTGGGATTTCTGTTCTATTTAAGAGGCTCAGCAGAAGATGTACAATGATAGTTGGGTCAACTATTTCTGCCATATCCTATCAAAAAGATAAGCAACATTGACTCTGGACTTGTCACTGGAAAAATAGGGGCATCCTGCCTTGCTCCAAGCAACTCCTAAGGGCACCAGCACACAGATCCATTGCCTTTAAAAGCAAATGATTCCTTCAAACCATTTGTCTAGGGAGGGGCTCCAGTTTCAAGGCATTTATTCCCCTAATTCAGCAATATCACAGGTCTGCTTCAGTTCTGCTCCTTCAAGGAAAGACCTTCTCTAGGTCACAGTTTGGTCCTTCATAAAATGAAGGGGTTATACTACATCAGTGATGTTAAAATTAAATAAAAATAAAAACAAGGGCTCTCAAACCATATTTTTTTTATCTTGTTAATTATTTCCCACTGATACTTTAATCTGATTCAAGCAAAACTTGAGCATTGTGGCTCACATATTTGACAGTGCTTTGAAAGGTCTTTGCCATGTTTATAATTTAGAAGCCCAATTGTTTCTCTACGGTTTGAGTTGAGGTAGCACCATCTTGTGGATGTTCTGGGGATGGCTCCATAGCCATGTTCCCTGGAAAAGGCAGTCGTATTAGAAGCTCCTTTGTCCATTTTTTCCTTTGTGGGAGAGACTTGAGTGTCCAGTTGTAAATAGAGGCAAATCTCAAAACTGTGGCTATGCTTTCTACTCTCTCAGCTACTCCCTTATTCAATCCCACCATCAGGAACCAGAGTAAGGTACTAACCTCTCTGTCGACGCAGCCTTCCCCAATGATGGCAGCACTCCTCCTTCCGGATACAATTGCCGGTGGGCGAGACTAGATACTCAGTGCCACAGCGACAGCAAATTCGGCAGGATGCTGCAAAGAGAAAAAGAGATGGGATAGGGGAAGAAGAAAGAGAGTCCTGGCGCAAGTCCTCTTACCAGTCTCATCACTTCCCCATCATTGCAGAGGTCCATGGAGTCCCAAGGGATCTTTTCCAAAGTGGGCTAAGGGAATTTCTAGGAACACAGGTGGGGAATACCAAAGACTCAAAAGAAAAAAGAAATGAAGTTACAGAAGGCCAAAAAAAATTCTATTTTTTTGGGGGGAGGGATGTTTGCAAGGCAATGGGGTTAAGTGACTTACCTAAAGTCACATAGCTAGGTAATTATTAAATTACTCAGGTCCTCCTGACTCCAGGGCTGGTACTCTATCCATTGTACCACCGAGCTGCCCCCCAAAACAGAATGGAACTACTACAGAGACTTTAAATGATACAAATAAGGATTTAAGACATTAAAAGCTAAAAGGAAAGAGACAAGAAACAGTCAAAGTAAGGTCTACTCATTTCACATTTTCTTTCTATCAATCTAACATTGGAATGGGATAAAATGGTGGGATGCCCTGAGACCTAAAGCACTTGAAGGGATGAAAAATGGAGTGATTACACTCTAAATCCATAGTACTGTTCTCCCAAAGTTGGCTCAGGGTATCTAAAAAAACTGACCTCCCTCTGCAACCTCTCCCCCACTTGTCACTTTTCTCCTGAACTGTAACAGCTTATCTTGTCTGAACAGTTTTCCCCTAATCAATACTGGGAAAGTGACATCTGGCTGGGATTATCTATCCATGCTAAAGGTGCAAATCCCAGGTGCCAGAAGTCAGGGTGAACCTTAAGGCATTGGGGACCCTTTCCTTCACAGAGCTTGTCACAGAGTGAGAGAGCTGTCACTTGTGAGTACTTCAGTGATTAAGATTATAGGATCTCTAAACTCACCACTCAGTTGTCCAAATGAGGACCTTTTACACAGATCACACAGGGGACTCTAAGTCTCAGAAGGGTTAAACAGGCATAAAATTTAGGAGGGAGCCCACGGACTGGAAAGAAACAAAGAGGACTTCACATTGAAATGGGTCCTACAAAAAAAGCACCCTATTTCTACTGCCTGGCAGCATCAATGCATGGTGCTACAATCAGAATAGGAAGGGCAGCTAGGTGGCACAGTGGACAGAGCGCCAGCCCTGGAGTCAGGAGTACCTGAGTTCAAATCTGGCCTCAGACACTTAATAATGACCTGGCTGTGTGGCCTTAGGCAAGCCACTTAACCCCATTGCCTTGCAAAAACCTAAAAAAACAAACAGAATAGGAGATCATTTTTTTAACCCATCACTTTCTAGGCTCTCTAAATCTAGTCTAAACTCAAAAATATGAGCTAAAGTCTGGGGTACTCAGAGGAAGGTTTCATGGGGGAGGTAAAAAAAGGCTTCCACAGGCAAAGAAGAACAGGGAAGGCATTTCAGCAGGGAACAGGAAGAAAAGCCCAGAAAGCCTAGGAACATGGCACTACTGGGGAACAGAGAGGAAAAGTCAGTTGCCAAGAGTGAGTGGGACAACTCTGAGCTCCCAGCAGTAGTTATGGTTGATATTAAGACACAATGAAAGCTGGATTTGAGAAATAAATGATAATAATCCTAATTCACACTTACTGCGCACCTTTAAGGTGTTACAAAAACGCTTTTTTCACAACAATCCCATGCTTACAATGGAGGAAAGTGACACAAAGATATAGAGTAAACTGCCCCAGGATATGTGGCTGCTAAACATGATACTGCTAGTAAGAATTAAGGTCAGTCTTTAAACTCAGGTCTCCAAGTATAGGTTCCTTCTGCTCTACCATCCTGGAAGAGTAATCTGGGGGCTTCAATCTGGAGATTGAGGGAATTTTGTGGATGGGTGGAAGGAGAGGAGGCAGAAGAGACAGTTTCAACTGGCTATTGTTTCCTAAATTTGCTTGAAGCACCAAAGATGTGGCAGTGGATATGAAAAGATACTCAACAAAAGATTCCCCCCATAACTGTAGTAAATAGCAGAGATTTCACTCATCCTTGCAACTAATAGAACATGCTACATGTTAACAGAAGGAAGGGAGATGGAACTCTCTGGCAAGAAGGTCTGAAGAACACCAATATTTTTCATAGAGCTAGTGATTTCAATGTAATCAAAGAGTGCTTCAAACTCTTCCCAGAACATTCTAGTGCACTCAGGAAGTTATTGATATATTGGAAGCAATCTACCTTCTGCAAACATGTGATCCAAGTAATAGGGTTTCTGATAGTTTTGGACTACCAAGGCCTACGGCCAATGGGCTAACAAACAGAAGTGGCAGCTTGACTATCTAGGAGAGAAAAGGCTCAAAAGAGCAGAAATTGCCTTTTCTTACCTTAATCCCTTAGACCTCTACTTCTAGATTGCTCTGTCAGCCATCAAGCTATTCACTAATGACCCTGAGTCCTAAAGATAACTTGCATGGCCATGGCCAAGCCTATCAAGAGAATATTGTGTCCTCACTGAAGAAGTCACCCACTTGACTAAGGCTTACAGAGCCTAGGTATCTTCCCCAACTCTACACATGTGGAGCAACTATAGTAAGCAACATATTATCCAAACTTTCCTAAGCCATAGGAAGAGAATGTATAATTAAGGCTACAACAGCTGCCTGGTGAAGAGCAGGCATCCTGGGTGCCATACATATACCCTTGCACAAAGAGCTCATGGCAGCATTGCAAGCAGGTTCTGCCTTCTCCTTCAAGCCTCTTCTTTCTATGGTCTTAAGCACAGTGCTCAACTAGGATGGGATAGTCAGCATCTCTTTTCAATAAAGAGCACCAAGAAGAGGAGAAATTTAAGTCTGGTTTGCCCATGGGAAATATGGATTAGCCAAAGTTCTATGAAATGGATGAATCATTACTAATGTGATTGGAGAGTACAAAAAGGCTGGCCTGGTTGAGAGCTGTGAGGCAGTAGAAGATGCCGAAGTCTGTTGAATTCCATTCTATCACCCAAAATACATCTGGAGACAGATCTATAGGCACAGAGGCCCAGATGCCAGCGAATATTAGATGAACTCACTAAGATGGGACTAAAGATGACAAGACAGGCAGTGATGTAATCAAGAGTGCTGGGCCTGGGAGACTTGAATTCAAGTCTCAGACATGACCCTTACTAACTTGATCTTAGTCAAATTAAGAGCCCCATCCCATCTATTAAATGGGGAGGACGATATTTATGCTATACCCACTTCATAGGACTGTGGAAGAAAGCAAATGAGGAACACTAGAGATGGGAAACAGTGAGAAGGAGCAACTCACAGTCTGTGGTTTTCTTCTCTTCCGTAGTGAAGACCACCGCTCGGCCAGGTTTTTCAGGGTGGGGCAGGGGGTAGCCATTCTCTTTCAGTTGGTCCTCTGTTAGAATGTAGTCCTTTAATCTTCGGTACAAGGCAGCTCCTAGGGACAATGAAGAACATGATGACACTCACTGCTTGAAACTGTCCCTGACAGTTTTTTCTACCTAAAGAAGCCATCACCAAACCACTAGAGTAATGTTTTTCAAAGTGTGGTCAGGGGTCACTGAGTTCCTTTCGGGGGGGTTTAACTAAGACCTTTTAATTTCTAATATGGTAAATTAGGAAAGTCTTCAATAATTTTTAAGAATATACAGGGGTCCTGAGACCAACAAGTTTGAGAACTGTTGCACTAGATAATAAGTTTAGAGTTATCTTCCTGTAACAGGGATGGGTTACACTAAGTCATCTTTGATTTTTCACCCAACAGTTCATGACTAATATAAGCATCTCTCCAAAAGGGCAACTAGGAAGAAGAATGTACTTTGTGACCCAGGCCAGTGAAAAGGTCCCCTGAACCAAATAGGCATCTAATAACTCATAAGCACCAATCAGAGGTGTCTTGAGAAGGAGTGACTAGAGAGACAATGCCCATCAAATGGGAGGCTGGGAGTGGGCTTGGGTGAGAGGCTAGGACAAATAGAAGGGACTCCAAGTCCCTCTCCCATTTAATCATCAATATAAGAATCTGTCTTCCCTGGATTCTTAACCAGTAAATCTCTTTGGCAAACCTGATCTGTTATAAATGAATGGAAGTAACACAGGATACAACATGGAAAAAAAAAATCCCAGGATTAGAAATCAAGAGGAAAATAGGTTCTAGGTGCATCTTTGTCACTGATTTACCATAAGACCTTCCCCTCTTGACCTTAGTTTCCTCACATATTATATGGACTAGATAATTATAGATGGACTAGATGATCCCCAAGCCCCTTCTAGCTAACATTATAAGAGGTCCCTTCCACCACTGACAGTCTAGTATTCTAATATGAATGGTAAAATTTACAAATAGAAAGCTAAGGGTGTCACCCATTCTAACCCTCCTACCCTTCTCTGCCATATGCAAGCCTAAAGGCATGAACATGAAGAAACAAGGTTCTTACCTGTCAAATCCTCTGCTCTGAGGCTACCCGATCGATTCAGTGTAAAGCTTGTTTTTGTGGCCAGTTTTCCCCCCAGCACAGCTTCATGGGACACCACCTTCCGATTGCTGTTCTCTGCAGGGGGGCGGGAGGAACAACCTGATCTATTACTCTCACCATTGGAGACATCATGCCTACTGGGCAAGACTGAATCCAAATGGGAAGGAAGGACCAAGAAAAGAAAATGGTGAGCTTTGCCATATCTGAGTCTCCATCACTCCTTGAATACCCTCTCTTTCCCATCCTGGTCCCTCCTCTTCACATGTTCCCAGTAGTTTGAGGTCCAGCTCAACCCACTCCTTCTAGGAAGTCCATAGGGAGGTCTTCCCCCCCTCTGACCCAATTGAAAATTTAAGGAGAGGTCTGTCATTCATTCTGTACTAAACAGAACAACTAAGATGGCATATTTTATCTTTTTTCATTCACTGTTATCTCCCCAACTGTATGGTAAGTTCTCTGATAACAGGAAGACTGTCAATTTTATCTTGGCCAAAATACCCAAACCAATTGGGGCATACTGCCTTTGTGAAGGTTTTCAAAGACCCCAACTCTCAGTAATCTCCTCTTCTCTGATTTCCCACAGCAGTCTATGTGCTGCTGAGTATTTAATCATATGGTTGTGTGTATGTATGTGGAGAGACAGACAGTATTAGCTCCAAACTCTTTTTTTAAGTTGTTTTTTTTTTTTGCAATAGCTAGGTAATTATTAAGTGTCTAAGGCTGGATTTGAACTCAGGTCCTCCTGACTCCAGAGCTGGTGCTCTATCTACTACACCACCTAGCTGCCCCATAGCTCCAAACTCTTGTTGAATTAAGGGGGTGGGGATGAGGAGGGGGGTGAGATAATCACTAATGATTGTCTTCACCATTTGGACTCAAATCCAATTCTTTTCTTCCTTTCATTTTCTTTCTTCCCTAACGTCCTGTCCCCATCTTCTTTGCTTCCTCTTCCCCTAGAGGAGCTCACATAATGGGCTATTGCCAAACTCTGTTCTAAAATCAGTCTCTTGCCATGAAAGATCTGAACTAGATATTAGAAGACCAAGGTTTTAGACAGAGTTCCACCCCAACCCATCATGGTACCTTCTTTAGGTCTTAAGTTTTTTCTATTTGAAATATAGAACAAAATGACAAATGACCCTTTTTAATCCACCCTTTCCCATCCTTCAGTCAGCTCTACTGACTTCTAGTGCCCTCACCTGTGAATCCAAAAAGGGAAAATTAATTAAGGAGGGCTGATAGGAAAACTGAACTGTTTGCACAAACAAAAATCTTTAGCACCAAAAGGAGACAGAGATGGAAAGGCGTATGCCTAAAGTGACAGTCAGACCAAGCCCTTCTGGGGCTCTGGGGCATCCTAGGCTCCATTAGCCAGAGGTTCCAGATGGTGCCTCTTCAGAGCCCACTTCATTCTCTTCATCCCCTGAAAGATCCCTGCAGGCTAAGTTTTTCACACTGAAGGGAAGGACTAGAAAGTAAGAACTATGGAGGCCCTCACTGGGGAATAGATTTAACACATTATCTAATGGTTTACAGGTACTTTGTAGCAATCATTAACTGGCAGGCATTCTAAAGCTAACCTTCCCAAGTTCTCTCCGAGTAATGGTTGCAAAGATAATGGAGATGGAGGGGGTGAGGAAGATGAGATCAAGAAAATTAGGAGAACAGCACAAATTGATTGCTTAATGTACCCTCTCGAGAGCCAATAATGAAATGTCTTAACCCTCTTCTCTTTTTTCTTCTCAGAGGCTTAATGTGTGAAACAGAAATATGCCTTAAAGGCCAGTCTAGCGCTTTGAAGACATTCAAAAGTTACTCCATTAGTGGCCCTTTACCTTTTAAAAACAGCAGCTTTGAAAAGGAATAAGAGGGAATGTATGAAAAAGCATCACGCTTTGGGGAAAGGAGCTTATTTCCATTTCAAATAGGGCCACTAAAAGTACCCTAGTCTTTCCCTCTCTATACCTATTCCCTAAAACAGCCAATATGATGTTGTCAAAGAAGAAACTCCTTAGTTTATATTTCTATTATGGTACCCCCCTCCTTTCTCCTCATGGAATAAGGAATCACAAAGAATTAATGTTTAGTTGAAAGTCCATAATCACTGGAAGAGAGGGAAAGGAGGCACACTGTTTTGGCATAAATGTTATTTGGACTTGTTGCTTCCATGTGGAAGTTTCAGATGCTCTCATCCCCAATTAGCTAAGATGTCACGAAATATAAAATGAATACTGAAAGGTAATTTAGCAGGTCCGGATTGAGTGACCTTGGCACTGTTCCTTTCCTTCGCTGAGCCTTAGGCTCTCCAGCTATAAAATAAGTAGGATGGATTTTTATATATATATATATATATATATATATATATATATATATATATATATATATATATATGACAGTGTCCTCTTATCCCTAACATTCTGTATCCTAAGGTCATCCTAGTTGACAGTTTGTGTCATAAGGTCCCTCCCAACTCTGACATTCTGCATTCTAGGGGCCCTCTCATCCCTGACATTTTGTTTTCTAAGGATCCTTTCGGTTCTGACCTCCTTGTTCTAAGGATCCTCCCCAGTTCTGACATTTTGTATTTTAAAAGTCTCCCAGCTCTGGCATTCCATGTGATAAGAGCCTTCTCAATTCTGATTGTATTCCAAAGGATCTCTCATCTGTAACATTATAAATCTATGTAACTGGATGTTCCAAGAACATCACAAACTTCATTATCTTGGTGACAGACATTGATACATCAGGCCCCAGGCAACCCATTTGTCTTTTTCCTCTACCATCACCCTCTCAGCAATTACTCTCTGTACCTTGTAATTAGCCCAGATATACTAATTTGTTCTATGACTGAGAGACAGTTGTAATATGATGCAAAGTGCACTAGATTTGCAGTCAGAAGAGTTCAGATACCAACTCCAATACTTCTTAGATAGGTTACCAAGACCTAAGCATTATCTTCTTTCTGATCTGGGAATAATACATATATTACCTCCCTCACAAGGTTGTTGCACTAAATGAGATAATGAATATAAAGTGATTTGTAAATAGAAAAACAAATAGCAAGGTAATAAGAAATGTCAACTGCTATCATCCCCATCACCCCTACTATTACACTATCACTTATTTATCAACTATAGTCTTGTTCTCCATTATTTCATGTCTTGCTAGCAGAAGTTCGATTGCATCCAGGGCTGTACATTAGGATTGCAAGATCCTAAGTAGTAGAGCCAGGATTCAAACCCAGACCCCTCAGATTCCAAATGTTCTCTTTCCACAGCCCACCCTGTCTCAAAAAGGTCCAGAACCAGACTAAAGACAACCTCCAGAGACCAAGCTGCCTCAACTTAAGCAACACATTTTCCCCCCAAAGGCAAAGAAAAAATGTTTTGCAGAATGAACACTTACTTTCAAGTATAATGATAATTGATGGCCCTAGTCCTTTCAGGGCTAAACCCTGGAGTGCCTAATGCAGAGCAGCTGCAGCACCTCCCCCACCCACTCAGCTCACCTGGTACTAACATTTCATCTGTTTAGCAGCCTGTGGCATCCCTGAGGTCTCAAAAAGGAGAGTTGCCACATAACAGAAGTTTGCCTCTTTTAAATGACAAAATAGCTATAATTTTTATAATTATTTTGGGTAGAAATCCTTCTGAAAACTGATTATCCAGTTTCCTGATTTTTATAATAATGTGGAAAAATTATCTCTTTCTTGAGGATTCCAGCTGCTCAACTTATGAACACCTAAAGCTGTACTTCCTGGGGGGTTATCTGCCACAGCACTGAAGGAGGGGGATCAGGAAAAAGCATTGGATTTGGATTCTAAACCCTGGCTTTGATACTTACTACCTGCCTGCTTAGGAAAGCCATAACCTCTCCAAGCAACTGTTTGTTTCCTCCTCTAGGAAAAAAGAAAAGGGTAGACTGGCTATTCTCTAGGGTGCCTTCTAATTCCCATGCTCCTGAACTTGAGGATGCTAGACTCCCCAGGGAAAGGCCTAGCCTGTTTTTGCTAGATTTTTTTCTGTTATCCAGTCACTTCTTCCTGCTTTCTCTAACAATGCCCTTCCATGACCTTTCTTCTCTGCTGTGGGCTTGAACAACAAAGTTCATTGTTTGAACTGTGTTCAAAGAAAGCATCACTGGGCTGAGAGAGGACCTAAGGGGCATCCCTAGGAAAAGGGTAAGATTTAGGGCATAGAAGGCAGCTTAAAGGGCCTCCTCTCAGGGTTTTCAGATGGTTTCCACACAGCTAATGCTGTTAGAACTGTAGACCTTGAGGGAAGAACATCAATTAGATTTCAATATTCAGAGAAGGAAATAGCCGTACTTACTGTTTACACACTGTACAGAACCAGGTCCTAAACTCCTTAGTTTCTTTAGGGTATTAACAGCCACATTCAGGTAGATATTCTTGCTTGAACTCCGTTCATAGGCCACCTTCTCCTCAGATAAAGCCTGTGAAGAAAACACATGATGTTGAGATTTAATCTCAACTTTCACTGAGTTCAGATGAGAGTAGGAGAGGGATTAAATAACACAATGCAACTAGATTGAATAAGTTTGGCATCAAGGACTAAATTAGGACTGGTATTTTCATATGAGAATGTTCTTTGAGGGATAGGAGTTTCCTTATTTCCTAGAGTGGACAGAGACTGAGCAAAGAAATGTATATCTTAGAATAAAGAAAGAGCAAAAACCCTGAATTTCCCTAAAAATCCTAGTTAGCATGAGCCAAGGAAGCTCAGAATAAGAGGAAGAGACAAGGACATGAAACCTTGAGATCACTGGGAGTGAAAGAGGAGGTGGTGCCAATAGCAACTATCTAAGTGACCTTGGGTGAGTGGCCTCAGCTCCACAGACATGTTTCCTATCTTGTAGAAAGAGGGGCAGCACTAGTTCAGAAATATTCAAATGGCTGCTCCAACTACTGCAGAATCAAGAGCTCAAACTGGTGTGCCCTTGGGTAGTTCTCTGAATCCAAGCTTCAGTTTCCTTAGATGTAACTTGACATGGTCAGAAAAAATAAAAACTATGAAAAATTATAACTCAAATTTACACAGGTCCTTAAAGTTTACCAAGTTCTTTACCTGCATTATGTCACTTGGTCCTTAACAATCCATCCTGGGAAGGAGGTATTGCTATTAACTCCATTTTACAGTAGAGGCAAGACTTGCCCCATTGATAAGACAAAGATAAGGTCTGAACCCAGGTCCTCCTGATTTGTCCAGTTTCTGTCCCCGTACCACAATGCCTCAAAGAAGCATGGATATGTACAGACTCATTTCATTAATATTTTTCTGCAAGGTCAGATAATGAAATAACAGACCAATTTTGCCTCTCTCCACAAAATGATCTGGTCCTTTCCTACCTGCTCATCCTGATTCAGGACTTATCCCAAGAAAATCTCTCAAAAAAAAAATCCAGAACTGATCAGATCATAGAAAATCAGAGCTGGAAAAAATTGCCAGGATCTAGATCTAGTGAAACCCACTCACTGAAAGGAAGTTCATAAGGCTTAGCAGGGAGTGATCAGTCTATAAATTTAAGTACTAATAGGAAGCCAAAGCCAGAGGTCTCACCCTCAAGTCTTTTGTCCTAAACCCAGGTTTCTTGATACTCCCCCCCAACTTCTAGATATCATGATGATGAGTTCTAAGGGTCCTTCAAACTCTAGATAGTCTTTTATTTAACTAATTCAAAATACAAGACAAATACCCTGGGATCTTGCCTCTATCACCTCCCTCCTGGAAAGTCTGGTTAATCACTGAGAGAAGAGATAAGAAAAGATGAGGTACAGGGCAGCAGAAACCAACTTGGAGATCTACCAAGGAAAGCTTTAAGATCAATAGGTGATTCCTAATCCCCTCTGTAGAAAACATACTGGCCAAAACACACTGACTGTACCAGGTCAAACCCTGGCAAACTAACCCTCTCCCCACTGTCAGCCCCCCCACATTCACAACATAGCAAAATAATTATCATGGATACTGACCTTGTCATAAGCTTCTTGAGGTGATGGACAAAACTTCAGGCACTCATCAATAAAAAGATTAAGATAACGTTGGCGGATGTTGGTAGGAACCTTGGCCCCAAACTCAGTTGGAATGACTGGTCTATTTAAGCTTACACTCTAGAAAGACAAAAGAAAGATCAGTAAGTGTCCTGTGGGAAGCCTTCCCACCTTAATTTCAGCACCTTCCCTGATATATTTTCCATTTATCCAGTTTGTTTGTACATAGTTATTTTGTATGTTGTTTCCCCCATTAAATTGAATTCCTTTAAGTCAAAGCACTCTTTTTCCTCTCTGTCTCCCTGCACTTAGTACAGTGCTCAGTACATAGTACTGAATGAATACTATCAGCAGCAGAATTTTCTAATTCAACAAATGAAATCTTTTAAGATTCCCTGTCAACAGTTTCATAACTTCCTTTTTAAGACCTGCTTCCCCATGATGTGACTCATTTCCAGTCCCCAAAGCTTCTGTTGTCCACGGTTCTGATCCTGCCAGTCTAGGCTGTCCCTCCAATGACACACAACACAGCCTCCTCTAACACTTCAGGAAGCTGTTTTAGAAGTTGCTGTGGTTTTTTCTAAACTCCTGTCCTCCTAGGGAGGAGTCTGTTGAAGTCAGCCCTGGTTGGCTCATGTCCCACAGAGACAGAGAAATCTGTGCTTCACAGGAAGCTGCCAATTTGGCTCCACTAGCCCAGCCTCCAAGAGTCCAAGACTGCCTCTTCTCAGCCTTAGGTCTTAGTTCCTTAGGCCAAGGAACATGAGATGAGGGGAGGGTTTTCAGGCTGTTACTGTGTTACCCGAGCAGTAGGGGTGTGTGTATAAGGGAGTTTGAAGAGGTTTAGCTTATTTTCTGTTCAACAGATGGGGGGCAGGGAGCAACTAAGGACCACTGCCATTTCCTATGCTGAAATTTAAATGTTTAACTAGTTAGTACCAATACTGTTGGGGAAAATCAACCATGGATTTATGATGCTTGTTACTAATTTGTTGTAGGATTTTAAAGAGCTAATCCATTTGCATTTATTAATTTAAGAACCCTATGTAAAGAAGTGTCCCCAGAAAACAAATGTTTTCCTGCTTTATGCCTTTGTTCACCTGGTGCCCTAGGCCTGAAAAGTATCCACCAGTTATCTTCTCCCTGAAGTTCAACAGCAATGTCACTTCCTGCCTGGTCAGTCAACCTTTCCCCTCAAACTCAACTTTGGTCCTAAACAATCATAAAAGGGAGATGCTATTGTTATTTACATTGATGATAGCCTTGGCAAGTGGTGGTAGGAATCTTTTAGCCCCAAACTCAGTGGAAATAGTCTAAGTTTATAATCTAGAAAGACAAAAACCCTTCCCAAACCCACTTAATTTGAACGTTTCCCTTCAGTTAATTGCATCCTCTTTATCCTGCATGTAGCTTGTTTGTACATAATTGTTTAAATGTTTTCTCCTTCATTAGATTGAGCACCAAGAGAATCAGGGATGGTTTTTTTCCTTCCTTTATATCCCCAGCACTTAAGATAGTGTCTGGCACTGTGTTGGAGCTTAAAACTACTCACTATTAGTAGCATTTTTCAGTTCAACACCTTTTTTTTTTTTTAGGTTTTTGCAAGGCAAATGGGGTTAAGTGGCTTGCCCAAGGCCACACAGCTAGGTAATTATTAAGTGTCTGAGACCAGATCTGAACCCAGGTACTCCTGACTCCAAGGCCGGTGCTTTATCCACTACGCCACCTAGCCACCCTCAGTTCAACACCTTTAAGACTGCCTGTCATATCAACAATTTCGTGACTTTCTAATCTAACCTTTTAAGTTCAGCTTCAAGGTCTTTCCTGTCCTGTCAGTCTTCCCCCTCAAAGGCCCCTAGACAAGCACTTAGTAGGAGTGTAATATGAATCACTTGTCTGTGTTTGTATTTTTACTTCCTACTAGACTTGTGAACTCCTTGAGACCAGGGATACTATCATCTGAATTCTTCTTTTCCCCTGAAATAGGAAGAAAGAAAAAAGAGATTTGGGGTGAGGAGAGGGGAAAAAAATTAAAGGGGAAGAAAATGGGGGAAATGGAGAAAAGAATAAAAGAGAAAAGGAGAAAAAAGGGAAGGGATGAAAAGAAGAAAAGGGAAGGGGAAAGAGTGAATAAGGAAGAAGAGGAGGAGGAGGAGGGAAAGGAAGTCAAGTAGCAAAAAGGTAGAAGGAAAAGCTTAGTAAGGAGGACATGGGCACAATAACCGCATCACCAAGAAAAATAGGAGAGCAGCCACATGAGAATGTGTGACAAAGGATTCAAAGGGGGCGATGCTAGTCCCTAAGGAAGTCAGAAATAGTTGGACATGGAGCAGAGGATTTGCTCCTAAAAAGGGGGCTTCATAACCAGGTCTCAAAGTACTCTACTAGGCAGGGGGTCAGACAGGGACAACCGAAGTGTGTGAAAGGTATTTTTGGAGACTCCCACTCCTATCCAGCTTCCACAACCCCACGGATCAGCAGAAAATCCTAATCTTCCACCGTTCCAGAAAGCCTAGACGTAAAGAAGGGAAACTGACCACACATTAGGATAGACACAAGAAGAATCGCACTGACCACACATTAGGATAGACACAAGAAGAATCGCCTAGACGTAAAGAAGGGAAACTGACCACACATTAGGATAGACACAAGAAGAATCTATCTTTTGTTTCTCCTAGAAGACATTCTCACCTTTGTCTGGGCCTATCAACTGCCAAACATTCTGAGTTACAATTTCCAAGTCTTTTAGTCTCCCTCAAAACAATCTGCTGATTTTTCTCCTAATGCTTTAGTCTTCAAGAACTCCAGAAGTCAAAGTAAAGACCAAGTGAGTGTACATCTGAAGTTCAAAATCTCTTGCCTCACAAGCCAAGGGTCAAAATTTTACAAGGCAAGGGAGATAAAGCAATACTTGGTTGTTTTGGGAGAAATGGCTAATGTGTGACTGGAGGATAAAATTTCTTGAGACCAGGGATATCATCTTAATTAGAAAAGTTCTTACTTTATTTTTTTGATTGATGAAACTTTCAGCACATCCCAAAGCTCCTCCCCCAAAGGGATCTATCTATATTTGCTCCCAAAATGTTGGTTCAATGTAGTCCTGAAAATGTGAAGTCTTATCAGCTGGCCTTGGAGGAGGTGCTTCATCTCCACCCTAGAATCCCAGATCCCTTCAAGTTTCAGATGAAATACCACCTCCAGCAAAGAAGTTTCCCCATACCCAGACCAAAATGAAATGGTTATTCTGTATCTATTATGTCTTTATTCCGATCATTTCCCCTCAGTCTTTTGAAGGTAAGTTCTGTTTTGGTTTTATATTTATATACCCAGTGCCTAGTACTTAATAAACGTTTATTGAATTCAATGTGGAAAAACATGCATTACCTGTAGGGAGGGCACATGGGCTATCCTCTTCTGCACGGTTGTCGTGCTCGTTTTGGAAGCCATCCCAGACATTGTTCGGGACTTCAAGGAGATGTTTGGCTCTGAGCCATTTGCGACTTGAACGGTGTTCAAAGAATTACTTTTCTTGGCACCTGTGGGGGCTGACAGGGTACAGGGCACATGATTGTAGGAAGACAAAATTCCCATCACCGAGCTCCGGAGAACCAAGTAATTCCGGTCATTCAATGTTACCAAGATGTGCATCTGGGTGCACAGAGGGAAAGGTCTGGATTTTGAACTAGGATTTTGGAATGACGACATTAAGATCTGTTCTGTGGCAAGGCCATGGAGAGAAAAAGTCAATACTCAGTGGTCAGATCAGGCAATGTCACCAATTTGTAGGTCCAATGAAAGGTATAGGTTTCTGCTAGCCTCTGCCACATGGTCAGGTCCTTCAGTTTGAAGCATTTAGATCTGAGTTAGAAAAGGCCTTGATTCCTTAGCAAAGGACCCAGGGGTTATGCCATTGCTCTCCTGGTCATTGTGACAAGACTACTTGCTCCCAGCTCTATGTTCTTCCACTCCCTTTGTTGAGGTCACAAATAAAATAGTCCCTTGCAGCCTAGACAAGGGACTACTTTGTGCAGGTTTGTTTTCAAAGGTGGGAAAATAGACCAAATGGCTAGCAATCTCAATCTTACCAGAACAACACATATTTATGGTTGTTATTGTTGTAACAGAAAAATAATGATGATACCATGTGGAAAGCTTGAAAGAACAAGAAATGTACTTTGGTGAAAATCAGCCTGACTAAGAATCTAGGTGGATTAGAGGGTTTGGGGTAAGCCTGGAAAGGTGAAACCGCCCCCCCCCCCCAGGCTTCTCCAGTCCCCACCACCATGATTCTCTTCTATTGAATCTAACCTGACTCCTCTTCCCTCAGCCCTTTCATTCTGTCACTCCCCATTCTTTTTGCTGTTGCAGTCAGCCTCCCACACAACAGTGCTCCAACCTTAACTACTATTCTGAACTACGTGTTCCACCATTCCCTTACACAGACCTCATCTCATTCCTGGACAAAACTGTCCCCAGAACCAAGTAACTTTCCTTACTCCTTTCTGGAACACCCTCTCACTCTGTTTCCGAGATAACTCTCCCTTTTTTCAACTCTCCATCTCACTAGCCTCTAATCATTTCTCCCTTTTTTCAAGGTCTATAACACTCATCTAGCACTGAAGAAAATAAGGCAGGAGATACATTTTTCATTTATTTTTGGTCTTCCTCCAAATGAACAGTAAACACATGAAAAGCAAGGACTTTGTCTTATCTGTCTCTAGCTTCTCCCTACCCCATCACACTGAGCCACCCAATATTATTTTACCAGGATATTTTACCAGATACTAGAAGGAGGCTGACAAGAAGTTCCACTAAAAAGAGATTTCCTAACCTATCACACAAAATTGAGGTGGAAGGGACCTTTGAGACTATCTAGCATGAATACTTCATTTTAAAAACTAAGAAACTGAGGTTCAAGGGAAAAATTAAAGAGGTAGAAACAGAGGCAGACTTCAAACCCTGTCCAAGAAGCAAAGCAATAAAGGGGAGTCAGCAGAGCAGGGCAGTATACAATAAACCAGAAGGCAGTGTGCCTAAGCCTGCCACTCAACGCATCTGTTACTTTGGGCAAATCTCTTTCTCTCTCTGGGCCTAAAGGAAAGAACATGGTATGCTAAAGGTCTAGAATCCCTAGAGAAGTAAAAAAAACCAAACAGATGGCACATGACAGGGAGAAAACATTCCCACAGCAAAAAATAAAACATGGGTGACACAGGGAAGTCCTCATTCCCAGGGAATGCCTTCTAGACCCATCTCCAATAGGAAGGTCATTTTTTTCCCCTTTCATCTACATCCATCAGGGGCCCTTTACTCCACCAAGATAGATGTACAGGTCAATGACAAAAGTAGTTTCCCATGGACCCAAAGGTGAGGGAAGGAAAGAAGGTGAAAAGAGAAAACAAGGGGGGCAGCTAGGTGGCACCGTGGATAGAGTACTGGCCCTGGAGTCAGGAATACCTGAGTTCAAATACAGCCTCAGACACTTAATAATTACCTAGCTGTGTGGCCTTGGGCAAGCCACTTAACCCCATCTGCCTTGCAAAAACCTAAAAGAGAGAGAGAGAGAGAGAGAGAGAGCAAGGAAGCACAGGAAATTCATAGAACAAGTGTTCAATCCCTCTGGTAGGTTGAATCAAGTGTCCTCAATGTCACAACAGGAATGACTCCAGTCTGGCAAATGTCTAGAAAATGCACTGCAATGTGTGCACCTAAAAAAAAAAGATCTTTTGGCTTATCTTCATGTGAGGACAATTAACAATGCCTTAAGAACAGAGCATAGCTGTTTTGAAATAGTCTATTTAATTCTATTTTAGTAAGATGCAGTTATTTATATATTGAATTCAGTGACTTGGGTATTTTCTTCTTTGGATGTTCAATTTTCTACTCCCTCAAGCACAAATTCTCTCTACCCCTGCCTTCTAACCATCTTAACACCAGTGTCTCCAACATGGGGGGAGAAAAATGTTCACTCTAGGTAGACAAGACTTGAAAGGTTTCTTTGATGAGCTTCCATGCAGTGCTATTCCCTCTCTCCAAAGACATGGATAGGAAAGTGTTTGAATATTTTTTATCTTCTTCTGGCCAGTCTCTAATAAGCCCTTCCTTATACTAAGCTGAAATCTCTCTATTACCTCCAACCACTTGTCATAGTTCTACCCATTGCCTCTGGTTTAGATACTTGGGCATAACAAAGAACTGACCCAAATGAGTCTCTCGGTTCATGTACCCATAATACCCATATTTATTCAAAACAAATTTTTCAACTCTTTCTTCCAACCCTACTACTACCAGTTGCTTTATAAAACTTCATGTTCTATTTATTTTCTAAAATTAATCAAATATACAATAATTTTGGGGGGGAAGACCAATTTGAGGATATGTATCTAAAGTTCTATTTCATAATGCTAAAACCAACCTTTTATTTTATAAACAGGAAAATTCCATTTGCACTTCACAAACTTTTAGCCCTGGAAGGGTTCCCAGAGGGATAGGATGGATACTGGAGGCAAGGGAGAACAGTAACTTTGAGAAGGCAGAAGTTTTCAGCTTTTATTTTTGCATATTTTCTCTACCAAAAAAAATTATCTTTAGACTAGAAATAGTAGGGAAAAAATGGCTAACAATGAATTTGTACCCAATAGAAATAAGGTATGAGTTAAAAAAAAAAGCACTTAGCTATCCTAAGATCCCATCCCAGACTGCTAAGCTACTATCAGTCATCACTGAAAATCAAAGAGCAATGGCAACAGTCAAGTCCATGCTCTACTACCTATGGTCACCTGACATACATAACTTCATTTCTGTGTCCCAGTTTCCTGATTATAAAATGAGAATGTCTATAAAGTTGTGAAGAAATAGCAAGAATTATTGAGGAGTACCAAAGAAATGTCAGAGATTTCATTTCATGCTGCAGCAATCTGTGGATGAAATATGATAACTACTATATAGTAGTTATCACTATCAAGATTCTCATTTAAAAAAAAAATTTTAAAAAAATTCTCATTTCCATATCCCTTTAAGATTTGGAGAGTTTCCCCACAGCAATTCTAAGAGTCAGAGAAAAGTATTATTATTTCCAATATACAGGGAAGGGAGAGTTTCATGAAGGTTGAACAATTTGCCAGGTAACACATATCAAGTCTGAAACTGGTCCAGATCTACTAAGATCTACTAAGATCAAATCCAGTAATCTTCCCAACACACCCCTCTGAAAATAAGTAATTACTGGTGTAGCTGTCAAACCCAAAGGAATAATACCTGTTATTCTTATAACATATAACTGGACTGGAGAGGTTTGAGGGATGCTCCAACTGGAGCAATCTTAAAGCTAGAAGGAATCTTAGGTAATGCACCTCCTATGGGCATTGCAAGTTGAGGTATGGAGGTTGGTAACTAATCTTAGCCAAGGCTACTTAGACCATGAATAACATAGCAAGAACTCACAATCATGTCCTTGGCACCAAACTCAAATTTCTGCTATGCCCACATACATCTCTTTCAAAGGTCTTGCATTCAGCATTTTGCCTGATTCTTTTTTTTTGGGGGGGGGTGGTGGTGGTAAGGCAAATGGAGTTTAGTGGCTTGCCCAAGGCCATACAGCTAAGTAATTATTAAATGTCTGAGGTTGGTTTTGAACTCAGGTACTCCTGACTCCAGGGCCAGTGCTCTATCCACTGCACCACCTAGCCACCCCCATTTTGCCTGATTCTCATCAACACTTATGCATGGGGGATTAAGATTGGTATTATTCTCACCCATGCATCTTGTTTTTGCTGAGCTCTCCCAACAACTAAACAATTCTAAGAGACATAACTAACAGAAAGTCTCAATGAGTCATTTTTCCAGTCCAAGACTGCTTAGAAAGGCAGAAAAAAAGGTGTGCAGACACTGCTGGTCAGAAGCAGGGTGTGGATAAAACAACAAAAGTTGTGGGCATTGGAGACCATGCTGGCAGCAACAATAACCAGGAGAATTTATCATCTAGGGATAGTAAGAAGACTGAACCCTTGGTCAGAAGAAGTTAAAGGGGACTACAATACTAGTACTAGGCATAGGACCAGGTACCATCCAGCAACTCTATACCTAATTATGCAGTTCCAAATTAAAGCTCCCAGAGTTCTAGCAATCGAAATGGAGCAGGGACCCCAACTGGGTTAAGGACTACTAGAGTACAGACCAGGAGGGTGGTAATAGGCCTTGTCCCTGAATCACATCACCTTAAAAAGCAACAAAAGCTTATAGACTTCCAGAATAGTTATAAAAACAGGATGGAAAAGTCTGAAGCTCAGGACAGCCATGCCATTCTCTCTAGAAGCAAGAAAATGTAACTCTAACAGAAAGTCTAAAATCAAGAAAAAAGCTGGAAAACACAACAAACAAAAAAGAACCTAGCCATATGGTCACAAGGAAGTTCTAGATCACAGACCTCCAATCTGCAACACTGAGGCCCATTCACGCAGGAGTCTGACATTGCATTTGTTATTATGCTCTTGCATTTGTTGTTGTGTGGTGATGTGGGGAGCAGTTTATTCACTGAATGCCTATTGAATTTTATATATGTGGCCCTTGAGGGGTTTTTGTTGGTAGATACCAACCCATAAGACCTAAAAGGTTGGACACCCCTGCTCTAGACACAAATTCTTTTTTTTTTTTTGTAGTTTTTGCAAGGTAGTGGGGTTAAGTGGCTTGCCCAAGGCCACACAGCTAGGTAATTATTACGTGTCTGAGGTCGGATTTGAACTCAGGTCCTCCTGACTCCAGGGCCAGTGCTCTATCCACTGTGCCACCTAGCCGCCCCTTGACACAAATTCTAAAGAAGACAAAAGACTTAAAAACATCTACAAACAAATCTCAAAGGAAAAATGAAAACTGGACACAAGACCAACAAGGATTCCTAGAAGACCTAAAGTAAGCAATTTTATAAATCACTCACATCAGTTGAAGAAGAATTAGGGAAAAAAAATGAGAGTTAATGCAAGAAATTTATCAAAAGAGCATCAACAGCTTGATAAAAGAGGCATGAATTACCTAGCTGTGTGGCCTTGGGCAAGCCACTTAATCCCATTTGCCTTACAAAAAAAAAAACCTAAAAAAAAAGAGGCATGAAAAAATACTGAATAAGTGAATACCAAGAAGTAAAAGATACAAAACCTCAATAAAGAAAACAATTCCTTAAAAATTAGAAGTGGTGGGGCAGCTAGGTGAAGTAGATAAAACATCAGCCCTGGAGTCAGGAGGACCTGAGTTCAAATTCAGCCTCAGACACGTAATGATTACCTACCTGTGTGACCTTGGGCAAGTCACTTAACTCCATTGTCTTGCAAAAAAACCCAAAAAAATAAAATAATAAAAATTAGAATTGGTTAAGTGGAAACTAGGGAATGAGACATCAAGAAACAATGAAACAAAGTCAAAATATTGAAAAAAATAGAATAAAATGTGAAATATCTCATAGGACAAACAACTGACCTGGAAAATAAGTTGAGAAATAATTTAAGAATCATTATACTAGGGTGACTAGATGGCTCAAAGGATAGAACACCAGCCCTGGAGTCAGGAAGACCTGAGTTCAAATCCAGTTTCAGGTATTTAGTTGTGTGACCTTGGGCAAATCACTTAACCCCACTGCCTTTCAAAAACCAAAAAAGAAAAGAATCATTAGACTACCTGAAAGCCAAGATCAAAAAAAGAATCTAGGCATCTATTTCAAGAATTATAAAGAAATGTTCAGATATCTTGGAAGCACAGGGTAAAATAGAAATTGAAAGAATCCATCAATCATGGAAAGTGATCCCAAAAGGAAAACTCCCAGGAAAATTATACCTAAATTTCAGAGCTGCCAGGGTCAAAGGAAAAATACAAAAGCAGCAAATCACCCCCCAAAAAAAACTGTTCAAATACCATGGGATCACAGTCAAGATCACACAAGATTTAATAGCTACCATAGTAAAGGAGTTCTTGGAATATGATATTCCAGAAGGAAAAGGAGTCAGGATTACAACCAAGAATAATGTACCTAGTAAAACTGAGTATAACCTTATAGGAGTAAAAAAATATACATTTAATGATATAGAGGACTTCCAAGCATTTCTGATGAAAACACTAGAGGTGAATAGAAAATCTGACATTCTAACACAAGACTCAAGAGAAGCATAAAAAGGTAAACATGAGTGAGTAAAAATTAAAAATTGTTTATATTCCCAAATAAGATTATATACGTAACTTTATCATCATTAGGGCAAGTAGGACAATTCTTAGAAGGCATGAAGGTGATTCTATTATGTTGAGATGATCTTTTTTTTTTGGCTAGCACATTTTTATTTTATTTTTTTATTAAAGATATTGAGTTTTGTAATTTCCCCCCCAATCTTACTTCCCTCCCCCCCACTCCCCCACAGAAAGCACTCTGTCAGTCTTTAATTTGTTTACATGTTGTACATTGATCCAAATTAAGTGTGATGAGAGAGAAATCATATCCTTAAAGAAAAGACAAAAAGTCTAAAAAATAACAAAATCAGACAATAAGATATCTGGTTTTTTTTCCTGAGTTAAAGGTAATAGTCCTTGAACTTTGTTCAAATTCCACGGCTCTTTATCTGGATACAGATAGCACTCTCCATTGCAGACTGCCCAAAATTGTTCCCGATTGTTGCACTGATGGAATGAGCAAGTCCTTCAAGGTTGATCATCACCCCCATGTTGCTGTTAGGGTATACAGTGTTTTTCTGGTTCTGCTTATCTCACTCATCAGTTTATGCAAATCCCTCCAGGCTTCCCTAAATTCCCATCCCTCCTGGTTTCTAATACGAACAATAGTGTTCCATGACATTATGTTGAGATGATCTTGAAAAATGAAAAGGTGAGAAAGGAAGAATAGGGAAGGAAGAATGGGGAAATACTTCACATAAAAGAGGCACACAAGGAAGCATTTTTAGAAAGGAGAAGAAAATGTGGGGAAATAGACATTTCTTGAACCTCACTCTCATTTGAACTGGTTCAAAGAAGACAGATTATATACACACATACACTGCTGGGTACACAAATTCATTGTATCCAACAGAGAAGTAAAGTTAACAGTCTAAGAGAAAAGGGAGTAGAGAAGATAACAAGATGTAAAGAGAATTGGAAGCAAAACAGACTTTGAGGAAGAGACAGGGTTAAAAAAAACAGGCGAATAAATGAAAGAAATCATAATTCAACAAGTGTTGTTTACAAAAGTCACATACTGAATTTGCACCAAATGGTCTAGCACTAAATTCCTGAAGGAAAAAGTAAATGCATTACCAGAGGAAACAGAGTTTACAGACTAGAGGAGAATCACAATTTATTCCTCTCAGAATTAGATAAATTTAATTAAGTTAAGGAGAAGAGAAGTTTAGAAAAGTTTGGTCAAAATTGCTGATAATTTCCTAAAGTTGAGCTAACTCTGTATTCCTGGTATAAATCCCACCTGATCATGGTATACCTTCCTGGTGATAAATTGCTATAATCTCTTTGTTAATATTTTATCTAAGATTTTTGCATAAATATTCATTAGAGAAATTGGTCTATAATTTCTTTGTTTTGACTCTTTCTGGTTTTGGTATCAACACCATATTGCTGTCATAAAAGGAATATGGTAGGATTCCTTCTTTGCCTATTTTTCCAAGAAGTTTATATAATATTGGAATTAATTGTTCTTTAAATGTTTGGTGACACTTGTGAATCCATTTGACTCTGGAGATTATTTTCTTAGGGAGCTCACTGACAGCTTATTCAACTTCTTTTTCTGAAATGGGGTTAAGTATTTTATTTCCTCTTCTGTTCTGAACAATTTATGTTTGTAAATATTCATTCATTTCACTAGATTGTCAGATTTATTAGCAATTAGTTGGGCAAAATAGCTAATAATTCCTTTCATTTCTTCTTCATTGGTGACAAATTCAACCTTTTCATTTGTGTTACTGATAATTTGGTTTTATTCTTTTTTTCAATCAAATTAGCCAAAAGTTTATCTATTTTATTGGCTTTTTCCATAAAACCAGTTGTTAGTTTCATTAGTTCAATAAGCTTTTTTTTATTTTCAATTTTTTTATCTCTCCTTTGATTTTAAGAATTTCTAATTTTGTGTTTACTTGGAGATTTTCAATTTGTTCTTTTTCTAGCTTTTTTAGTTGCATTTCCAATTCACTGATTTCCTCTTTCTCTATTTTATTCATGTTACCATATAAAGATATAAAATTTCCCTACAGAATGCTTAGGTTGCAACCCATAAATTTTGGTATGTTATCACAATACAGTCAATCTCTTTGATGAAATTAATACTTCTGTGATTTGTTGTTTAACTCACTCATTCTATTCAATTCTTTCTCTGGATACAGATGGTATTCTCCATCTCAAATAGGCCCAAATTGTTCCTGATTGTTGCACTGATGGAATGAGCAAGTCCATCAAAGTTGATCATCATCCCCATGTTGCTATTAGGGTGTACAATGTTTTTCTGGTTCTGCTCATCTCACTCATCATCAGTTCATACAAATCCTTCCATGCTTCCCTGAATTCCCATCCCTCCTGGTTTCTAATAGAATAATAGGGTTCTGTGACATATATATACCACAGTTTGTTAAGTCATTCCCCAATTAAAGGACATTCATTTAATTTCCAATTCTTTGCCACCACAAACAGGGCTGCTATGAATATTTTTGTACAAGTGATGTTTTTACCCTTTCTCATAATCTCTTCAGGATATAGACCCAATAAAACCCACTCATTCTTTAGGATTAGATTATTTAGTTTCCAATTTTTAATCGATCTTCCCATGGCTTTTTTATTACATGCAATTCTTAATGTGTCATGATCTAAAAAGGATGCATTTAATATTTCTGCCTTTCTGCATCTAATTGTGAAGTTTTTAGGTCCTAATACACATTCAATTTTTGTGTAGATACCATGTACCACTGAGAGAAAGGTATATTTCTTTCTATCACCATTCAATTTTCTCCAGAAGGTTATCATATTGAACTCTTCTAAAATTCTATTCAACTCCTTAACTTCTTTCCTGTTTATTTTGTAGTTATATTTATCTAGTAGAGGGAGAGGTTGAGGCCCCTACCAGTTCTACTGTCTATTTCCTCTTGTAACATAACTTCATTAGAAATTTGGATGCTATCATGAGTCAATCATGTTAGGAACATGTCATGGAATGGGTGTACCTCTTAGATTGTAACACAAATTCTGACAGCCTATAAAAATCCTAGAGAGGGGAAAGAATTTCTGAAGTCTATATAATACCTTCTGTAATAACCCTACCTCGTGCCTCATGCTAAGTGAGGTACCCATATCCTGCAGGATTCATGAATAAAATCCAATTTTCTCTCTCTCAAAAAAAAAAAATTTGGATGCTATAACATTTAGGGCAAATATGTTTGGTTTTGATATTACTTCATTGGCTATGATATCTTTTAGCAAGACAAAATTGCCTTATTTGTCTCTTAGATCTATTTTTGCTCTTGCTTTGTCTGAGATCATGATTTCTACACCTGCTTTTTTACTTCAGCTGAAGCAAATATATTCTGTTCCTGCCTTTTACCTTTACTTTGTGTCTCTTCACTTGAAATGTGTTTCTTGTAAACAATATATTGTAGGTAGGATTTTAGTTTTTAATCCATTCTGTTACATACTTCCACATTATGAGAGAGTTAATCCCATTCACATTTGTAGTTCTGATTACCGTGTATTTTCCTCCATCCTATTTTTCCCATTTATACATTTCTGTCTCTCTCCTTTCACCCTTGTTCTCCTCACCAGTGTTTTGCATCTGACCACTGCTTCCCTCAATCTGCCCCCTCCCTTCTAACAGACTCACCCTTTTCTTTTCCCCTTGGCCTTCCCATTCTACTTCTCTATAGGGTAATTCAGATTTCTTTAGTTAAATGAGTGTGCATATTATTTTCTTTTTTTTCTTTTTTACAAGGCAATGGGGTTAAGTGACTTGTCCAAGGTCACAAAGCTAGGCAATTATTAACTGTCTGACACTGGATTTGAACTCAGGTCCTCCTGACTCCAGGGCCGGTGCTCTATCCACTGAACTACCTAGCTGCCCCCAGAAATAGAATTCTTAAGAATTATAAATATCATTTTCCCCATGGAGGGATGTAAATGGTTTAACTCTATTAAATAACATGGCTTTTTTCTTTCCTGTTTACCTTCTTATGCTTGTGTTGAGTCCTGTATTTGAAAATCAAATTTTCTGTTTAGCTCATCTTTTCATCAGAATTGTTTGAAAGTCCCCTATTTCATTGATTGTCTATTTTTCCCTCTGAAAGCTTATGTTCAATTTTGCTGAACAGTTGGTTCTTGGTTGTAATACAAGTTTTCTGCCTAATGGAATAGCATATTCCAGGTGCTAAGTTCTCCGTAATTCTGACTATGGTTCAATGATATTTGAATTGTTTCTTTCTTACAGTATTTTTCTCCTTGACCTGGAATCTGGCTACAATATTCCTTAGGGTTTTCATTTTGGAATCTATTTTAGGAGGTGATCTTTTTTAAATGAATACTTTACCTTCTGGTTCTAGGATATCAGCCCACTTTTCCTTGATAATTTCTTGAAGATGCTGTCCAGGGCTCTTTTTTTGATCATGGCTTCCAGGTAATCCAATAATTCTTAAACTATCTCTTCTGGATCTATTTGCCAGATCTGTTGTTTTTCCAATGAGATAATTGCTTCTATTTTTTCATTCTTTTGATTTTATGGACTGATTCTTGATGTCTCATAAGAGATATTAGTTTCCACTTGTTCAATTCTGATTTTTAAAGAATTTTCTTCAATTAGCTTTTGTACTTCCTTTTCCATTTGACTGCTTTTTTTTTTTTAGGTTTTTACAAGGCAAATGGGGTTAAGTGGCTTGCCCAAGGTTTTTGCAAGGCAAATGAGGTTAAGTGGCTTGCCCAAGGCAAATTATTAAGTGTCTGAGGCCTTTGAACTCAGGTACTCCTGACTCCAGGGCTGGTGCTCTAAGTACTGTGCCACCTAGCTACCCCTTTGACTGCTTTTTAAGAAATTTTCTTCAGTGGATTTTTTTTTATATTTGTTCAACTCTATTTTTTAAGAAATTGTTTTCTTCAATGAATTTTTGTGCTTTTTTTTCTAACCTACTGACATTTTTCCTGATTCTCTTGTATAACTTTCCTTTCATTGCTAAATTTTTCTTCTTTATTTTTAAAATTCTTATTTGAGGACTTCTAGGGCTTCAGATCAAGTCATAGTCTTCACTGAGGTTTCTTCATAGGAAAGCATCCTGACATTGTTGTCCTCTGCTAAGTTTGTGTTTTGATCTTCCTTGTAGCCATAGTAACTTTTCTATGATTAGGGTTTTTTTTTTTTGTTTTTTGCTCATTTTCTAGCCTATTTTGTGACTTTTAAAGGTAAGTTCTGCTCCTAGGATACAGGGGGCACTCTCCCAAGCTTCTGGCACTTGGGGCCAGGGGCCTAGTCACTGGCCTTCTACACCAAGGCCTCCAGGGTTGGCAGCTTGTTCACTGCACGAGGGTAACCCAGTCTAGTTGTGCCTATTGAGTCAAAAGTTCTGGGGTTGGCAGTTTTCCTGCTGCACAGGGGATGAAGTCCTCACAGATAGCCTGCTGAGCCATGCCAGCAGTGCCTCAGATGTTGCTCTGTGTTGGATAAAAGTCTCCCCACTGGCGTGCCCAGACACCACCTGAACTGGGCTTTTACTCAAGTTTTACTACTTTTACTCAAGTGAAGCAGGCTTTTCATAAAGTCCTTTTAAGTTATCTTGAGTTGCAATTTGGATCAATGTACAACATGGAACAAAGTAAAAACTGACAGATTGCTTTCAGTGGGGGGGGGGGGAAGTAAGATGGGGGAAAATTGTAAAACTCAAATAATATCTTTAATAAAAATAAAAATAGGGGCGGCTAGGTGGCATAGTAGATAAAGCACCGGCCCTGGAATCAGGAGTACCTGAGTTCAAATCCGGTCTCAGACACTTAATAATTACCTAGCTGTGTGGCCTTGGGCAAGCATATTAACCCCGTTTGCCTTGCAATAAATAAATAAATGAATGAATGAATGAATAAATGAAGAAAGAAAGAAAGAAAGAAAATAAAAATAAAATAAAATAAAAACACTGTAACACCATCAAAAAAAGTTATCTTGAGTTGGAAAATTGTTTCACTCCATCTTTTTCTGGCTTCTGTCATTCCATATTTAGAGTTTAGATTTAATGTTGTTTCCAAGGGAATCTGGAGAGTGCTCAGGCCAACTTCCTGGCTTTTCTCCAATGTCTTCAATGCAAAAATTTTAAAACCAGTAAGGAGATTACAGCAATATATCACAAGATCATATCCTATTGATCAAGTTGGAATTATGCCAGGAATACAGGGTTGGTTCAGTATTGAAGATTCTAAGCATAACTTACCATATCTAATAAAAACAATAAAAATCACATGAAAAAATCATATCATTAGATGCAAAAAGCTTTTGACAAAATATAACATCCATTCCTATTGAAAACACTAGAAACATAGGTATAAATGGAAACTTTTCCTTAAAATAATAAATAGCAGCTATCTAAAACCAAGAGCAAGCATTATCTGTAATGGGGATAAACTAGCAGTCTTCCCAATATTGTTGTTGTTGTTTGTTCTTATTTGTTCTTTGTTCTCAAGAGGATCATGACATCAGGAAGATGATGTCATCACTTGCTAGTGAATTAGATTTAAGTGAGGCAGAGCTGTGTAAAATCAACAGCCTCGTAACTAAAGAAATATTAAAATATTTATAGGCAAACTAAGTCAATAATAAGAATGATAATACTACCTAAATTTATTTATTCAGTGCCATACTAATCAAACTACCAAAGAATTATTTTATAGAGCTAGAAAAAAACAAAATTCATCTGGAAGAATAAGAAGAGAATTTATGAAAAAGTAAAGAAAGGTAATCTAATAGTAACGGATCTCAAACTATACTACCAAGGGATGGTGGTGGTGGTCATTTTTTTTTGTGATCAAAGAGAAACAAAATGACATCACTATGTCCAGGTATAGTATGTCTTACTATGACTGATCAAAAGTTCAGAAGGCTCACCACAGGTTGGGTATAATAGTCCACATGAACATTTGGAATGGAGATGTCTCTAAATTTGCACATCTCGTGCTTCATTTGAGTTACTTCAATTCTGCTTTGCTCAAAGAGCACAGTTCTTTCTTTGATAAGGGCACACCATGTTGGGTAGTCCTTTGCCAGTGTCTTCTATGTTTCATAATCAATTTGGAAATTCTTCAGAGACCTTGAGAGTGTCCTTGTATTGCTTCTTCTGACCTCTATGTAAGTGCTTGCCAGTGTGAGTTCTCTGTAAGATAGTCTTTTAGCCAAACATACATTTGACCTTAGAATAACATGGCCAATGCGGGAGGCTAGGTGGATAAAGCACTGACCTTGGAGTCAGGAGTACCTGGGTTCAAATCCAGCCTCAGACACTTAATAATTACCTAGCTGTGTGGC
This sequence comes from Macrotis lagotis, assembly GCF_037893015.1. Classification (NCBI taxonomy): domain Eukaryota; kingdom Metazoa; phylum Chordata; class Mammalia; order Peramelemorphia; family Peramelidae; genus Macrotis; species Macrotis lagotis. The sequence goes on along the minus strand of NC_133666.1, from coordinate 648,150,634 downwards.
CTTGGGCAAGCCACTTAACCCCATTTGCCCTGCAAAAACCTTTAAAAAAAAAAAATAACATGGCCAAGTCATTGGAGTTACACACTCTGCAGTACAGTTTGAATGCTTAGTACTTCAGCTCAAGAAAAGACTTCAGTGTCTGGTATCTGTTCCTGCCAGATGATCATCAGGATCTTCATAAGACAATTCAAATGGAAGTGATTCCATTTCCTGGCACGGCACTGATATACTGCTTAGGTTTCAGACATACAAAATGAAATCAGCACAATAGATGTGTATACCTTCTTTCATATACTTTCCTTCCAAACCCCCAAACACTGAACTAGTTCTGGCAATGGGAGTGTCAATCTCCTAGAAAATATAGTGCCAAAGTAACTGAAATTATTCACAGCATTCAAATTTTCATTCCACACATAGCTGGTTTGGTGCTGGCTGATGGAGATGATTGTTTTCTTTGTTGTTAATTGTCAGGTCAAAATTAGCATGAACAGCAGCAGCGAATCCATCCATATTCTGTTTCATGTCACCCTTAGAGGTTGTTGCACTGAGTGCACAATCATCTGCAAATGAAAGTCACACACCAATTCTCCCCCTACTTTAAGTCTTGGTTTGTAGACTTTTCAAGTTAAATAATTTACTACCAGTAGTTGTTTTAATCCTTGTTAAAGATGTATAACAATATCATTGAAAACATCATATTAAACATATTGAAAACATCATATATTAAAAAGCATGAGAGCAAGCCCACAATCCTGCTTTACTCCATTGGTAACAATTTTCATTCATTATCCAGAACTTGTGCAAGTATGCCATTTGGTTAACCAAATTTTGCCATCATCTTCCACAAACCCTCATGACTAACAATATTAAAGTTCTTAGACTGATGAAAGTTGCATACAGAGCTCTGTTCTGCTCCTAGAATTTCTCCTGGAGTTGTCAGGCAGCAAACACCACATAGATCATTTCTTGGCCCTTTCTGAAGTCTCAGATAGATGATCATCTTCCAGCTGAAAGATCAGCCTAGGACAACTCTGGTAAGAATATTTCCAGTGATAACTAAGAGGGAGACCCCTCTATAATTGTCACAGGCCAACCTAATATCTTTTCCTTTATAGAGATGGACAATGAAGGCATCTTTGAACTCCTGAGGGATAACTTCCTCTTGCCATAAAACCTGGACGATTTCAGTAAGCTTTGATATGAGCAGTAGACCCTCTGCCTTATAAACCTTAGCTAGGATAGAATGAGCACCAGGCATTTTTGCCACAGAAGAGGAATCTAATGGCTTTTAAAACATCTTTTTCAGTTAGAATTTTGGCTAGAGAAGGATTGACTTCAAACTGAGATGGTCAATGGTTTCAGCTTTGGTTGATGGAAGTGTTCAGCCCATCTCTCCAGGATCATGTCCTTATCACTAATCAATAAGGCTCTATCATCACTGAGCAATTTAGATGTGCCATAGGTCCATAGTTTTCAGAGCACCATTAAAGCACTTTGGATTATTACTATCAGAGTAAAACTGAATTTCATCTGCCTTCTTACTGAGCCAAGAATCCTGCATCTCTTAAAATTCTGCCTGTACTTAGCTTTATTTTTTTTAATTATTTATTGGGGGGGGGGTAATGGGGTAAAGTGACTTGCCCAAGGTCACACAGTAAATGTCAAGGTGTCCAACACTGAATTTGAACTCAGGTCCTCCTGACTCCCAAGGTCAGAGTTCTATCCACTGCGCCACTGAGCTGCTCCTATACTTTATGGTTGATGAAGTTAAATGTTGCCTTCTTAGAAATGGAAGAACCATCCCAATGTGAAGTTCTGAATTTTTATTTAGTCTCTCTGCCAGAATGATTTACCAGGTTATGGCCTTTGGACATGCTATAGTTTCTTGGGAGTCACAGGTGAGAGGCACATAGATACCAAAGGTGGAATGCAGCCCTCACACCAGAGGTATTAGACTTCCCTGGGTCTATCCCCAACCCCCTTTGACCAGCAATTCTATCAACAGGATGAAAGCGGTATCAAGGTCAACTTCTGATTGTGAATTATTTAACTTGAAAAGCCTACAAGTCAAGACTAAAAAAGGAGAAGAGTTGGTGCATGACTTCTCATTTGCAAATGATTGTGCACACAATGCAACAATCTATAAGGCTGAAATGCAACAGAATATGGGTGAACAGAGGTAGGGAAGGTCTGCAAAATCATTTGGTCTGGTGCTGCCAAGGCAACCTCAGGCAGAACTTGAAATTCAATAAATCTAGGAGCATTTTAGGGGTGAATTTGACAGTTTGACCAAATACAGCAGGCTAACTTTTAAGTTGACAATTTTGTATGGCCTTAAAATGATGTTATAAATTTCAATATCCAAATGACCCTTGGCAAAAACAGGATTCCTTACCCCTGCTTTAAAAGAATTTCAGAGTTCAATTAAACAATTTGATTTTCCACTTCCCTTTAAATATCTATAATTTGCTCTTTCCTCCAACAGATTTATGCAGTTGGTACCCACAATATTACTTTAGTAATATGGCTCTTAGTGAAAGAAAGGATATTCTACAGTAAGTAATAAATTGCTTATCACCCTTTTCAAAAATAAAAAAAATGGAAAATAAGGATAAATATGTGAAATATCTTGAAGTTTCTGCTGTAGTAAGATGCCTTATTCAAGGGAAAAAATACCTTCACTCTGGTCTTTTTTCCTACATTATTTTTCTTGCTTTCCCCAACCCCCAACATGACTCATGAGGCAATGTTTTGCATGATTTCATATGAATAATGGGTATAGCATTTCTTGCCTTCTCAATGGGTAGAGAAGTGTGTAAAATGAAGGAGAATATTTGGAATTAAAAATAATTTTTTTAATCTTAGTTAAATATATGGACAAAAAGGGGGGGGAGGCCTTTAGAACTTGCTCTACCCCCCCCCCCCCAGCTCCTTAAATTTCATCCTCTAGACACATCCTAGGATTCAGTAGACCTGACCTGACTATTCCTCAAACAAGATCCTCCATCTCACAATGGGAATTTTCCCTACCTGTCTCCTATGTTTGAAATGTTCTCCTTCCTCATTTCTAGCTTCTAATTTTCCTGGTTTCCTTTAAGTGCCAGCTAAACTCTCACCTTCAAGAAATCTCTCCTGATCATCCTTAATACTAATGGCTTCTCTCTACTGATTATCTCTAATTTAATCCATATGTAGCTTATTTATAATAGTTGTTTCCATGTTGTGTCTATTAGACTGTGAGTTCTTTGATGCTATCAAAGAACATCTCCGACTTTCTTTGAATCCCCAAAACTTGTTAGACACTTAATGTTTACTGACTTTTACCATTTGTTAAATGACTAAAATGGCATGTACTGAGTCACAGTGACTTAGGGACAGAGCTAGCACTAGAAACTGAGGACTAATCCAGGGTCCAAACTATATCAGTATTCTTGTCAAAGTTCCTTCCCACAAGTTAAAAAACAAAAAAGATAAATAGAACTCAGTAGTGACTTACTTGAATTGGCTGCTGCTGCCAGTGCTGTGGCCATGCGAGGATTTGGTACATGGGCAATTCTCCTCTTCTCCTCAGGCAGAGACACAGAATGCTTCTGGGCTGCCAGTCTCGCTGCCACAATATCTGAGGCCTGTCTCTGGGCAAGCTGGGTTCTTCGGTAGCAGGCCTCCTGAGCCGTGGGTGGGCGGTAGGGTCGAATAACTGGTTTGCTTGGGACTTCAGCCTATTGGATCAGACAACTTTCAGTGGAGAATTCTATTGCTGCTGAGAGTGAGTCTCTTGTACAGCTGTACTGAATCTAAGACAGGGAATCTACAGCAATCTAGAAGTCAGGTGACACATAAGGGCAGCTAGAAGGATGGGGAAGGTAGTGGAAGTACCCCATTCTCAGGAATGATAAAACTGGGGCCTACCAAACAAAAACAAGCTGAAGTATGGTTCAAGCTTGTGAGGAAAAAAGCTAAATTCCAAGTTGCTTTAGACTTTTTCTTCTTGATGCAATTTTTTAAAAATAGATGATGGCTTTGGGTTCAGAAAAGAAAAGAGAAAAAATAAGGAGCTGCTAGGTGGTGCAATGGATAAAGCACCGGCCCTGGAGTCAGGAGTACCTGGGTTCAAATCCGGTCTCAGACACTTAATAATTACCTAGCCATGTGGCCTTGGGCAAGCCACTTAACCCCATTTGCCTTGCAAAAATCTTAAAAAAAAGAAAAAAAGAGAAAAAATAGCAAGCAACAATTGAAAGTCACAGGAGAAAAGAAACTAACTACAAAGTAGCTCATTTACAGGAGGTCAAGGAGTAGATTCCCATCTTTAAAATAGGTACTTGCATTCATCAATTAAAAGGAAGTTCAGAGTTATACCTAAGACCCACATTGTGTCTAATAACAATTTTAGGCTTCAAGAACTTTAAATATATAGTTTCCTACCAAGGAGCTCCTCAACCTACCAAGATTCCTGATATTTACCCTTAGGTTGATGTTGTTCCTACTCCCTACTTGAAGAGAACCAAGGACATCAGAAGTGCTAAGTCTAGACTTGTCCTTGAATTGGGATCTGAATGACACAGAGCTTCATGAAATCATTAGCCTTGCTCTCTCAACTCTAGTTTTAAGATAAAGGTCAAGGCAACTGGGATGGCCCAGGATGCACTGGATGGATATCTTTCCCAGATCTCTGTCTGATGTCATGTCCATTGAATGACTAGAAGCTAAATAAGATATTGAGAAATGGCCCCCGGGGCAGCTTAATAATTATCTAGTTGTGTGACCTTAGGTAAGTCACTTAACTCCATTGCCTTGCAAAAAAAAACCTAAAAAAAAAAGAGAGAGAAATGACCCCCAAAGATAGCAATCTTGGAGAAGGCACTCAGAATTTTTTATCAGAACTGAAAACAATCACTATTTATACTCATTCTAAGTCATCAAAACTAAACACTGAGTCACAAAGACTTGAGCTGGAACTATTATTGGTCATTCAATATATTTTTTAAATATATTATCTCCATTTGATCTGCCTACCCTTAGTTGAAGAACTGGAAGAGATGTTAAAGTCCTTCTAGACCAACTTCCTCCTTTTACATCTGAGGAAACTGAGACCCAGAAACAGAAAGTGATTTGCTAAAGATCATGTAGGTCCAGGATTCAACCCAAAGTCTTCAGGTGTCTTTTCTTAGCCCTGCAGCCAAGAAAACTAAAGCACAGAGCAATGATCTGCCCTAGCTTAAATAGCTGGTAAGGGGTGGAGGGTGGAGGAGGTGGGGCAGCTAGGTAGCTCAAGTGGATAGAGTTACCAGCCCTGGAGTTAAGGAAGACCTGAGTTCAATCCGATCTCAGATATTTGATACTTACTAGCTGTATGTGACCTTGGGCAAGTCATTTAACCCATTGTCTTGCAAAATGGAAAGAATAGTTGGTAAGGGACCAGAGCAGGGATTTTCCATAGTCCACATACAAAATTCTTTTTCTTTCAACAAGTGGCCATTCATGACTATAAGTTCTTGAAAGCAGGGACTGTTAAATTACTTGACAGCTTGAGTGATTAAGAGATTGATTAAATTTGGGAGTGATGAGCTTTGACCTAAGGAAAACAAGAGATAGGCAGGGAAGGAAGAAAGAGAACAGTTGAAGCTAGGTGGCAGAGTGCATAGAGCACTGGCTCTGGAGTAAGGAGGACCTGAGTTCAAATTTGACCTCAGACACTTAATAATTGTCTAGCTGTGTGACCTTGGGCAAGTCACTTAACCCCACTGCCTTGTTTAAAAAAAAAAGGGAGAATATAATGGTACAGTACTCTTGAAATATACTCTTTTCCCACCTGAGGTAATATAATGGCTCAGGAAGAGAAAGGAAAAAGACTGATTGCAAGCCAAAAGACCTGGCCTTATATCCCAGCTCTGCTTCTTGACACCTTATATGATCTTTACCAAGTCCTGGGACTCTCAGAATTAGTTTCCTTTTATTCAGTGCTTAGCCCAGTGGCTGGCACACAGTGGGCATTTAATGCATACTTAGGATTAATTTGTAAAAAGGAGCCAAACCAGCTGTGCAAGCTTGGACTGAGAAGCCTTTGGCCTCTTGGGATCCTGAAGCATAAACAGAACAGGTATTATTATCCCCCATTTTATAAATGAAGAAAGAGAACTAATGAGGTAACAGACATACCCAGTAACAGTCTTGTTATCTTCTCCCCAGGATAACATCAAGCTGTTTACTAATAGTGGACTTTCTAAAGGAGCATCATCCCCACCCCTAAGTTGCACTTATTTCCCTTCTTTCCCTTGAACCCCAGGGCTGACATGGCTCATTTGGGCAAAAAATTCTTACATTTCCTTGCTTGGAGAGATGGGAAATCCTCCTCTTCTGGCCCGGAAACAGTGTAGTCAAACTGTCCTCTGACTTGCCCTCAATCTTCTCTTCCTTGGATGGCTGAAACACAAAGAGTCAAGTTTCCTAGGACTGAAAAAAACCTTAAAATAAGAATAGTAGAGCTGGACAGGGTCATAGAACACTAGGAACCCAGGCTGTCAGCCTGGAAGGACTTTCAAAATCAGAAGGATGGAGCTAGGTGGGCCCTCAGAATATACAAAGTCAGAAATGGAATGGATCTTCCTGAGAGCTCATTGATTCTACCACCTTCATTTTTGTAACGGAGGAAGTTAAGAACCTAAGAGTGAGAAGTCCTTGAAGAGTTGCAACTAGAACTCGGGCTCAAGACTTTTCCTACCTTATGAGGAACATTACCACCCCCTTAAAGTGAAATTGAGGAAGAAATGTTCATCTCTTTGTTATCCAATACTGATACATATCTTTTCCTTCCTTTTTTCTTTCCAAATCCCTCTTTCAAAAAATGCTATCATTTTAAAAATGAAAAATATTTAATAAGCAGAAAATAAAAACACTAAACTGTGTGTCAGGCTAAAGCTGGGGATAGAAATAAAAAAAGGAGACCATCCTGAACCTCAAAGAACTTATATTCTAATAGGTAAAGACAACAAATATAGAGGATCCATGGTTAAGGGATATATATGTACATAGAGCAAGCAGTCAAGCAACATGCCTTAGAATGAGGTGAGTTTTGTGGACAGACTTAGCAAAGGCTAGAGGGGACATTTATTGTTAGGTGGACTCAAGAGGAGAAACCTGTTCCTGTCTGGGATGGAGTGCCTTCCAGCTCTATTAGCTGTGATTCTGTCACTTAAGACACATTCCACTCTTAGACCACTCTTCCATAGTGTTAGGAAGAGTTCCCTAGTCCTTAGAAGTGCCTCAGACTCTACCTCTCTCCCACCTGCAACTTCTATTCCCAGTTGTCTTCTGTGACCAAGCAGAACCAGCCTAATTCCTCCTCTATAAAATCATTGTTCAGAAAAGTCATTTGAGGCTTCCAAGGAAGAAAACAATAGGAGGAAAAGGAGGAAAGCACTCAAGAAGAGCAGAAATGAAGTAAGACTCAAGTGGCTTCAACTCATGTTTATGAAGTGCCTGCTGTGTGCCAAGCACTCACCTAATCCCTGAAGATCCAACACACACACACACACACACACACACACACACACACACACACACACACACAGACACGCGCGATCCCTGCTGTCCAGGAGTTCCATTCTTCCACAGAAGACAAGATGCAAACCACTGTGTATAAACAATTCACATACAAAACAAACTGAAGATCACCTCCAAGGGAAGGCACAGTGATAAGGAGGACTTGGAAAGGTTTCTTCCCAGACTTTGAGCCTTCAGGAAAGCCAGGATGCAGACAAGAGGAAAGGAGTTGCAGGCATGAGGATGGCCTATGGAAATGCAAAGAGTCAGTTGGAGTTATCTTCTTCCAGGGGCAGCCAGGAGACCAGTGCTGCTGGGTCACAGAGCATGTGGAGGAGAACCAGGAGTAATGAGACTGGAAAGGGCAGAAGGGCTTTAAAAGTCAAACAAAGGTTTTCTTATATGATTCCAGAGGCAACAGAGAGTCACTAGAGTTTACAGAGAAGGGGAATGTAACTTAGTTGGACTTGAACTTTGGCGGTTAAATAGAGAATAGAGTGGAGACAGGAAGGCCCCAGTAGGCTATTGTAGTAATCCAGACCAAAGAGGATTAGGGCCTCCTCAGGGTGACGGCAGCGTCCCAGGAGAGGAGGTACTTTTTGAGAGATACTATAAAGATGAAATCTAGGTCTAGGCAGAAGACAATATGGAGGGTGAGAGAATAGTGAAGAGTCAAGCGTGACACCTAGGCTTTGAGTCTGAGGGGCTGGGAGGGTGATGGTGCCCTCCAAAGTAAAAGAGAAGGAAAAAAAATAAGTAATAGGGAAGGTGTTGGAGAAGGAGGGTTTGAGGGGGAAAAGTAATGATTTTGTTTTTGGACCTGTGCAGTTTTACTCAGAACAAGATGCCTTATATTGGGCAAGTCACTTAACCCAGTTCCCTCACAAATGAAAAAAAGTATGTTTAACATTCAGTTGGAGATATGAAACTGAAAGGATTCATTGTTCAGTCATGTCCAACTCTTCATGACCCCATTTGGAGTTTTCTTGGCAGTGGTTTGCCATTTCCTTCTCCAGACTCTTTTACAGATGAGGAACTAAAACAAATCAAGTGAGTGACTTGCCCAAAGTCACACAGCTAGTAACTGAGGACAGATTTGAACTCAGGAAATTGAGTCTTCCTGACTCCAGGCCAGTGTTCTATCCACTGCACCACCTGGCTGCCCATAAAACTAGAAAAACAGATCGAGAATCCTTTGCATAGAGATAAGTGAATCCACAGATACAGATGAGCTCTCCAAGAGGGAAATAATTCTGTGGGAGCAGAGTTGAGTATCCAAGCTGAAATAATTCAGAGGGATAAGAGGAGAGGATGTGCCTAAGGTAGGAAAAATTTGAAAGAAGGCAAGAAAAAAGTGAAAAAGGAGAAGACTAGGCAGAAAGATTTGAAAAACACTTAATTGGTAATGCACCCAGAAGACACTACCTGCTTTCTCCATCACCCCACTGGCTGAAGTCTCAGCTTAAATCCCACCTTTCAAATGGAGCTTTTTCCTGGTCTCCCCCATTGAGATACAAGTGCTTTTGTAACAGTCAGTCAGCATAAGTATTTATTGATTTATCAGTGCCAACAATACTACTAAGAATTGGGGGATACAAAGAAGAACAAAAAATGCTAACCCTGCCATCAATTAGAAAACATAATGGGGGAAACAACATGCAAATGACTAACCCCAAATAAAATACATATACACACAGAGAAAGAAGGGAGGGTAATCCCATTGACTCTGGGTATGGAAAACATTATTTATATACTTATTGGTTTTCCCCCATTAGAAAGGGAGCTCCTTAGGTCAGGAACAAGTCTTTTTGACTTTCTTTGTATCCTGAGCCCTTAGAAGAGGGGCTCACCTCAATCAGCACTTAATTCTTCCTTGATTGAATGCTTGACCAGATTAGACAAATATAAATACTACTAGGAAACCCAAGAAGTTGAGCAGAAAGGAAAGAACTCTAGTTGCAAAGGAGAAGAGAAAGTCAGCTACCTTTCAAGTTGTTAATCAAATGGCACAAGAGAAAAGATGCTGAACTATGAAAGGCGCTAATCAGGTGGGAAGGCTCTAGAAAAAAGAAGCTAACCAGACCCAAGTTCTCCAGGGGAATTAACCACAGGAACTGCTGGCAAAAACAATCAAGGACTAAGGTTCTGCTTTTTTGTCCTACTAGACACCTGGGGCAGAGAGGAATCAGAGAGATCTGAATTCAAATGTAGTTTCAGACACTGACTATGTGAGTCTGGGCAAGTGACTTCATTGCTGCCTGCCTTGGTTTCCTGAAATATAAAATGAGAATCCTAACAGCACCAACCTCAAAAGGCTGTCAGGAGGATCAAATGAGATCTTATAAAGCAACTAGTACAAAACCTACACACAGAAGGTTATTCTCTTCCCTCACTTTCCTTTTCCTAATGCCCACTTCTTTGGGAGAAAGTTGTGGAAGGTGGAAAAAAAACAAGCTGCATAAGAAACAAACTGTGAAGATGATTTGAAGGGATTTGTGAGGGAAAAAAAGCCAGAGAGAATTTGAGGAGGAGAAATTTGGGAGTTTATAAGGAGAAGATAAAAGATACCAGTCTAATCTATGAGAAAGGTGTTAATTTAACTTCATTTTACTAAAGAAATTGAGGCTAAGATGTCATACAGCTAGTAATTCTAAGTCACATCTGAAAAGTCCTACTCTGCTAACAAAGAATGTCAGAAGTTGATGACCCTTAGAATTTAAAATGTCAGAAAACTAAAAAAATATGGCTCAGAAAAGGAAGTACATGTCAGTTGAAGGAAACTTCAAGCACCTCTCACTATAACTCTGAAGAGGTAGAGGCTGTAGGAGAGATCCACAAATGTAGAACACTGCACATATTTTGTCAGTATAGGAAAAAATATATAACATGTCCAAGCTAGGACTAATTCTAGTCTAATTTCAGTGCACCTAAATGACTTTGGCAATACACTATCTCTTGTTTTTATTTACCTGTGAAGGACACAGCTGCCTAAATTTCCTAATGTGAATAAATTAAGGGAAGTCAATCAGATGGTTAGGATGTGATATTAGAATTTCTGTTGGCAATAAACAAAACTAAAACCCTAATTTTTTTTTCTTTTAAAAGCATATATATTTTTGGGGGCGGCTAGGTGGTGCAGTGGATAAAGCACCAGCCCTGGAGTCAGGAGTACCTGGGTTCAAATTCGGCCTCAGACACTTAATAATTACCTAGCTGTGTGGCCTTGGGCAAGCCACTTAACCCCATTGTCCTTGCAAAAACCTAAAAAAAAAAAGCATATATATTTTTAAAAGTTCATTAACTTCTTCAACCTGATTTTCATTCCCTCTGAAAGCTAACATTCCTTCCACAAATTACAGTGGAATTCTCCAGAGACTCAAATGTGATAGGCACAATTGTTCAGTAGGCAACTGTGACACAAAGTAAAGGACAATTATGTATGGTCTGCAATATCCTACAATGAGAGCTGTCCTTAGAGTTGTGGGGCTTTCTCCACCAGGACTACACTCACTAAACTGGAGAAATTAAGCTAAAATGATCAAGAATAAAAATGAAATAGAGAAGAAATCAGGGGGCTCCATGAGGAAATCTGGGGAGGGGGCCTATATGTGTGACTTTCTCCATAATCTCTTTGTGAAATGGATAGTGAAAGTGTTATTCACATTTTATAAATGAAGAAACAGGCCCAGAGAGCTTAAGTCACTTACTTATAGTCACATACTTAAATCACAAGAAACTCTTAAGTTTCAAGAATTCAAACTTATGTCTTTCCTGACACTAAGTTTGTTCCTCTTTCCACTACAGTATAACCAGTGGAATTATGAATTGATTCAATCATTCTGGAGAGCCATCTGAACTATGCCCAAAGGGTTTTTATAAACCCCATGCATCCCCTTTGACCTTTTGATTATACTAGGTCTGTATCCCAAGAGATAAAAAATAAAAAGGAAATGAATCTATATGTATGAATATATATATATATATATATATATATATATACATACACATATGTGTATATATATTTTCAAATACTTATGGAAGCTCTTTTAGGGGTGGCAAAGAATGAGAAGAACAAACATTGAGAAGAAGCTCATCAATTGAGAAATGGCTGATCAAGTTATGGTATATGACTGTGATGGAATACAATTGTACTACAAGGAATAATAAGCAGTTCAGAAAAACCTGGAAAGATTTACATGAATTGATGAAAAGTGAAATCAGTAGAACCAGAACATTGTTTTTAGTAGCAGCAATATTGTAACATGATCAACTGTGAATAATTTCATTATTCTCAGCAATATTCAAGAAAATTCTTTAGAACTGATGACAAATGCTATCTACCACCAGAGGAAAAAGGTGATAGAGTCTGAATGCAGATTGAAGCACACTTTTTCCTACTGCATTTTTCTTGAATTATTTCTTGGGGAGGAGGGAGGGTTTATGTTTTCTGTATCTTATGTTTGAGTACATGATAAACATTTATAATCTATATCAAATCGATTGCCTTTTCAGTGAGGGGGAGAGAGGGAAAGAGAATTTGGAACTCAAAATTTTAAAACGTAAATGCTAAAAACTGTTTTTACATGCAATTGAGGGAAAAAATAAAATATTAACTATATATATTTTTAAAAACCTCCAATATCCCTCTTACCTCTAGTATCAACTACAAATTCTTATGTCACTAAGGCTCTTTACAACCTCATCCCTTCCTTCCCTTTTAGCTTTCCTACACATTTCTCCTCTCCACAAGCTCCATGGTCCAGTCATATTGGCCTACTTACTCTCATACATGACACTCAATTTCCAGTGCCCAGGCCTTTGCACGGGCTGTGCCCCATTTCTGCATATACACCCCCTTTCCACCTCTACTTTAGGTCTTTCCTGGTCCCTTGAGTTGCTAGTATACCCAAGATTACCTTGAATCAACTTGGCCTGCTATGAATGACTCTAGATAAATTACTGAGTCTCCTCTACTAAAAAAAAAAAAAGGCCTGAGATCAGTGATCTAGTGGTTCCTTCCAGCTGTAAGACTCTAAAGTTCTTTCGATTACATTAGGGGGTTTCTTCAAGCAGGAGCTGTTTGCTATGAAAGTGGAGTTCTGAGTTACAGACCCCAGGCACTTGCACAACTACAGAGGCATTTTTCCTGAGTTTGTGGATGCTTCCGGGCCCTAGGAGTGACTTTAAGGAGAAATTTTCTCTTCCTCCTCCCCATTCTAGGAGCTGTAGCTCCCCAACTCCACTACAATTACTCCCCTTCATCCTTCCATGCTCCCAGTTTTAATAACATCAGAATCCAGGGACAGCAGTCACTGGTTCTGGCACATCCTCTCAGCCAATGAAAGGCTGGCTCAGAGACTGGGCCTGAATCAGTGGGAATCACATGTGTCCCTTAAGCATAATTTGGCACCAGAGAAGGGAGTTCCTGGACCTCAGCTTGATTTCATCTACCTTCAAATGAAACTCTGGTCCTGGTCCCTGTGGTCTACAGAGTGCCTAATAAAGCAACATTTATATTTATACATATTTAAGATTTGTAACTGTATGTACACACATAAAATAGATCTCTATCACATGGATTTAAAGGTTTATGAAGTCCTTTCCCCACAATTTTCCAGTGAGGTAGTTCAGGAACATATAAGTATTCTATTTTATTAGATAAGGAAATAAGACACAGAAAGGTTGAAATGATTTGCACATACATACAAATGACTAGTAAATGAGCTGGAATTCAACTCTATCAGACTGGCTAAAAGTCTATTGGAATTAAATAAGAATTATTTCTCCCATTTGCTACTTTCTGACTTTTGAAGATTTAAGAATTAGAATACTTAAAGAATATCTAACATTTTTGCTTAATAATTAGTGATACTTTTAAAATCTATTTTAGTCTTCTTTCTCTCCAGTTCACTCCATGAGGGAAGGGACCATATCTTAAACTTTTTTGTCCAGTCCATACTGGCCAGCCTAGCTCAGTGCAGTCATTTAATATGTTTGTTGATTAAATTCATTTAGGCCTCTGATCCTGTTGATGGTCTCTTCCCTCCCCCCCTGTTTTTCCCAACTTGAATATCTTTTTCCTCTTCTCCCCAATTCTCATCACTCTTCAGAGATCAAGCCCAAGTCTCTTACCTCCTCTGGCAGCATTCCCTGACCTGTGAAGGCCTCACTGATCTCACATGTTTCTATACTCCAAAAACCTGTATCTATTCTACTCTGATACTTAACTGCATTTTCCCTAGCAGAGTTACTCATTTCCTAAATGTTATTTCCCCAAGTAGAACTATCTTCCTAGAAGATAGGGACTATATCTTCTTAAACTTTATAGTCTCTTCCTAAGCACATTACTTTCCAAATAGGAGGAAATCAGCAAATTTTTCTTATAATAACATTATAAAAGCAGTTTAAATTTATAAAATGCTTTAAAGGCTGATAAAAGCACTTCTCTGTGACACTGGTAGTCAAAAGATTGTTATCCTGTTTTACAGAAGAGGAAACGGGCTCAAAAAGGACATATGATTTGCACAGCAAACACTGAAGCCAGATTCTGAATACAGGTCTCCTGAATCCCAGGTCTAGGGCTCTTTCCACTACAACCCAGGGAAATGAATGGATCATATAGGAGATTCCCTTCTACCTGACTCTAGGGGGAGGAACTGAGAGTGAAAATGGGGATGAATAGCTGAGCTGGGGGCAGGGCACTCTCCATAAAAAAAAATATTCCTCCCATCAGACTTCTCAGTGAGCCATAGTAGAAAGAGCAGTGGAATGGACATCAGGAGTCCTGAACCAATAATCCTAATTGCCACTAATTCCCTGTGTGGCCTCTGGCAAGTTACTTCCCTTCTCTGGGTCTCAATTTTCCCAGTTGAAAAACAAGGGGATTTTCTATGGCCTCACAGAGCAAAGTAATGACTGATGTATAGCCTACCTAACAATTTCAAACATTTGCTTCCACAAACTATCTGGCAAGAGAAAAAATCACTAAGTGTAAAATGCAGTTCCTAGAGCTAAAGGTAAAATTGACTGCTACCTGTTTGTTGAGCCTCCCTTTGTCTTCAGTCTTCACATCTGTAGACTCATTAAAAATCCGAAGACATTCTTCCATGGGGTCTGAATCGTAATCTAATTCCTTCTCCAGGATAGAATAGTCGATGTCATCAGAGGCCTCAGAAGATGAGGAGGAAGAGGTAGCAATGTGAACACCCCGGAGACACTTTGGTCCCTTGCTCTCATTCGGGAGGCTACAGCTTCCATCATCTGAGTCTGAGTCTGAGTCTGAGCTTAGACTTGGAAGGGTGGCAGGAAGAACTGAGGATGGCTCTTCCCCTTCATCCCCACTCTCATCTCCAAAGAGGTCAATATGGCTCAATGTCCTCTTCTTAGGTTTTGGCGACCCCTGGGAACTGCCTTCATCTAGAGAAAGGGACTTCTTGTCTTGCAGCCTACCTGAGGAGGTTTTGCTCCCTTTTTTGTCTTTTAGCTTATTGCTACTAGACATATTTTTCCCATTAGGAGGATCTGCTGGTTTCAGCTTGGACTCCTTCTTATGGTTACCCAACTTCCCTGTGCTAGGTCTTTTACTAAGGCCATCATTCTTTCTTTTCCCTGAGCTGGCCATTAACATGGCAGATGATAATTTCTCTTTCCTGGCCACCTCTTGCTTTTCTAACTTGGATTTTTCCATCTTACTTATGTGTTCATCACTTTTGACCTTAGTGAGTTTCTTCTCTCTATGATTTTTCTCCCCTAATTTCCCTTTTGCTTTATCCTTATTCTTCCCTTTATCTTTCTCAGATAATTTGATTTTTTCTCTCTGACTCTCCACCTCCTGATGGCCTGAGCTCTTTTGGTCATGTGATTTTCTCTTCTGGACTCTATGATCCTTCAGGTTGTCTTTACACTTTAGGTCCCCTCCTACCACTTTCTCTCTCCCTTCTGAAGAATGTTTGCTTCCTTTTCCACTTTTCTCTGGTGGGAGTTTTCCAATGGGACTCTGCCGCCGTTGGATATCCCCCATGTCATATTGCACAGCGATCTCCTTTGTCTCCCTCAAACTACTTTCCTCAGATTCCAGAAGTTTTCCCTTGGCAGGGGAGGACCCAATGCCAGACTGACTCTCTGAATTGGTTCTAGTTTTTGTGGGGCTGGCAGGACTTGGCTGGTTCTCTGAGCTGGGGTTCTCATCTTCTGAGTCAGAAAATCTGGCATCTGTTTCGAAATTGCTAAAAACATCACAATGCTTCTTGAGCAAAGGAGTATAAGACTCATCTTGATTTGAGTCCCTTCTCCTTTTGACCCCTCTCTGGTCCTTTGGACTGCCCTTATTCAAAAGCCTGGCTGAGTAATTTGAAAGAGGGTCATATTCCAAATCTGTGGATGGCTTAGAATTGTCAATCACATATTTACTGTTGGGAACAGCACGATTATATTTTTTGGGTTGGATCACAGACTTTGGAACATATTCCAGAGAGTTACCTTTAGCCTTGGATTTCTCCAAAGAATCCAAAGTATACTTGTTACACGTATTAGCAGCAGCCAAGGGGGTAGGATTATAGTCTGTGTTATTATTTATTAGATTGTAGCTACCTGGATTATATTCTAAGGACGTGGCAAAGGAGTCTGGGTTAGGCACCCCAGCTCCCGTGGGGCTTTGCGAAACAAGTGAGGTTTCTGTGGTGCCATACTCCTTGGTTGTCTCTAACAGCTCCTTGTATTTCTTTTCCTCTTGTTCCACTTCATTCCGAACAGCCTCAATAGCCTGGTTGACTAACTCCAGCTCCAAGATGCCAGAGCTAGGTTCTGGGACATCCCCCACAGAGCCATGTTCAGTCCCAACTGGAGGTTTCGGAAGGTCAGGGTTATATGGGTCATAGCCAAGCTCTGAAATGAAAGGGGGGAAGGGGGAAAACAATAAATACCCATGTCTTTATGGACTATAAAAATGTACACTTCTGATTCCATTGTTATAACTTAAAATTATAAGACCTATAAAGAGCAAGAAAACCATAATGACAGCATAGACAGTTTTAAGAAAACTTAGAACTCCAGCATCATGGGGGTGATGATCAACCTTGATGGACTTGCTCATTCCATCAGTGCAACAACCAGGGACAATTTTAGGCTATCTGCAATGGAGAATACCATCTGTATCCAGAGAAAAAATTGTGGACTTTGAACAAAGACCAAAGACTACTACCTTCAAATTAGAAAAAAAAAACATTGTCTTATTATGTAATATTGCTATCTCATACTTTATTTTTCTTCCTTAAGGATATGATTTCTCTCTCATCACATTCAACTGAGATCAATGCATGGAAACAATATAAAGACTAACTGAATGCCTTCTGTGGAGGGTGGGGGGAGGGAAGCAAGAATGGGAGAAAAATTGTAAAACTCAAAATCTTTCTAAAAGAAAAACAAAACTTAGAACTCTATGAACTGATACAAAGTGAGTGACGAACAATTTGCACAATGACAAGAGAAAAACAAATTTGAAAACTTTAGAATTTTGACTACTGCAATAATCAATTCAGTCAAAAGGACTGAAAAATGAATCATGCCACTTCCTTCCAGAGACAGACAGTGGACTTAAATTTCAGAATAGTACATGTATTTTTGGACTTGGCAATATAGGAATTCACTTTGTTATATTATGCCAAGTTCTAATTTTTTGGTGTTTTTTAATGGGGGAGAGGGAAGCAGTGAAGAGAGAGAATAATTTAAAACAATTTTTTTTAAATGTTAAGGATTAAAAAACCTAAGGTATTCATTGTAGCTTTACTTGCAATAGCAAATAAAAATACAAAATTGTAACACATCAATATAATGCAATAATGTGCCATAAGAGATGGCAAATATGAATACAAATTAACATGGAAAAGATTTACAAGAATTAATAGAATAAAGAAATAAAATTAAGAATATATATCAAAATAACACAAAGAAGAAAAAATCAGAATGAGCTTTTGCTGCTTTTTTGTTCAGGTTAACATACACATTTAAGAAATTATAAATAATTTGTAGTTTAGGATTTCTTTACCCCAATGCATTTGAATGATTTTATTGATGGGTACTACATTGTGAATAAAGTATTACCAATAAACTAAAATGTTTCCACCTTCTGTGGGGGGTGGGGGGAGGGAAGCAAGATTAGGAGAAAAATTATAAAATTCAAAATAAATAAAATCTTTCTTTTATTTAAAAAAAATTCCAAATTAACAGACTGTAGTACAATAAAGCAAAAGACATTTAGATGTTACCAAATGTGTTCAAAAGTGTAACATCTCATGTATCCAATAGTCAATTTCCCAACAACTTTTTACAAGAAAGTACAAAGACCTAGAAAGAAACAACAAAGACCTCTGAGAAACAAAAAAGGATTTCATAAAATCCATAAAGCTTATTAATAGACATTCCCTCATTCAGGGCCTAATGACTTGTTTTCTACACAATTCAAACAAAATGCTTGGTTATCTGTTTTCCCAGAACACAGTAAATTAGTAGTTCATTTCAAAGTGGGAAGGAATATGGAAGTTATGACTAGAGTGCTAGAGTACTAGAGGCTGATATGCTAACAATGAGAAATTCAAGTAAAATATTTGAATTCAAACAGTTTAACAGTTTGGTAGCCTTGAATGCAGAGATCAACTGTCACCACACGTTTTAAAAACCCAACACATTAACAGGATCTTTAAAAGAATAACTCAGTATTCCTAAGAAAAGACTGACCCATAGGTTTACAGATTCTGACCAAGAAAGGTCCTCAGATCCATCTAGTATAATTTCCACCATTTTGGAGATGATATCAAGAGAGATGGCTGAATTGGGATATGCACCCAGACCCTCTGACTCGAATCCAGTGCTCTTTCCACAGCTCCACAAAGCTGCCAACATTACATCAAATCTTCCATATGAATAAAGCACTGAAATAAGCAGGTCACTCCTTAGAACAGGTTAGCTTTGGTTATCTGAAATCCTCACTTCAGTGGGGCATTACCTTCAAATTATACCTGGGATGCAAATCAAAGTTTGTTCAGTTCAAAGAGATGGGTACATCTTCCCTGCCTGATTCATTCCACTTAACTGCCTATATCACAAAGAATGTTTGTTCCTGTCAATCAGTACAGGAAGAGGCTATGGGGACAGAAGGGCTGGGCCCCTTGGTCAAGAGTCATGTTCTGATTCTAGAATCTGTATTGTAAGCATGAGGGGGGGATGCTTAATCTTCTATAAAGCTGAGTTCACATTGGTTAAAGAGAAAAGAAATAGTAAAAAAGTAAATAATTAGTAAAGTAAAATTGCTTTAGTAAAGAAGCAATAATTTTAACAGGCAATAACTTCTATCCATTGGTTCTTGGTCTATGTTTGACTTCTATTTGGTCTCATTCAAGATAAAGCAAATCAAGGGAGCACAGGACATTTTTTATGATTTTCATGTAATCTTCCACTAAAGCCCACCTCAGTTCCTCAGTGTGTCAAGGAAGGGACCTTGGGTTTCCAAAAGTTATATCATGTAATTGTAAGCACTTATCAGTCCTAAGAATCCAGGAAGGCTTTGCATCTAGGCCCACTAAAAACCTGTCTCTGTTGTCCAAGGACAACCAAGATATGTCTATTAAAGAGGCTGAAATTTTTTGGTGCTCTATTAATAATAACTATGATTTTAACTGTGTAGGGAGTCTGATGAGGAACTTCCCTGACCAACGTATCTCAGCATTAACTTGGCAACAGATATATTGAGTTGTCCAAAATCACAAATCCAGAGTAAATAGGCGGCTTTGACACTAACTACAAGGCCTACTCTCTATCCTGACTCTCTTTTAAGTCTTACTGAAACTAAAAAAGGGAAGTCTATTTCACAATAAAAACTTTTAAATTTCTCGAGATCATAGGTTTTGTGTGTGTGTGTCTCTCTGTACTTTGCTATAAATTGAGAAAAAGGAGAGGATTAAAGAAGATTCTTGCTTTTTACATTTTCTCCACAAAGGAGGATGATATTGGGTTGGAAAGGACAAAACAAAAACAGCTAACAGGGAGACAAAAATAGTAAGGTGCTAAGAGAGCACCTGACTGTTGCTGCTGAGTTCAAGATACCAAGCACATGTTAACTGCACTGCAAGATGTGAAAAAAGTAGATATGATTACTGAGACACTGACAAAGAATCTCAGCAAGATCATGGAGAACTGGGGAAGCATCTTAAGACTGGAGGAGAGCAAATAATGACCTAATTTTCAAAAATGTGAAAGGAATATGCAAACCAGAAAACATTAAGTTTCTATTACTGGCAAAATTTCAGAGCTTGTTTTTAAAGGAATGTTTCATAAATATCTAGGAAAAAAGCAGCAGTGATCACAAACGGTCAACCAGTGTATATTCATCAAGAACAGATTATGCCAAACTAATCTGTTATTTGGACAGGATTACTAGACTGGCTCGGGGGAATACTCTGAAGAAAGAGTTGATCTACATTTTGGCAAACATTTGACAAAGTATCTCATATTTTTCTTGTAAAAAGGGTTAATACATGTTACCTTAAGAAATAGATATCTATTAGTCTGGAGATTTGTAGTAATGCATGAATGTTTTTCTGAGAATTTTTTGAGTGACCTATCATATATTCACTACCTATGTATAATTTCAGAATGTAAGCCAGAAAAACATTCATGCAAAAAAATTGTACTATTTGGCATGAAGATGATCATGGCTTAGAAAAACCTTAGTTGTATTTTTTTTAATATAATGAATCTTGTTGCTGCAATATTCCAGCACTTTTGCACTACTATAATAGAAGACAAGATTTAAATTGGTAGGCAATTTCATAACCAAAGCAACAAGTAAAGGAGTTCTCAGGTGTGCCATCCTTTTGCTGTTAGTTGTTATATGAGGATAACATTCTCCTAAGAAGGAAATGAAGAAAAAGATGCAAAAGTTACTAATAAGAAAAAGATCTAAAAGTTTTCTATTTAAATGAGGTAATAAATTTTGAGAAAATAACAGGATCAGACTGTTTTCTCTAAGAACTAGAATATACAAATGCATATAAATGGCTTCCAAATGTTTTTTAATAGGATAATCCATTTTTAAAATCAGGTTAAGGATTTTACATGTAAAACTGAATTGATAATTGTAAAGAGGGTGAAATTATTTTCCTATTTGAAGTATCTGTTTGATTATTTTGATGAGACAGAATGAATAGTAATAAAAATTTTTAAATAATAAAGAGACAGAAGGGCCCATTTTACAAGTCAGGAACTCATAAATTATTTTTAAAATTCTTTCTTTAGTCTACCAATAGCACTTTCCATATTAGGTATAGATTTTAAGTAAAGATAGAAGTGGCAAATGACATGTTAACAACTGAAACTCTCTGAACTATGTGTTCTTAATTTGACATTCTTCTAATTGTTCTACTGTTAATAAGATCAGAACCATAAGATCAGAACCATAAGATTTCACCACATGAGTTATTAGAAAAACAAATTTAGAAGATTGTACTAAATTGTATTGAGTCTTATTACTAGCAGATTTTAGCAAAATTATCCAGGATTCTCTGCAAATAACTCTGAACAAGAAAAGCAAATGTATAATGAAGAAATTCCCTTCAGAGCTACCCTGAGAACAAGGCCTATTCCAGAATGTCTTAGAGACATTTCCCGGAACCAGATGACTACATGGAACATCTAGGATCCAAGATGAAATGTGCTGAGTAAATGGTGTAAGTGGGTTATGATGAAATGTGCTGAGTAAATGGTGTAAGTGGGTTATGAGGATACAAGAATATTTGATATTACTATTGATGATCATTATTATGTTACTATAGCTTTTTCTTTCATGGTGTGTATATTTTCTGGGTTTTCTTGGTCACATAAAAATCTCTTCTCTCAAATTTGTCCTTGGTGAGTACTTCAATTAGTTTGAATCTCTCACTTAAAACTGAGAAGCTGGCTCAGGCTACAATAATTGAGGTAGTTTCTGTAACCCAAACGACTTTACAAAAATCACATATTCTTACTGCAACTCAGGGAAAGGTTTATGTTATGATTAATCAGTCTTGTTCTTACATTAATGGGTCAGGAAAAATTGTGACAAGCCAATATAAGATCCAATACACTATAACAGAAACACAATCACAACCCCCACACACGAGACACATGGTAGAATCCTTCTTGGTTCACTTGGCTGAAGAAAATTAGCCAACCTGTAAATGGGCTCTTATTGCCCTCTGTCTTATTATTTTAAGGATTTACCTTAATTGCTATTCTAGACTAGCTGCATTAAAATCATATAGAATTAACCTAAAGGTAGGTGATCCATGGGAGACACATCTCCCCATAGAACAAAGCAGGGAATTGACAAAACTTATTCCCATTGATTCTGTTCTGTACCAAACACTGATGTTTTGTATAATGGCTCAAATCATGTTTTTTTGCCTCTAAGTTCAGAAGTTTAGTCTTCTGTAAATCACAGTTCTATGTCAAGACCTGATGTTTCAGTACCATTAGCTGTCCTTGACAGGATACAGGTGGACACAACCAATCAGTTTTCCCTTGCAACAAGGAAGAAAATCTCATCCCTTCCACCAAGAGAAATCAGATGACAATCTTATATCCTAACTATGTGTTGTTCTATTTTTATCCACTTTCCCTACAAAGTCCTATAAACTTCATCTCAGAGACTTTTGAAGTCTTTTAAAAACTCCTCTTATTGCTAAGTGCTCGTCTTACCAATAAACTGAATGTATTCAGAACTCTGATGACTGTTTAATTTCAAGGGGAAGTTAGGTGGTGCAGTGGATAGAGCAACTGGCCTTGGAGTCAGGAGGATGAGAGTTCAAATCTAGCCTCAAATATTGACACTAGCTGTGTGACCTTGGGCACTTAGCCCTGATTGCTTTGCATCAGGGCCATCTCCAATCATCCTGATTCATATATGTTCACTGGACCCAAATGACTCCAAGGGAGAATGTGAGGCTGGTGACTTAGCACAGCCACTCCACACTAAAATCCAATTTATGTGCTTGTCCTGCTCTTCTCTGAGAATGAAGGACAAAACATCACCTTAATTTCAATCACAACACCTGCTTAAATACCTTCTCTTGATGCTACCTGTTACCTCACAAGTTCTACCTGCAGACTTTGCCTAGAATGTTCTTCCCTGCACTTTCACCACTCATTCTTTTAGGCTTAGCTCTGAGGATGCCCCTTTACAGGATCTTTAATTTTCCTGATTTCAGCAGTTTTCAGTTTTCTCATTCTCCTATATGTTACTTTGTATATACTTATCTATGTATGTTATTTCTTCCTAATAAAGGCTGAATAGGAGGGATTGTTTTACTGTCTTCCCTATCCCTACATCACAGTGCCTTGTGATGATGATAATATAATAATAACTACTAATATTTATGTCACTATGTACCAAACACTAAGTGTGCTAAGTGTTGCACAATCATATTCATAGTAAATGATAAGTGGGTGTTGAATTAAAGCAAGTCACTTACTGCTTCTTGTAGTAAAAAAAAATCTGCATCCTTAGAATTATAATTAAATAGAACAATATGGAAAAGTTCTAAGGAAACAGATAATAATAACAAAAACAATAAAATGACATTTAAAGCGAGCTTTAAGATTTGGAAAGAGCTATACCTAAATTTTCTCATTTGAGATTCAAATTGCCTAAAAGGCAAGTTCTACAGGGATTACTATTCCCATTTTACAGGTGATGAAACTAGGGCTCTGAGAGTTGCCCAAAGTTATCTTGCTTATAAGTGTCAGAAGTAGAAGAGTATTCCTAATCTTGAGGCAGCTAGACATCTCAATGAATAGAGCATTGGACCTAAAGTCAGGAAGACCCAAGTTCAAATCTAGCCCCAGATACTTACTGGATGGGTGATCCTGGTCAAGTCTTTTGACCTCTGTTTGCCTCTGAAGAAGGAAATAGCAAAACACTCCAGTATTTTTACCAAGAAAATTTCATGAACGGTATTGACAAAATATGGTACATGAGATTATAAAGTACTAGACACAACTGAACAAAAATATTCTTAATTTTACAACAGTGGTCTTTCTACTATGATACCATATGGTCTCTGGGATTATACAGAACAAATGTGGTCTCTCTTCCTAATAACAGCCCTTCAGATATTTGAAGAGAGTTGAGTACGATCACCATCATATTCAGGATCAACTTCCCTGATTCTTTCAGTCTCTATCCATCTAGGCTGAATCTTTTCACCATCTTCTAGATATGAACCATGCAGTTAGCTTACATAACAAAGGAATTAGGCAACTAAAAAGAAGATTTAACAGAAAACACCATGGAATGTTAGACCTGAAAAAGACCATTGGAGAAGTAGGACAGCAATTTGTCCAAGGTCACAAAAATGATATAAGGCCTAGAACCCTGACTTTCATTTCAGTGCCCTTTGAAATACAAGTTCAAAATTCAGCTTTACTCTTTCCTTTGTAAACTTCATCATCCTCTCCCCAAATGACTAGAATCAAGAAATATTAATGACTTCATGATTCATATATTTCACTTCAAGGTCTTTAATGCATGAAGACAGAAGTTGTATATAAGAGATAAGAAATGAGTGATGTCAAAGCAAAGAAGACTTACTGAGAAGGAAGAGAACCAGTATCCCAGAAGCCAAAGGCAGAGAAAAGTACTCAGCAAGAGTAGGTGATGAACAACATTACAAGCTTCTGAGAAGTCCAATGAAATGAAGACTGAGAAAAAGCTACTGACTTCAGAAGTTAATTGATTCATTGGGCACTTGGTGACAGTAACTGCAGAAGCCAGAGATCTCAACAGATTAAGAAATGAGTAAAAGTGAAATGGAGTCAGAGGTCCTTTCCCACATTTCTTTCAACCAATCTTCTCTAGTAATAATAGAAAGAAAAAGATTTAAACTTCTTTTGAATCCTAGTTCCAGTACTTTTTTAAAAAAGTTTTTGCAAGGCAAAAGTGGCTTGCCCAAGGCCACACAGCTAGGTAATTATTAAGTGTCTGAGGTAGGATTTGAACTCAGGTACTCCTGACTCCAGGGCCGATGCGCTATCCACTGTGCCACCTAACCGCCCCTCCAGTACTTCAAGATGAACCTGGCAAGTCCTTCACTAAGCTAAGCCTCAGTTTGCTCATCTGTAAAATGGGAATAACTATATTTGCATTGCCTAACTTAAAGAAAGCATTTCCTAAACCTAAATTTCAGTTAACTAATTATTATTAGGTTAGGAGAACATTAGTATATCCTTCAAGTTTCAGGGTTCTTTTTGTGGAATCTGTAAATTTTTTTTAAATTATTTTATTTAAATATAATAAAAAATAAAATTTAAAATAAATTAAAAATAAATATAATAAATACATAATAAATATAATCAGTTTCTTTTACAATCCTAAGCATTATTTTATGAATTTAAAAATATTACTGTACAAAGAGACAAGTGTCTATGGGCTTCACTAAACTACCATTCTAATCAAAATCAATAAAAACTGGTACAATGAACAGTTCAATTTATTGGTAAAGCTAATAGCTGTCAATAAAAGGGTTCTCTCAGCTGCTTAGCTAACAAAAAAAAAAGACCCTTAATGAAGACAGAGAGCTCATTTTTACAGACAAATGGAGCATCCAAAAGCTAGAAGGCAGCATGATAGCTGGAGAGAACAATACCATTGCTTAAAAATATGAAGCATTATAAGTATGGGAAGCATTATAATTGGCTGGAAATTAGGAATGAGGGCTAGCAACAACCCTTCCTTCTATCCTGTCACTAGGGAAAGCTCATTGGTGGTGTCCACCTGCATAGTTAGTTAGTGTCACAGGGATAACACACCAGATTTTCTTGAAGGACACTCAGTGTTGCAGAGATAACAAACTAGACTCCCTGGTATTCACTCACATCCTTCAAGGAGAGAATTCTTTGACCCAAGAATAGAACAATAACTATCTGGAAAACTGAATTTCTAAACTTAACTCAGAAAAGAAAAATGAACTTCCGAACTTCACAAAGAGACAAAAAAATATGACTCAGGCAATATACAAAATATCAATGATGATACAAAATAGAATTAATTGGAAAAGGAAACAATATCTATTTTATTTTTTCACTACCAAAGACATCTAGGACACAGAAAAAGTTAATAATCCCTAGCCTAGCACTTGTAGTGACCCTGCAACTGGAAAAAGAATCTCTGCTTTCTGCCACTAACTTGCTATTAAGATCTAGGGCTTGTTACTTGCTCTCTTTTCCAAACTTGATTACCCCATTTGTAACATAAGTTAGACTTAATAATCTTTAAGTTTGTTCCCATTTCCAAACATTCCACAGTACTGAAGCATGACATGACCTGCCCACATGGAGTTTCAAAGGTCTTCCATAATCTAACTCATCTTACCATCTTTCCAATAACATCCAATTCTAGGGGTAGCTAGGTGGCGCAGTGGATAGAGCACCGGCCCTGGAGTCAGGAGGACTTTAGTTCAAATAGGGCCTTAGACACTTTGATAATTACCTAGCTTGTGTGGCCTTGGGCAAGCCACTTAACTTCACTGCCTTGCAAAAATTAAAACGAACAAACAAAAAACCCCATCCAATTCTATACCAATTTCCAAATACTCACCAAACATTCCTAACCTTCCTCATGATCCATCTCCTTCCTGGAAAGCAGAATGCTCAGTCACTCCCAGATTCTTTAAAGCTCAGCCCAAGTTGCACCTCCTCAGAGAAACCTCCCAGAACTCTGCAGCTCAATGAATTCATTCCTTCCACCTCATTTCACACATTTCAACACTAAGTTTTATAGAAAATTCCTTTTGGGGGCGGCTAGGTGGCACAGTGGAGGGGGGCTAAGTGGCGCACTGGATAGAGCACTGGCCTTGGAGTCAGGAGTACCTGAGTTCAAATCCGGCCTCAAACACTTAATCATTACTTAGCCGTGTGGCCTTGGGCAAGCCACTTAACTAACTCCACTGCCTTGCAAAAAAAAATCCTTTTGGAAAAACAACAATAATAGGGCTGACAGAGAGGGAGAAAAAGTTAACAACTCTTAAGCAAAGTTTCCTCTTTTATAAAATAAGGTCCCAGGAAAAGGTGTGATAAGTGGCAAAAGTGATAGATTTGGATAGAATTCAGTCCATTTTCAAATCGTGGCCCTAACACTTAGAATATAAAACGACAAATTTCAGGGAAGACAGAACCTTAAAGCATCTAGTTGAACCCTTTCATTTTATAGAAGAGGAAACCATGGTCCAAACCAACAAAATTATTTATCCAAGCTTTTAAAGAGTAAGAATAGACATGTAAACTGACTTGTAAAAACTTCAGTTCATCTTAAAGAACACTATTTCCAAAATGGAACCTCATTCTAGCTCTAAAATCTCTGATTGGACCATCTTTTCCCTCAAAACTTACTATCTATTAGAAACAAAATTAGCACTGTTGCTACAGTCTCCCTTTATTTTTAATTGTTTTGCAAACTTCTCCTCTTCCTACCCCCACAAGACCCTTCTCATTTCCCAAAAGGATTTTGTTTATTAAAGAATCAGGGACCTGGAATTAGAGGAAAGTAAACTAGTTCCACCTCATATGAGAATCAGAATGAGACTTCTAAGCTCCCTAAGGGTATTCTGGCATCCTTTATTTTCCCAGGAAGTTAGCAATTCATGTTTCTATAGACCTGTGAGGTAGGCAAGTATGGTCATCCTTTTTTTTTTTTTAAACAAGTAGACACAGGTAAGGGAAATACCTTGTAAGCTCTGTAAGCATGGGCTTAACCCTAGATTTCCTGTTAGGGACAAGGCTCAGCCTATTGAGGAACACAACATACAAACAACTATGTCTAAACAAGACATATACAAGATAAATTGGAGATAATCAACAGAAGGAAGGCACAAGAATACAATAAGAAGAATCAGGAAGAGTTTCTTGTAGAAGGTGGGACCTGAAGGAAGCCAGGGTAGCCAGGAGACAGATAAGAGGGAGAGAAAGAATTCCAGCATAGGGGCCAGTCAGAGAAAATACCAGGATTTGGTAGATGTAGTGTCGTGTTTAAGGAACAGCAATAAGGCCAGTGTCCCTGGATAGCAAAGTACAAAGAGGTAGAGTAAAAGGTAAGAGAATTGGAAGAGCTTTATAAAGGATTTTATATTTGGTCATGGAGCTAAAAGGGAGCCACTGGAATTTACTGAATGGAGGGTCAAAGGGGGAAGGAGTAAAATGGTCAGTCATGTGCTTTGGGAGATAAGTTGAAGCTAAGCGGAAAATGTACAGGATAGAGACACTTGTGGCAGTAAGACCAATGAGAAGCCTACTTCAATCAGGTAGGAGGAGATGAGGGCCTGAACCAGTGGTGAAAGGCTCAGAGGAGAGAGGGAGAAGTATATCACAGATGTTATGAAGCTGCAAACTACAAAACTTGGCAACAGATTGGATGGGAGGGGAGGAAAGTGAAACTGAGGAATAAAGATGATCCACAGGTAAACACCTGGGTGACAGGAAGGAAGGTCATACCTTTGACAATAAAAGGAAAATTAAGAAAGGGAAGTGTTTGGAGAAAGATAGTGAGTTTTGTTTTGATATGTTGAGTTTAAGATGTACAGGAGACAACCAGTTCAAGATCTCCAATAGGTAGTTGAAAATTGAGAGACTGGAGGTCGGATCAGGATTGACTAAGTAAATCTGAGAATCACCAGTATAAAGAAAATTTAATCCAAAGAAGCAGATGAAATCACCAAGAAAAACAGCAGAGGGAAAAGAGAAAAGTCCCCCCAAAGAGAACAGAATATTGGGGGATAGCCATAGCTAATCATTTATGGCCTGGATGAATACCTAGCAAAGGAGTGATGAGGTAGAAGGAGAACTATGGGAGAGCAGGGTCATAAAGACAAGGGGAAAGAATATCAAAGAGAAGAGGGTGGGGTAATCAACAATATCAAAGGCTGCAGACTGCTCTAGAAGTTTGAGGATTGAGAAAAGGTCATCGGAATTGGCAATTATGAGATCACTGGCATCTTTGGAGAGAGCAGTTTCAGTGGAATGATGAGATCAGAAACAGATTACTGCAAGTTAAGAGAGTAAGAGAAAAGGAAGAGAAAACACCTATTATAGACAGCCTTCTTTCTCTAGGAGTTTAGCCAAAAAAAAGGGGAGGGGGGAGATGGAAAGATAGTTAATGGGGATGGCTGGATCAAGTGAGGGTTTCCTGAGGTTTGGGGAGACATGGGAATGTCTCTAGGCAGCAGTAAGCAGTCATTAGGCAGAGATTGAAGATTAGTGATAAAGGGGGAACACTGAATGGGTATTCTGATATAGCAGCTGCTCAGAAAATAGCTGATAGCTTAAATATATTCCAAACCCAAGTTTTTAAAACCAGGTATCAAGAGTTCAGATTTTGTTTAAAAAGAAATTAACTGTCAATAAAGAAAATCATCTGAATGAAACCAACTTAACTAGATCTTTCTCAGTCCACAGCTCTGGATTTCCTGAAAGTTTATTAAAGTATTTCATTCTGAAGCACAGTATTTTTAATAATGTCAAGAAAGTTTCAGTTCTTCAATACAGACTAACTAGACTCCCCTTCCCATCAGTCTTTGGTTATATTACTCATCCATTAAAGGAAAGGATCAGAAGTGCAGTTTAAAGTTACCATTTAGAAAAAGAGGATAAAATCTTGTCCAGCCTAGAAACAACTCAGAATTAGCTCACAGAAAAGTCACAGAATATGGGAGGGAGACCAGGGAGGTGGGGGAGGGGGAAGACCAGGGGAGATAGGAGGACTTAGAAAATAGTTAACAAATGTTTTCTTTGACTGTATAATGGGTATTGTATTTCTTGTCTTCTCAAATGGTTGGCAGAGGGGTGGATGAGGGAAAGAATTTGGAATTTAAAATAAAATAAAAATTGAATTATATTTTTAAAAAAAGAGCACAGAGAATATCAGAACCAAGAGAAATCTTAAAAGAACACCCAGGGGTGGTTAGATGGTGCTGTGGATAAAGCACTGGCCTTGGAGTCAGGAATACCTGAGTTCAAATCCTGCCTCAGACAATGCCTAGCGCCCCCCCCAAAAAAGAATACCCAATTCAAAACCTTCACTCTATTTTTATTTTTTTTTTTAGGTTTTTGCAAGGCAAACGGGGTTAAGTGGCTTGCCCAAGGCCACACAGCTAGGTCATTATTAAGTGTCTGAGGCCCTATTTGAACTCAGGTACTCCTGAATCCAGGCTGGTGCTCTATCCACTGCTCCACCTAACCACCCCAAAACCTTCACTTTAAAAAATAAATAAATAACCTTCACTTTACAAATGGGGAAATGAGGACCAGAGAGGAAGTGTGACTTGCCTATTTCTGGTCACACAGACATAGAAATAAAGTCCCAATCCAGTTCTTTTCTTTGAGAAATCTAGAGTTTCATAAGGTTAAAGGAAATCTAAGCAAACAGAAAAATTCTAAGTCACTGGTTTTCTTTTCAAAAGAAAGCATTTTATCTATGTAAATGTGTTATTGCTATTTATAATTATTAAAAAGCCTCTAGACTCAATGAAATAAGCAAACATCCTTTAATGAAGTTTTTGCAGCTGACAGATCCTTTACCCCAATTCTTAGTTCAGAAAATATTATCTGCAGAAATTATCTGCAACTGAGTAGCTCCCAAAAAATACACAGAAAAACTAAAAATTCATCTCTTTTGAAATTTAAGTCCACCAGCCAGAAATAAAACACAAAAGTATCTATCAACTCTTTTAAAATACAAATATCTCAACAGAGTTAAACTTAGGCATCATCTACACTTAATCAACAACTAAGGCAATTGAAAATTTGCCTAAAATGTAGGAAATTTTCCTTAAGTACCAGGAATCCTGGGAAGTTTTGCAGAAAAGGCAAATATTCATAAGATATTTTCGTAACTCAAAAAAATATTAGGCCAGAAGGTGTAAAGTATAGAAATTATCATCCATTTAAAGAGGAAAATGAAATTTGGAGATGTTAAGTACCCTATCCAGTCATAGGTAACAAGAGTTGCAGCCAGCTTCAGAGCCAAAACTCCCAGTGCCAAGTTCAGGGTTCTCTAGAATACAGCTTCCCCTAAGGAAGGAAGCCTCAAGAGAGATTTCATTTGAAGACTTAAGTTTTAGACCCAGCCCTGCAACAACTACAGAACTACCTCTGGGGCAAATCACTTCAGCTCTTGGTAAAGCAGGGGAATTGTTGTAGGTGATCTCAAAGGTCCTTCCCTTCTAAAATCCTATGATGTATCTAAGGCAATAAACAAGTTAAAGAGCTAGAAATAAGAGTTCCTTTAGCATAGTGAAGCAATGGCTAAGTCAAATTTAAAAAAAAAAAAAAACACAACTCCCAGTCACGGCTGATGTGACAGGAGGTAGTAATTAGCAAAGTCTTATAGCTCTCATGGCTTCTAAGGAACAGTCCCACAACCAGGCCAGCGTCTAGGGCTGGGTATCCAGAAAGTTGGGTGGGGTGGAAGAGACTTGGAGTCTCAAAGAATAAAGCTAAAGAATAGTAAAATAAAAGTGTCAATTCACAATTTAAAAGCATGTACCCAAATCTTTATTTAAAAGAATTACCTGACACTTCTTCTGTCAACAAGTGATGAAGATACTTGTTCATGGACGCCTTCCAGCGTAGTAACTTGGGTTCTGCCTCACCCCAGAGAACCACACACCACACATACACACACTCGAAGCTGACCTATGGGTCTCCTGTGTTCATTCAGCTGTTCCTGAGCAGTTAAGATAATTACAAGGAAGAGGAGGGTACAGAGTCTGTCACTGGCTCCCCTCCACCCACCATCATTAACTCTTTTAAACACATTCAGTACCAAAAGGGCAAGTATCAGCCAGCCTGCTGGCTCCTAGGTAAGGCAGGGAAGAACTGAGTAAGAAACCCCTTCAGAAAAAGAAATGCTTTGCATATAGCTTAGATCCCAGTAGGAAGGAGTGGCTTTCAGATGCACACCTGCTACACTGGGGAGCTTTAAGTGAATGGAAAGCACTTTAAGCTTTTAAAAAATAGAAACTTAAGAGATTCTCCTAATGATCTGAGAGTTACCATAGTTGGAAGACAAGCTACTGGGGTAAATAAAGCATCTGGGAATTTTCACCAAGCAGCACTTTAGGAAAACAAGTTTAATTGGACTTATTCTCTGGACAGAACAAGAGCAAGGGTAGAGTGACAAAGAAAAAAAAAGCACACTGTTCTTGTAATCAGAAGACCTTGGATCTGCAGCAAGGCTTAATAGCAGCTCTGGCAGGTCACTTTTCTTTCTGGATTTGTTTCTTTATCTGTAAAAAGAGAAAAGGAAAGATCTAGAAACATCCTAGAGATCTGCTAGTCCAATTCTCTCATTTTAAAACTAAGGTCCAAGAGAGTAAGTGGCCTGCCCAAGATCTTTCAGGCAGTAAAGTAACCAAGTAAAGAATCAATTCAAGTCTCAGATTGTGAAGATCAATAGAGATAATGTGCAGAAAGCACTTGGTAAGCCTGAAATGCCTAAATCAACTCTTCCTACCTTGTATCCACTAACTTGGACAAGTCATAGTCTCTCTGGGACTCAAATTTCTTCAATTATAAAATGAGGATCCTGGACTTCATCCAATCTGGTCTTTGGGATCCCTTGAAGATCTCTATGATTCTCTGACCTCTAAGGATTTTACTGAGGAAATCACTTTGCAAATCAGGATGAAGCAGTATTCTTGACAGTAAAAGGAAAATTAGGAAAAGGGGGAGGACTTGAGGGTAGGGGAAAGAGATAATAAGTTCAGTTTTGAACACATTGAGTTTAAGATGTCTGCATCTTAAGATCAAGATTTCTAATAGGGAGTTGAAAATTGGAGACTGAAAATTAGGGCTGGGTAAGTAAATCTGAGAATCACCAGCACAGGGAAAAGGAATTCACAGAAACTGATAAGAATAAGAAAAAAAGTATAGAGAGCAGGCAGTCAGTAAACATAAAGCTTCTATCCGCCAGGTACTGTGTTAATCATCGTTGACTCAAAAAGAGGGAAAAGATAGTCCCTACCCTCAAGGAGCTCACAATTTAGTGGAAGAAACAAGCAATATAAATACATACATACATACACACACACACACACACAAATTTATATACAGGATAAATAGTAAATCAATAAGAGAAAAAAGCACTAGAATTAAGAGGAGTTGGGAAAGGTTTCTTGTAAAAGATGGGATTTTAGTTGGGTCTTAATCCAGGGAGGTCAGTAATCAAGAGTAATGTCACCTGTGAGACACTGAGTGATGAAAGAGGATGAAGGGAAAAGAAGGGGTTCACAGCTAATGGTCCCAATTATTTTGTAAAATATAAGGCAAAGTTCTCAGATAAGAAGATAGGGAGCCATGAGAGATTTCAAAAGGGATGAAAAAATTTAGAGGAGTTAGTATAGAAAATGAGATAGTGATTTGATGAAGGATTGTGGGAATATCTAATAGTAGCAATAGCCCAGGTGAGGTTGCATAACATAAATTTGTACTGCACCCAGGCAGAATAGTTGCTGGATTTTCTCTACTTTTGTTCAGTATGAGTGTATAAAAGCTAGATGGTAGGAGTGATTCAAGACTAAAGTTCAGTGGGGTACAATCAATAACATCCACTGAGGTCTCAAGAGAAAAGGACAGTGTAGAGTTGACTTGGTTCACCAAGGGGAAACGATGGGGAAAAGAGGAAAGTGTGACAAGTACAGGGGAGATAACCTAGGAGGGAATTGAAATGTAAAGGGATTGAAGGTTATAGTGTGGACAAAGAATAAGGTTTGGTAAGGAAAGGTAAAGGGTGAGGTGGAAAGTCAATAAATCATAATTTAATAAAGGAATTCGTGAATATACAAGATGGTACATTTGCGGTAAATGGTAAGATCAAGAATATAACCATCTTTTGTGTATGGCTGGGGTGAAATGGAGTCAGAGAAAATGCGTTAGTTGAGGAAATGAATCATTAAGAGTGTCTGAGAGATTAAAAGTTTATGCTGAAGCTCCCTAAAACATGGGCAAGAATTGGTAAGGAAAGAAAAAAAATCTGTAGACTCCAGCTACCAGGATTTTCATTGGGTGATTGAGATGAGCAACATGAATCTCAAAGAAAGAGAGGTTACTGAGTAATGGAGGTAGAGGAAGAATCTGGAAAACAAAAGGGAGCAAGAAATATTCCAACTCTTCAGCCTCAAATAGTGAACTGAGGGGAATGAAGAAAGGTTCAGCCAGTACCAGAAAGAATGGCCAGGAAGGGTGGGTCAATAGGTGGAGCCAGGCTTCAAAAGCAGTCAGAAGATGAAAGGAGTGGGGGAGAGGAAAAAGATTTAGGATGAAGGGAAATTCATTACTTATGGAACAAGTATTCCCCAGGGCACAGGGGAAGGAGTGGGTGGTGCTTTGGTTGGGATTTGTGGGTCCAGGAGAGAAGGAAAATGGCCAGGGTTGGAAATAAAGAATCAAGATGTTGGTAGGGGTGATGATCAACTTTAATGGGCTTGCTCATTTCATCAGTGCAACAATCAGGGATAATTTTAGGATATCTGGGGAATACCATCTGTATCCAAAGAAAGAATTGTGGAGTTTAAACAAAGACCAAAGACTATTACCTTTAATTTAAAAAAAAAAAGATATCTTGTTATGTAATTTTGCTCTTATATCTTATTTTCTCCTTAAGGATATGATTTCTCTCTCAACACATTCAATTTTGATCAATGTATAGCATGGAAACAATGTAAAGACTACCAGACTTGGGGGCAGCTAGGTGGCACAGTGGTGGATAGAGTAGCAGCCCTGGAGTCAGGAGTACCTGAGTTCAAATCTGGCCTCAGACACTTAATAATTACCTAGCTGTGTGGCCTTGGGCAAGCCACTTAACCCCATTGCCCTGCAAAAAAACCCAAAAAACTACCAGACTGCTTTCTGTGAGATTGGGGGGAAAATTGTAAAATTCACAATATGATTAAAAAAAAAAGATGTTGGGGAAATGGGGAATGGGGTTTGACTAATGACCTACAGGGATTCAGAATAACTAGGATGTATAAGCTATGAGCAAGTGTGAGGCTATTCATCACTGAGTGGAAGGCACCATTCCTTTTCCAAGAGGAGGTTGGAGATCAAGCTGGAAACAAATGAAACATGAGTTGGAAGCATAGAATCAAATGATCAGATAGAACCTATTTCATTACTCTTCTCTCTGATGTCTGGAGATCAATCAGGAACAGTTTAGGAGATGGAAGTTGAACCCACACAGCAGGTGAAGGAAGTTCCACTATCCAATACCTTTTCCCCTTTCCCACAAAGGAGAGGGACAACAGGAGACTGAAGGTCTGAGGTACACTGAAGGTTCTCCACATTGTGATTGGGAGATCATGCTGGCAGCAGGAAGTAGAAGTTACCTTGTGTCGGCACAGAAAAAATTCCCTCTGCCACCTTCCCAACAGTGATAGGAGATGAAAGGTGCTCAATCAGATTAAAGTATGGCTCTTTTTCTTACCTCTTAAGCCTTGTGGTTCAGGGGAAGTTGCCCTGGAGCAGACAGAAGATTGGGCCAGACCCCTGCAGCTTTCCCCAGGTGACAAATCCAGCAGGAAATGGAAAGTGGGCAATCAGATAACAAAGTTGGGAGAAATCCATGATTAATAACTGCCCTGAATGAAGACCCAGGAAAGGACATTCAGGAATGGTCAGACTGGCATGAGGAGAACCAGGGGAGAATAAGATCATGAAAACTTGGAGGGAAGAGAATATCAAAAAAGAGGTGATCAACAACATCAAAGTTGGCTCTAGAAGGATGAGGATGGAAAAAAGATAACCAGAATTGGCAATTAAAAGATCAATGGTATCTTTAGAGAGAGAAGTTTCAGCGGAATGATGAGATCAGAAGACACACTGCTGAAAGTTGAGAGTAAAAGAGAAGTGGAGGCACCAATGGAAAAATAGCTCATTGGGATGGCTGGATCAAGTGAGGCTTTCTTGAGGAATGGAGGAGACAGTTGTGTGTATGTGGATAGCAGGTAAGCAGCCACTAGATATGGAGAGATTAAAGATTGGGGGAGGGGGTTTGGGGAAAATAGAAGGGAAAATCTGGTGGAGAAAAATGGGAGGAATCGCATCATTTATATATATAAAGGTATTAGCCTTGGCATAACTCTTCATGGAAAACTAAAGGAGATAGTGGCAGAGTCAAGTAATATAAAATGAGATATGGAAAAGAGGAAGCTCTCAATGAATGTCCCCAATTTTTTCAGTGAAATATGAGTCAAGGATCTTAGCTGAAAGAGAAGGAGTAGGTAGGGGGAACCATTCAAAATTTGAGCATGAAAAAAAGGTTTGGGGCGGCTAGGTGGCATAGTGGATGGAGCACTGGCCTTGGAATCAGGAGTACCTGAGTTCAAATCCAGCCTCAGACACTTACTAATTACCTAGCCGTGTGGCCTTGGGCAAGCCACTTAACCCCATTGCCTTGCAAAAACTAAAAAAAAAAAAAAAGGTTTGGAAAAGTCACTATAGTGAGTGGGGCAGTGACTCAATTAGTGAAAAGGACTGACTTGCCTGAGGAAAGCCTCAATTGAAAATGGAAAACAAATTTGTAGTAGACTCAAAATAGCATGTTTTAATGATTTACTGCAGCTTTTTTGTTGTTGTTCAGTTATCTCCTCTAAGCAGATTATTCCCCAAACTGTACATCCATCCCTCTTCTCTCCAATTGCCTACTAGACAAACATAATGACCCATAACCTTGAATTCAACATTTCTGCTTGGGGTTTTTTTGGGCAAGATACTGGGGTTAAGTGACTTGCCCTAAGTCACAAGCTAGATATTAAGTGTCTGAGGTTGGATTTGAACTCCAGGTTCTACTGACTTTAGGTTCTCCTGACTACAGGACTGGTGCTCTACCTACCGTGCCACTTAGCTGCCCCCAAATTCAACATTTCTAAATAGAAATCATGATTTCCTTAAACCTGTCCTATTTTCTTTTAAGCTACCACCACATTCCCAGATCCAGAAGTTTAGTATCACTTCTGGTTCTTCCCTCTTCCCCAATATCCTATAAATGGCTATATCCTATAGTTTTATTCCCATCTCTCAAATCTGTCCCTTCCTCTCCATTCATAAATACTAACAGTTTAGTTTCTCATTTACTTTCATCTAGACTAACATAATAGCCTCCTGATTTATCAATTTTCTTCCTTCTTCAGGTTAATTTTAGTAACACTGAAAATAATCTTTGTAAAGCATAGTTTTGACCATATATATGTTCCTTCTGATTCCAAACTATTTTTCCAGTTTTGCTTCATATTGCTTTAAATTCAGACTACTTTCCAGCTCCTTTTTGAACACCTATATGCATGCATACAAATCATCTCCCAGATCTGGATGCCCTCCATGACTCTGAACCTCCCTGACAGGATCTGACAGCTCAACTCTGAGGCTGCTTCCCCTGTGACCCTCCCAGGTGTCAGGGCTCTTGACCTTCTTTCACTTCACTACCATGCACGTTCTGTATTTTCCTCAGCAGAATGGAAGCTCCTTTAGCAGAGGCAATGGGTGCAAAGTGATAGAATGTTAGACTTACACTCTGGAAGACTTAGGTTCAAATCCTGCTGCCAACATTTATTGCCTTAAAAATAGCATATATAAAACACTATGAACACTAAAATGCTCTACAATATTTACATTACTGAGGACGAGTACTATTTGGTCTGCAGTTATCCCCACAGACATGCTATAAAGTATAGTAGATAATTTATTAACCCACAGCAGTCACCTCTAGATAATAAAACATTTATATTCAGTTTTAAAGTTTATAAAATGCTATTCTCACAATTACCTACATGTAAATTCTGGCTAAAAGAGGTAGACTGATTTGTCCAGTCACATACACTAGAACATGGCCAACCCAAAATTAAAAGGCAGATCTCTGTCAAGTCCAGAGCTCTTTTCACTATTGTTAAGAGATGTCAAAAGCAATCATTGGTTAATTTGATTTTGTCCTGTGATAGAATCAAAATTGCAGACAGAAGGGACCTCAGAAACCACCAGTCAGCACCATGGTATTTTATGCAGGAATCTCATATTGCTCTCCATCAGCCCAATGGAAAGAAGTCAAAAAGAAATGAGGAGCTCTGGGCCTACCATGACTGAACTTCAGCAGGTCATATACCCACAATGGGCCTCAGCTGAACTGGCTGTAATATAAAAGTAAACTAGATAATCACTAAGACCCTTTCCAGGTGACATACTTAAAAGTTATAAAGAAAAATTCAGTTCTTCCTTTTCTCAATCTTTAACCGATAGATTAGTACCAAATAGTACTTATACCTGGTCTGACTCAAAGTAAAGCTCAGATGGCACCTGAAGAGTACATGAGCTGCTCATCTTCCCAGCCATCAGTCCCAGATAATGCTATCTGACTCCAAACTTTGGCCACCAGGAAATCTGGCCATCACTAAAGATCCATCAGTATTCCAGGCAGCCTTCAGCTTAACAATAGGCTATATGCCAATAGTCAGTCCAGCTAAAAATCAGAAGTCTTATACTAAAACACATTTTCCCATAGAATAAAGTTTTGTAAATGGCAATAGGTTGTCAGGTCAGCTCACAAAAGTCCATTTAGTTCAAAATATAGTTTAAATTTCCCTCAGTAAAATATCTGTAAGGGCACTGTTAATAGGAATCAAAGATGAAAATCAGTTTCAATCTTGAAGGTGCTTACTACCTTCTTGGAACAAAGCAAAGAAACTCAAGAGCTAGAAGGGACCTCAAAGGACAGCTCATCCAACTCATGAATCCATACGATGATACTTCTGAGAAATGTTCATCTGATCCCTGTTTAAAAGGTCTCCAGTGACAGCTTATTATACTTTTGCTGATAATTATTAAAAATTTTCCCTATAATTATCTGAAATTTTTCCAATGGGCCTACTTCAACTCTCTGTGAGAAAGCAAAATAATCCATATATCTTAAAACAGTCACAGAACACATGTCAATACTCTACAAGTTAGTCACTGGTAAAATAAAAAAAAAATTTATAAACCACTAGGCAAGAGGAAGCTGTCAGATTAGTACCTCATTTTTAGGATCCATAAGCCTATTTTCAGTGGCTCATTGTTAATAATTCTCAGAATTCATATTGTTTTCTGTCAGGAGCAAAAGGGAGGGGAGGGAGAAAAATTGTAAAATTCAAAGCCTTGCAAAAAAAAATGATTGGTAAAAAAATACCATTGTATGTAATTGGAAAAATAAATCAAATATTTTAAAAAAATAATTTACAGGATTTCATATGTACCATAGGCAACAAAATGTATGTGGCTCGCTTAATACCATTTATCAGTTTTTAGGTATCATTACATATGTGGTTAGTAATAAGGAACTGGTTATGGAGTACAAGTATGGTACAAGAGTAACTGATGTTGTGAGAGTGAAGACTTAGTCTCTTAGTACTAAATATGCCAATAAATAGCCAAAATGACTCAGGGCTTTTTGTCCTTATTTGGGCAGTATCCTCATCTGTCAAATGATCCTTCAAGTTTGACAGTCAAAATTCTAGGGTCTAACATTCTAGTTTTATTTTTTAAAAAAAGCTTCAGCATCTTTAAATACTAACTTACTGATTGAAGAAATATTTAGTAAGTACCTATTAAATGGCTGATCCTGTTGAGCAAAGACAATGCTATGTGATAATGTATTCCATTTATAAAATTACTTCCCTTGATGTACTTCATCTCTTTAACATCTTTTACAATGGAAATAGTTCTTATTGGTCCTAATTTTACAAATGAGGAAACTAAGTGCCAGAAAGGCTATGTTCAAAAACACATGTCCACAGGTACCTAATCAAGGATACCACCCATAATCAAAGAGAAGATAAAGTTGTAGTGAGAAAAGTTGTAATCTACTACCATCATCACCACCATTTATTGTGTGATCTTAGTGGGCCTGATTCTATATCTAGAAAATGGAGATAATCATTCCTGGTCTGCTAATTTCACAAGGTATTTAAAATAATCAACTAGTACTATAATGGGAGGAGATAAAACACAAGTTTAGATAAGTGTCTGCCTTTAAAGACTTTAGTCTGACAAGATAATGGAAAAATACTTACACTTAGTTACTCACTATGTGTAAGACCCAATTGGGACTACTTAGAAAGATACAAAGAGATACCAAGCACAAAGCCCACCCACTCCAGTCCTCCTCTTCAGATCCCCCACAGAGCTTAGCTAGGGAGACAACCACACAAATTCAACAATGTTCAAAGGCTTTTTCAAAAACTCAAGAGAATTCAAGGCTTGAGGATTAATGGAACTTTAGTTTGCTTTGCAATTTCAAATGTAAAAATCAATTTCTTGGGTCATCTGTCCAATTCTCACCTCCTATGCCTATCCTCAAAAAAGAGGGGAAAGAAAAAACTTTTGTTTTTGGTTTAAAAGAGAACATCAAGTACCATGATATAGAGGTAGCTACGGTTGTCCAAGAGATAGAGCTCTAGGCTTGGAGTCAAGAAGAATGTAGTTCAGATCTGGCTTTACTTTCTAGCTATGACCTTGGTTAAGTCCCTTAATTTTTGTTTGCCTCAGTTTCAACTATAAAATGGGGATAATTATAGCATCTTCCTCACAGGATTATTGTAAAGATCAAATGAGAAACTAAACATCTAAATCACTATATAAATGCTATTAGCTATTATTGCTAAGGGCCCTGTACTGACCTTTTCAGAGATGTTAGGAGGCTCACATGAGAATTCATGAAGCACTATGGGAAGGTAAAAAAGAACACTAGATTTGGTTTGCTAGGCCACTTATTAGGCACAGTGACTACTGGCAAGTGACTTGACCTCTTGGGGTAAAAAGACTTTAAGCCTGGAGTGACCCCTGTATAAAAATAGGGAGCTGGATTAGAAATTTGGAAAATTAGAAATTTCTATGAATCATATGATCTAATCATCCTAGGTGAAGCACTGTTGAACAATGGAGCTCTCAATTCTATTAGAAACACTAAAGCACTATAAAGACTTAGTGTGTGTGTGTGTGTGTGTGTGTGTGTATACACATATACATACATATATATATATATATATATATATATATATATATATAAACCCTATACTCTTTTTCTATCTTTTCACTTACTTGTGTATGCAGTAAACCTCTTAGTAATAAGGGTCTTGTTTTCTCTTTAATGACCAGTGCCTATATGGTTATGACTTTTCACAGTTATAAAATACTAAGAGAAGCAGTTTGTCCAAAGAAATGACAGGAAAAAGATCTTTTTTCACACAAAGGGAGGCCTAGTACCTTTTAAAGCCCTTCCTTCTCTAGGAAGTGTACATAGCACATACTATTGAAAAGAATAAGGCTGAAAAGATAAAATGAGTTGCTCCTCCACCCTACCCCTCCAGTAACAAAATCAGACAAATTAAAAACACTTTCTAAGACAAGTTCAGTCCTCTATACTGCTCTAAGGGTACACATCCTTTTACCTAAATATCAGTTATTTTAAAGTCAATTCAAAAATCACGACCCTTTGATACAGCTAATGCTTAATGCTAGCAGTATTCCTGTTTTACAGATGAAGTAACTGAGGTTTAGAAAGGTAAGGCTTGCTCATGGCCATGAATCAGATCAGTATGATATTCCAACACAACTGACTCCAAGTTCATTGCCCTTTTCAATGCACCACACAGTCATCTGAGTTTATCCCCATTTTTACAAAAGACAAGGAACCCTCAGTCAAGCTCAGGGTCAAATCTTTTTGAAGTCAACTTTGGCACCCCCTTTTCTAACCCTCCCCTTAGATAGTCCTGTCTTAAAAATTTCATGAGTCAATAGTTTAAAAAGAATAGGCAGCACCATGTTCAGATGCATGGTTCTGGTTTGTTAATGCTTCCCCACTCCCCTAAAAAAAAGCCCAGAAGCCAAGATCGAAATCATTGATTTTTATTACTTAACATTTGTGTTGGGTGCTGTGACAAAAGCCTCTCACTGGTGAAAGTATTCAAGCAGAAACTGGATGACCATAAGCAGAGCAGAGATTCTGTAGAGGGGATTCATCCATCAGGCAAAGGTTTAGACTAGATGACTTCTAAGGACCCTCCAGCTCTGTAAGTCTATGATTCTAAAAGTTTCCTATCTATGGAAAAAAGGAAATACTTACACAAGGAGAGTACTTGGGACCAAGCAAATTAGGCTTCTTAAGGAAATAGTTTTTAGGTTCAATGTTGATAAGCTAAGTAAACTGTCACTTGCCAGGAGTAAGAGTTAAGTAGATAAAACAATGGCTTAACTATGACTTCATACAAGCTCTTCTGTCTAGACTAGTATCAGAAGTCAGTGCAAGTAAGAGGGAAGGATACTTGATCAGTAATCTGGAGGCCTAGGCACAGTGTCAGCTCTGTTATTTATCATATGACTTGGGACAAGATCACCTTCCCCCACAATGAACATTAGTTTTCCAAAAAATGAGGGGGTTAGAGTAATCTCTAAAGTCCTTCCAGCTCTGACATCCATTAGGATCTTCTTTAGCACAGAGATATTGCTCAGTAAAAGTTTACTGAATGAAATATATATATACTAACCCAGCAGTTCTTAGTTTCAAATATTTAATGATTTTCAAATAATTCAATGTATGAAAAAAGTATTTTGAAATATGTGAAACACCATAAAGATATGATTTCTATTAGAGACGAGCTAATGAGAATGTGACTACTAGAGTCAATGCAAAAATCTGAAGTATTACCTCAAGAAAAAAGGATTAAATCTATTTTTCTTCTGCCTGACTTC
Source organism: Macrotis lagotis (assembly GCF_037893015.1). Lineage (NCBI taxonomy): Eukaryota > Metazoa > Chordata > Mammalia > Peramelemorphia > Peramelidae > Macrotis > Macrotis lagotis. Next base: position 648,108,307 of record NC_133666.1, on the reverse strand, counting down.
AGGCAAAAACCATTGGGGGCAATTATAGAAAGCCAGCTTTCAGTTCAATTTAGGAAACATCTAACCCACAGAGCTGTCCAACTAGGATATCCCAGTAGACTGGGATAAAAGGTGCTAACACCAAAATAGACAGTCATCTAACAGGAAGACTTTGTAGAAATGATTCAAATTTTAAGTAATGAATAAATTAGCTTAGATTGCATCTATGGTTATATATCTTATCTAAAAGGAACCTTAGAATTCATTTAATCCAACATCCTCATTTTAGAGATGAAGAAATCGAAACCTAAAGAGAAATAACTTTCTCTAGATCTTACAGGCAGCTATAAAAACTGTGATTCAAACGCAGATCATCTGACTCCAAATTAAGTGTGGTTGTTTTTTTAACCAAACTATCCCTTCTATTTGTAGAACTCTCATTATTTTTAAATATCTCGTCCAGTTTCTTGTCTCCATGATGGCCTAAACTAAAACCATCCAAGACAAATGGCTATCTAGAATCATAGAATATTAGAGCTGGAATGTATCTTAGAAGATAATTTAGTCCTCCTTCACCTGCTCCCAACTGACAGATCAAGAACTGAAGCCCAGAGCAGGAAAAGTTACTTGGTCCCCTGACATTTTATTATCTGGAAAAAAAAAAGCTATTATATGGAAAATCCAGGACTAGAAACCAGAATTTCCTGATTTCTAGTTCAGTATTCTCTGTCTCTAATCAAAGGACATTTTAATAGCCAATTCACCTGAAATATATGTATTTGTAGATTTTGTATAAAAGCAAATTCAAAATGACAATGAAATTGAATGAGATTGTTTCTGTGAGTTATAAGGTCAAGTACATACAGATGCAGAGTCAGGGCCTCTTAAGAGAATTCAGCACTTGAGAATTTCAATTCCTATTAGCAAACAAATCTGTGGTGACCAGAAGAAACATCAGAGAGTGAAGAACCGTTCACCTGAGGGTCATCTCTCAGCAGCATTACATGTGAAATTGATTTTTTTTTTATTTTACTGATCTTCAGTGTAAGAATTCCCAAGCCTTTCCGAATGGCATGGTTGACGCAGCCAAGGGCATCCTGCATGTGCTAGAGAAGGACAAATAATATGTCAGTTTCTAAAAAAGATTAACTTAGCTATGCATTTGGGGGAGGTATGTTTACAAGCTATGGTAAAGGCTCCTCTATTTCCTCAAAAGTCAATCACTTCCTGCTACTAGAAACTACCACAGCCTGGTCCCAAGCTACCCTCTTAGCTCTTCTTGGCTTTTGGTCCCTCCCTCCCCAGTCCAGCACACTAGAAAAAAGAGAAAATGGAATATGGGTTGCACCAGAAATCAGATAAAGATTCCTGACTTAAACCATTACTCAAAGATATAATCAGTGACCAATTTCTAAAATCCTCAAATGTGCTAAGTTCAAGTCTCTGGCATGTTTCTCCTGGGCTCTGTTTTTACCTTTTACTGATAGTAGTCTAATCACTTTGAGAAGACACACAATTCATCTTCAATTAAAAAATACTAAATCTCAGGGAATTATGTTTTTGTTGGTCTCTGAAGAAATCATAATACAATTTTGAGAAGGAATCAAACTATTCCCAGTAAAAACTCCATAAATATCTGCCACAAATGCAGTAAAGCAAGGTGTTTGTTCTTCAATTATTCACATCACTGGTGGGTAGCCAGATACTTTGGAGGCTCTCTTTCCCTTACCCTGTCCCTAGTCTCAAAGCAGTTCAGAAAAATCTTAAGAGAAAAAAGCTATTTTCTACTAGCTGAATACTCACCTTCCTTCACTTTCTTGGACAGAAGGATTTCAGAGTAGTGATGCCAAAAAAAAAATGAGAATGAATTCCATAGAATATCAGAGCTAGACCTTAAAAACTCAAGTCCAGATTCCCCTGAGATCCACAGAGGAGTCTAATAAAATCTCTACTACAGCATGACCCTCAACAATCCACCCTCAAATACTCCCAGAGTCTTGCCTTGAACACATCTAGTTTTCAGGAAGCATCTCAATCCAATACTGTACAGTGTTCATTGTTATTAAGTTCTCCCTTTTCTTAAACTTCTCTTGTTAATCTACTCTGTTGCCTCCTCAACTAAACAGTAAGGTCTTTGGTGGAACTAATTCAGATCCCCACAGCACTGAATAAAGGGTTTTGCATGATGTACATAAATATTTATAGCCATGACTAAGATATTCATTCCTTTCTTCATTGGTTTAATTTTAAAATTCATATAAAATCATCCGTCTTCTAAGATCCCTCTACTCTACAACAAAAATGGTTCATTCATAAACAACCTGCCCAATAGCCACATTTTAGTATGGAAGACTTGAGCTACCTTTTTTTTTTTTAAGGTTTTTGCAAGGCAAATGGGGTTAAGTGGCTTGCCCAGGGCCACACAGCTAGGTAATTATTAAGTGTCTGAGACCGGATTTGAACCCAGGTACTCCTGACTCCAAGGCAGGTGTTTTATCCACTACGCCACCTAGCCACCCCTTGAGCTACCTTTTTGATCCAGCTAGTCTATCTGCTCACTTTAGCCTCTTTCCTCTCATACAACCCAGACCCTGGGTGAGGTCCTCATCACTTTTCACTTGTACCACCAATCTCCTTAATATTTCCTGGTCTCAGTCTTTCCTCATACCAAACCACCCACTACTACACAGCTACCAAAGTGATTTTCCTAAAGCATAGGAATTGTGTCATTCCCCCTCCACAAATTCCACTGGTTCCCTACTGATTATGCAATCGAATACAAAACTTTGGCATTTAAAACTTTTCCCATTCCAGGCTATTTTTTTCCTGTCTCATTCAGAGTTACTGCCCTTTACACACCCTGAAACAATTAAACTGGCCTTCTGTCTCCCACTTTCCATGCCTTCCAGACTTAAGTAAATGAGGCTGTCCCTCATGCCTGGAAGGTACTCCCTCCTCACCAGAGAATGCCTTTCAAGGCTTAACTCACTCAAGCCCCACCTTTTTATATGAAAGTTTTCCTGATTTCACCCAATATTTTTCTCCAAAAAATTACCCTATGTATATTTGTATGTATATATATATATATATGTATATACATATATATATAAAACTATATATGCACAAATATCCTGTGACTTAGTAATTCGAAAGCTGAACACAGTACCTCAAACTTTTAATCAATACCTCCTAATTAATTTACCCCAATTTACTGTCAGATTTTATAATATTAAGTGTCTATGGACTCTTTGTGAGGTGGTTATTACAAACATTAAACATTTGTCTGATATGTGTGACCCAGAAGAACAGATCAATTTACATAAGTTTCATTTTCCTTCTGCAAAACGAAGAAAACACTATTTGTAGTCCCTCTTTCACAGGCCTGTGATAAGGAAAGCATGATAATCCTAACACTGATTATGCATTCATTATAACTACATTCTTAATCTCTCCCCCACCCCATCTGATGATGAGCTACCCTACCCATAGGCAAAAGACTCACCATCTATTACTGGGCCACATTCTAAGCTTCCAGCTCAGTTAAAAGACTTCCAGAAATTGTGCTCTGCTGGCAAAGCTTTTCAGAAATCAGCATCAATCATGTCCACAGCAGGAGGCCAGAGACAATTTGAAAAATCACAGCTGATTTAAATGAACATCTAGTAAGTACCTAGTGTATGGGGGAAGGGGAAGAGGTGGGGCAGGGATAGATATATAAAACTTGTCCCCTACCCTTAGGGAGGAGCCTATAACTTGGGAAGAGGAGGGCATTCGGTAAAATAACTATAACATAAAAGAACAAAATACTACTTAATATCAAATCAGTGCTAGTCTTAGTTGCACATACATGACCAACCTTTAAAAATACACACCAAATCTTCACACTTAATTCCTGAAACATCACTAATTTAACTATTAAGCCCATATTCTTTTTGATCAAACAGCATGTTTTTTCCTAAGTGTGCAATGTTCTGCACCTAGGAGGGAAAAAAATTGCAAAAAAAAAAAAAGTAATATCACTTTGATAATCATCCTGACCACTATTAGTGAAGGATTACAATCCACTTCTCAGAGTGTTATCATCTAAGTGACTGGTATCAAATTGAGCTCTTTGGTACAAACACATCTATTTCTAGTTGTTCTGATACCAAGTTATCTTTGTCAAAAACAGGATTAACTGACCACATGCCAGGGGGTCAAACACTTAAATGACAAACCATAAAACATTCTCTATCAATAGGTACAGCATGATTTAAAATTATATGCTTCTAAGGTTTCTGTGTGGTATTGAAAGGGATTTGTCCAACCCATACCTAAAATATGAATCCTTTCTACATAATCCTTAATAAGTGATCATCCAGCTTCAGAGTTCCAGGAAGGAGAAATTTACTAATCCTGGTAACCCATCTCATTGTTAGAAGACTCTAACTGTTGTGCCCCCTTATGTTGAACTGAAATCTGCCTCCCTATTAACTTCTACCCATTGTTCCTAGTTTGGTCCCCCTACCCATTGTTCCTAGTTTGGTCCCCTAAAGCTAAAAAGAGTAAGACCTAATCTCCCTCTGCATAAGACCATATATTTTCCAAAACAGACTTCGGTAAATGAGACGGCTCTGTACAAGTTACAGAATTTATAAAGTCATGTATAAAGAGAGATATCACTTTTTCATTTCTATCTCCAATTCACTCCAGAGTAGTTAAAAAGTCACATTCAAGAATGGAGACTACCAGAAATATAGGAAACTAGGGAATTGATGAAAAGGCTGAGGATAGATGGAGAGAAAGTTTGCATGGCCTCATACAGGGCAGGAGGTTCTCTGGTGGAGAGGCAACAATTCATTCCCTAAAGGACCAGAAACAAAGAAAGGCAGTCCTTTGTTGTGGTGAGGGGGAAAACCAATAATTAAAAGAGACAGAAATGGTACCAAAGTAATAAGAGCTGTCTCACCAGAGAGCTAAAAGCTGTCATGAAAAAGTATGATGGGGAGGAAAGGGAAATATGTATTCTTTTTTTTTTGTTGTTGTTGGGGGTTTTTTGCTAGGCAATGGGGCTAAGTGGCTTGCACAAGACCACACAGCTAGGTAATTATTAAGTGTCTGAGGCCAGATTTGAACTCAGGTAGTCCTGACTCCAGGGCCAGTGCTCTATGCACTGTGCCACCTAGCTGCCCCTGAAATATATATTCTTTAAAAATAAAAGTAAAGCTAAATATGCTTTTTAATATAGGTCAGAAGAGATAAATAAGAATTTAAAATGGGGGGCAGCTAGATGGCACAGCAGATAGAGCCTGGTCCTGGAGTCAGGAGTACCTGAGTTCAAATCTGGCCTCAGACACTTAATAATTACCTAGCTGTGTGGCCTTGGGTAAAGCCACTTAACCCCACTGCCTTGCAAAAAAAAAAGAATTTAAAATGGGAAAAGGTAAAAGAATTGGATCTAATCTCTTGTAATGACTGGATACAGTTATTATTGAGGCCTGGTAGTAAGATGAACTTATCACTCAAAGATGATGAAATAGTCCCTTAAAAGAAATGTTTGGCCCCTGTAGTAAAATGGAATGGCACAAACTGGATTAATTAAGAGATCCAGGTTCAAATCTTACCTCTGTTATTTAATTAGCTGTGTCACCTTGACTAAGTTATTTAACGTTTCCAAGATTCAGTTTCCCCAACTGTAAATAACTTCTTTGGTATCTGGACTTCAAAGTCCCTTCTGGCTCTGAATCTATGATGTTATGATGCCACATATCTGAGACTTAATTCATATCCTTTTCCATTATGGCAAGTCCTCAACTTACCTGTTCAAGAAAAGTTTCCCCAAATATTTCAAACACCCCCCCCCCAGTCCTTCCTCTCTAGCAAACAAATCCACCCCACGCAAGGTCTAGTTCAAATCATACATCCTTTACTTCTTAACTACTTTAGGTACACTGACTCTTCCCTTTTCTTCAATCTATCTTTCCATCTGTGGAACACCATCAAGTGATGAATTAATTCAGAGACGCTTAATTGCCTTTCTTCAAACTTTAAGTTGCCTGAAAGCAAAGACCCCTGTGGTCTCCTTTCCTAAGCCCTGTTATCCCTAGCGATGGCAATATTGTCAACAGATATGTTAAAGGTAAGGGGCCTTCTCCCAGTGATGCTAATGAAGAAAAAAGAGACCTGACCAGTAAGAGAGCCAGAGGAGGAAAGGTGTAGACAAGAAACGCTGGGGAAAGGTGGAGAAGAGACAGAGAACTAACAGAGAAAAGGAATCTGGTCTACTGATGGAAGAGTCCTTACAGATTACAGCTGAGAGGGATGAAGGGGAGGGAGCCTGACCCAGGGATGAAGAGGATCTGACCCAGGGATGAAGAGGACCCGACCCGGGGATGGGGGAGAGGACCTGACCCGGGGATGGGGGAGAGGACCCGACCCGGGGATGGGGGAGTGAAAAGGAGGAGGGGGCTTGACGGGGGGCTGCCCGAGGCGGAGGAGCCGGAGCGCCGGGCGACGGGGTGGAAACGAGACACCTGCCGGGGGGGAGGGGCGCCGGGGGTCGGGCCGGCCTTACCTCCCGCACTCCGGGCCGCGCCCCCGCCGCCGGGGCCCGGGCCGTTAGCGGCCGCCGCCGCCGCCTCGCCCCGGGCCGGGCCGCGCTCCGAGCCGCGGTGCCGGAAGTGGCAGTAGGGCCTCCGGCAGCAGGGCGCCCCCGCGCCGGCCCCGGCCCAGTAGGGACAGTCGATGGTCCGGAAAAAGCCGGTGGAGCGCAGCATCGTCCCGGGGCCCCGCCGCCGCCGCCACCGCCGCCGCCGCCCTCACGGCCCGGGCCGGGGCCCGGAGCCGCCGGAGCCGCCGGCCCCTCTCACAGGTGCCCCCCGGGGCTCCGGGGCCCCGCAGGCCGCGCCGCCGCCTCCGCCTCCTCAGCCGCGGCTGCCATCTTGCCGCGCGAGGCCCGCCCCCGGCCCCGCCCTCCGCGAAGGGCCCCGAAGGCCGCAGGATGCGGCGGGGCTGCCCGCCGGCGCGCCTGCACAGAAAGCCGGCCGCCGCCGCCCCCGGCCCTCCCATGATGCCCTTCGCTCACTCGCGGTCATTAGCATAAAGGTGACTATGTCCCCGCTCGCCCCCCTCTGGCGCCTAGAGGGAATGCAGCCAGAGAAGGCCGTGGGGGAGGGGCGGCCCTCTGAGGCCGCCCGGCTCCCGCGCCCGGGACCACCGGGGCCAAAGGAGGGTCGGACCGAGGACGCCCGAGCCCTAGCGCCGGGAAAATGGGGACAGTGGGGCCGGCGCCACCGCTGCCCGAGAAGCAGAGCTAGCATGAACCTCAGGGGCAGCCCAGTCCATAGCAGGTGAGGCAGCTAAGGCCCGGAGAGGGCCGAGCTCACGCCTGGCCTGGGGCCCGGCCCCCAAACGGCTTCCCCCGCCGCTCCGGGGGCCGGCCAGCGCCCCGGTGTCCCCTAAGAACCTAATGGAATCCTGAAGACAAAGGGTATGAACAATTTACTGACTTTTATTTTTCCAAGAATTTAGACAAATCCACAGCCCCACCAACAGTGTATTAATGTGCTTGACTTCCTATAAGCCTTCTTACATTGACTGTTACCATCTTCCATCAACTTTGAGAGGCACAAAAACCTAACATTAGAGACTCAGCTTTGAACTCCACTGGAGTCCTGACTCTCATAGCTAATACTGTGTCACTCTGAGCCAGTCACAATTCAGCGCCACTTTCTAAGAGTCACACATGATCACCCATGAGTTGTGGTTCTGAATCAGGGGATGGCATTCTCATACTAGGTTCCACACTGATGAAACCACAAGTGGATGTTTTTTAAAAAAATTTTTTGATGTGTTTAGGGAGATGATGGTTAGTTCATCTTAATATGTGAGGAGCTAATAGCTCTTAATAAGAGGCTGCAGGATGAGCACCCTGCCGCTGCCCCCAATGTGGCAGCTCTACCAGCTTGATACCCGCATCCACTTTCCAGAACTGGCCTTTCACAGAGGACTGCGCCTGCACTCCAGAGCGGATGGCTGAAGCTGGATTCATCCATTGCCCAAGTGAGAACGAGCCTGATTTAGCCCAGTGCTTCTTCTGTTTCAAGGAACTAGAGGGCTGAGAACCAGAGGATGATCCCATGTTGGAACATAAAAAGCACTCATCTCATTGTGCTTTCATCAGCATTAAGAAGAAGATTAAAGAGTTAACACTCAATGAGTTCCTGAAACTGGACAAAGAAAGAGCCACAAACAAGATTATAAAGGAAACCTCCCGGAAAAGAACAGAGTTTGAAGAGCATGCAAAGGAAGTATGACATGACATTGAACAACTGGCTACATTGGAGTGACTACTCTCCTTAATTCCTTATCCTGCAGCTTAATCATTATTTTTGAGGCATGTTCTCCACATATTAGTGCGGAACTATTTGATGATGCCTTACAACAGAAGAGAACTTTGGGAATTTGAAAATGGACTTTATCATCTATTTTTTGCTTGAAGATGGTGCCAGATACAATTTGATTTCATTTTGTTCAGCTAGTGTTTATGTCGTTGGTGACTTATCTTTTTTGACCTATTTTTTTTTATTTTTGTATTTTTATATTGCTGCCCCAACCTTGCCAGGTACTAGATACAGACCTGGGTGACAAGTAGAAGGGACTAACAGCACTGAAAACATTTTTATATGCTATTCATGATTGATAAACTTTCTCATAGCTAGTGTACTGTTATAGTTATTTGTTGTCTGGCTTCTATCTCTGGATTTTGGGATTTACAGTTGAAAATATTCTGTATGTGGTGAATTTATAATCCCATGATAAATAATACAAGTAGTTAATCAAGGATGTAGTATTTTTATACTTTGTATAATAATACTTTGGAGTTATAGTGTAGCATTTTTACATTGTACAGAAAACAATTTGAATATTAATTCACCTATCACAAAAAAAAAGAGGCACCTTAGTTTGGCATAAATTGTGCAGTATTTGGAGTTAGAGGCCATAATTTAGTCTCTTATTTTTTTGTGCAATTTTGGGCAAGTCACCTAACCTCATTGGGCTTTGGTTTTCTCATTTGTAAAATGAGTGGATTGGACTAGAAGACCCCCAAGGCCCCTTCCAGTTCTAAATCCATGACCCTATGGTCAGACAACGTGGGCACATACCAGGGAGGGCCACAAGGTGTCACCACTACCACCAGTCCTAAATCCAGCGGATCCTCCACCTTTGCAGCAGGTCCGCACCCCCACCCCCATCCCAGGCAAGACACAGACAACATGGGCATATACCAGGGAGGGCCACAAGGTGTCGCCACCACCACCAGCCCTAGATTCAGGACCCTGTGATCCTCCCGCCCTTGCACCTTGTCCCCTGAACCACACAGACAATGTGGGCATATACCAGGGAGGGCCACAAGGTGTCACCACCACCACCAGCCCGAAATCCAAGTCTCTGTGATCCTCCCAGCCTTGCAGCCTGTCCTCTGAACCAGACACAGACAATGTGGGCATATACCAGGGAAGCCACTGTCGCCTTTTTTGTGGCTTGACCTTTGGAAGAAAAGGAAAAATGCAGGCACTGGGGCGGGGGGTGGTGGATGTTCTCAGACTGTAACCCCAAGATATGCTTTGTCCCTGCCTTCCACTTTACTCAAAAAACACTGTCAGCTCCTGTTGTTGGACAGAGCCCAAAGTTCTAGGCTGTGAGTAGTTAAGCAAGCCAAACTAGGAGCTGGGGACACAAATGCAAAAGGGAGAGTCTCTGCCTTCAAACAGTTTACATCTTACTAGGGAGAAATAACATGTGGAAAGGATCTGGGTTCAAATTCCACCATGGGTATCCCCTGGTCACATGATATTTTCTTCAGAACTTACAATTTATGTATTTTTTTTAGATTCCTATACTTCATGTATAGCTATAAAGAGACATTATTAATAATTATTGACTATAACAACTAGCATAACAGGAGGGTGATGGCTTGACTTGTGTATGAATTGGATTTAATTCCTGCAAAATCATCAGCCTCACTCCTCCAGAGTTCAGTGGCAAGACACAGGGCAGAATGACTGGAGATGGCCCCAGATCTCATTTTATCTTAGGCAACACCCATTAAATGCTTAAAAGCTAGGTAGGAACTGAGGCAAAAGACAGCTTTGTTGACTTCCCAAAAGAATCAGTCAGGACGGGGAAGAGCCTTAGTGTTTCTGGCCAGAAAGAAACAATTGCAATTTATACTCACTCTAAGTCATCAAAACCCAAACAATGAGCAAGTGAGTCTTGGTCTGGGACCTATTATTGGCCAATTAGTGAGAGCCAGAGTTTAAAAACTGAGTCAATCAAGTAACTTCTATTCTCAAGTAATTCTATTTGAATCCCAATGGGCTTATCAAAACCTAGTTTATCAGAGCTATAGTTCAAGAAATCATGAATGAAAACTACATAAAACAAAAGTTAATTGTCCCAATTTTTAAAAAAGCTAAACAAATATATATGAAAGGAAAAGTATCTAACACCCCAAGATAACTTGCAAAGCAGAAGCAATCAAAACCGAATGTAAGGATATGATTCCTGGGTGGCTAGGGGGCACAGTGGATAAAGAACCAGCCCTGGAGTCCAGTGTACCTGGGTTCAAATACAGTCTCAGACACTTAATAATTACCTAGCTGTGTGGCCTTGGGAAAGCCACTTAACCCCATTTGCCTTGCAAAAAAAACAACCTAAAAAAAAGGATATGATTCCTCACTTTAAAGGGGAAAAGAAGAAAGGAGAATAAGGGAGGAAACAGCAGCATTGCCCAACTAGAACTGACCAGTTGGGTCCCTGGGGGAGGGGGCAGCCACTAGTACCCAGAAATTGTTTGACCATCATTATTTTTTTATTGTTTTTGCAAGACAATGGGGTTAAGTGACTTGGCCAAGGTCACACTGCCAAGTGATTATTAAGTATCTGAGACCATATTTGAACTCAGGTTCTCCTGACTGAAGGGCCAATGCTCCACCAAGTGTGCCACCTAGCTACCCCTCATCCTTCATTCTTTGGGGGGAAAATCTGATATAATTTAATGCCATACAGAATGTATATGTAATGATATAAAACCCTCATCTAGATATGGCCTCATTTTTGCATGCACACATAGCTAGAGTAAGATGTTATATACTAGGCTTTAATTGACGAAGCGGAAACTGGAGCCTTAAATCACCAAGACCATTTGCTGTCTTCCCTGCCATCACCAGTTGTTCTGATTTTTGTCTTGCCACTGAACTCTGATGATTCTGGAAGAGATAGTGAAGCTGATGACTTTTCAAAGCTCTGCTTCACTTAAATTCAGTTCATATACAAGTCAAGCCAGGATGTCAGTGGTCCTCTTGGAAAACTAAGGACAAACGAGATCCCTTGGTCCTCAGTTTGCTCATCAGTTCTCTTCCTGCTGTATATCTATAATCTTGTCTTCACAGATTAGCAAATAAATGCACAATGATAGAGGTGAGGGGCAACATTAAAAATGAAAGGTTGGGAAAGGCCTCTTGAAGATGATGACACTAGAGCTGAGCCTTGAAGGGTACTTCAGGGTTTCCAAGAATTACTAGTGACACCTCCTAACTAATACTTAATTCAGGGGTATGCTGACTGCTAAATTCACAGACTGAACGTTTATACCTTAAAAGTCATCAAAGCACAATCCAGGACTTGATTTATTCTTTTGTTGATTGTTTAGACTTAAGAAAGTGATAGAGACTATGTTGATAATGCAGATGGTGCTTTACTTCAGAGAGATCACTGTTAGAACATCTACTAGCATACCCTTAATTTAACTTGGATATATTTAGATATATTTAGATGTGCAGAATATTTCCCCGAAGGTAAATTCCTCGCATTGTTGTTGTTTTGTTGTTGTTTTAGTCTTGTCCAACTCTTGGGACCTAGTTTGAGGTTTTCTTAGCAAAGATATGAATATTTTCCATTTCCTTCTCCAGCTCATTTTACAGATGAGGAAACCAAGGCAAACAGGGTAAAGTGACTTGTCCAGGATCACACAGCTAGGAAATATCTGAGGTTGAATTTGAACTCCAGATGAGCCTACTTGACACAGGTCTAGTGCTCTGTGCACTGGGATACCACCTACCTGCCTTTGGGTGTATTGTAGGGGGATAACAAGCAGGGAGCAAGTAGGTAAAGAGTATGTGAGGGAGAGTGGAGCATAAGCAGCCTACAAAGATAAACTGGGACCAGATTATCAAGTCAGCAAGCATTTGTTATAAAAACAAACTATGTGGAGTATTTTTTGTGAGGATGCAGCCTGGTGGCTCTGTGGATAGAGTTCAAAAGTTCCAGAACTGAGTTCAAATTCAGTCTCAGACACTCACTAGCTGGGTGACCCTGGGCAAGTCATTTAGTTTGCCTTAATCCACTGGGGAAGATGAGGAAAACCTCTACAATATCTTTTCCCCGGGGGTGGCTAGGTGCCACAGTGGATGGAGCACTCTGGAGTCAGGAGTACCTGAGTTCAGATCTGACCTCAGACACTTAGTATTTGCCTAGCTGTGTGGCACTGGGCAAGTCACTGAACCCCAATGCCTTGCAAAAATCTAAAAAAACTATTTTCCCAAACCCCCCCCCCAAAACCTCATGGATACTTATACACCACCGGGTCTAAGGAGAGACACCACTGAACAATAACAAACTATGTCAGATACTTTGTTAAATTCAAGGATTACAAAGAAATACAAAAAAGGCAAAGGAGATTAATGGGGAATCCACAGAAGACTCTTGAGCAAGGCTTCATCATGGTCAGACCTGCAGTGGGGAGGGGAAAGTGAAGAGAAAATAGAAGCAGCTCACAAACAAGTGCAATATAGACTAGAGAATGAAATGCAAGTTGCCAAGTTATCATATCTCACCCCCTCCTTTCTCAATAAATTCCAGTGGCTCCCTGTTGCTTCCAGGATTAAATATTGTTTTAAATTCATTTTTAACAAATAAACACCTGTTTTCTCTACCTTCTCTACTCTCTCATTGAGGAGGAAAAAAGGAAAACAAACTCTTTGTAATAAATATTCATAGCTAAGCAAAGCAAATTCTCACACTGGCCTTGTCCAAAACTGTCTCATTTTGCACTGTAAGCTCTCTTTCAGGAAGTGGGTATCATGCATCATTACTGATTCTCTGAAATTATGGTTGGTTATTGTATTACCAGAGTTCTTTAAATCCTTCCAAGTTGTTTGTCTTCACAATGTTGATAGTGAATAAATTATTTTCCTCATTCTATTTATTTCACTCTACATCAGTTCCTACAAACTTTTCTATGTTTCTCTGAATCATCCCCTTCGTTATCTCTTAACATAAAATATTTCATTATATTTATTTGTTATAATTCATTTCTAGTTCTTTGCTATAATAAAAAAGAAGAGCTATTAATAATTTTGTACATGTGTTTTTTGACACTTTCTTTGATCTCTTGAGGATATAGACCTAGTAGTGAGATTGGTAGATTAAAGAGAAATTTGTCAGATATATGGTAGAGGGAATGACTGGTCACATAAGGGTTGCCTGGACTAAAAGACATCTGAGGTCAGCTCCAGCTCTGAGATTGTTGGAAAGTAGATAAAGTTTCTCTAGAAAAATTTGAGAAAAGAGAACATACCATGCTAGAGTGCTAAGGATTTTTTAAAAATTATTTTTAGTCATGTCTGACTCTGTGACTCCATTTGGGATTTTCTTGGCAAAGATACTAAATAGTTTGCCATTTCCTCCTCTAGCCCTTAACTGAGACAAACAGGGTTAAATGACTTGCCCAAGGTGAAACAGCTAATAAGTAACCTAGGTCACATTTAAACACTAGGGTTGGCGATATAAACTGTGTCAACTATCTGCAATCTTTGTTTCTACCTTCAAAGAGCTTACAACCCTTAGTCACTTAATGGGTATTACCTCAGACAAATTGAGAACTGGGAAAGACCCTAATTGAGAAAGGTCAAGGTCCCACAATATATTGGACTATCCTCAGTTATCTTGATTTTTGTCCTGCCACTGTTGCCTCACTTAAGCCCAATTGACTGACTCCAAGACATCATTCTTATGTCACTGGTCCTCTTCAAGAACAATGGATGAACAATTCTATTTGGAGGAAAACAATGTATAGACAGAAAAGTAAACATAAAATTTAGACAATTGTTAAAAAAAAATCTAAAATATCCTACCCTACCCCTACTTTTATCCCTTCTCACCAAAATCCATTCTCAGGCCACCTGGTTGCTAATGACCCCCTTAGGCTGGTTAGTTCTTGGATGACAAATAAACAATCTTGTTCCAAGCCTTTCTGGCTTGGCAGAAATTGAAAACCTTCAGTAGCCCTGTGTCAGCCATTGTCATGAATTGTCAAAGATTGTAGTATAATGGATGGAACTTCGGGTTTGGAGTTGAAGGACTTGGGCAAAACAACAACCTACTTTTATCATCTGTTGACCTTGGGCAAACCAGTTTTCTCTTCCATAAAAAAATTCAGGGGTCAGATCACTTCCAACTCTAAATCTAATATGCTGGGATGAGGTGTGGGAGTAGTGTGTCAGCAGAGAAACGGAACACCTGTGAGCTGTAAAAAAAAACCCAAAAACCAAAACCCTGAAACAATAAAATGTGACATTTATATAGTGTCTTAAGTTTTGCTTTAAACCACTACGTGCATTTAAATGCTTGTTGATTGATTGTTTTAAGGCTTACTTTAGCCTACTTGATCCTATAACAAGTCAGCAAGGGATTATTTTAGGGTGTCCCAAAAGTCTTAGTGCACTTTGAAGCTATTAAAACCTACAAAGATTTTTGAGACATCCTGCATCATCCCCATTTTACAGATGTGGAAACTTTCTTGTCCAGGTTTACAGAGTAGCAAATGTCAAAAGTAGGATGTGAAATTGGCTTCAAGTCCAGCACTTTATCATAAAATTTAAGAATTTGGAAAATACTTTAAGGTTAGAATCCAAGCCATAATTGAACAAAAGTCACATAAATAATAGCTAATATTTATATATGCATTGAGTTTTACAAAGCATTTCCCAAATATTATCTCATTTGATCCCAGAACAACTCTGGGAGGTAGATGCTATTTCTATTCCCATTTTATAGATAAAGAAACTGAAGAAAGGGAAGTAGAGGAAAGGAAGTAAGCATTGACCATTGGTTATTGTCCTTCGTCATGGAAGAAGACCAAAACAACACCACTATGTTATAGTCAAGTTACAGTATGTTCGATTGTGGCTGATCAGACCAATACAAGCTAGGAATGCTCTACCATGGGTGGAGCACAAATAGTTCATGTGAACACCTGAGGTGGGTTTGCTAAACTTGAACATTTTGCATTTCCTTTGAGCTGTTTCCATTTTGCCTTGCCAAGAGAGCACATCACCACAATCTGATGAGAGCACACCTGTGCCAGTGTCTCCCATGTTGTACAACCAGTTCCAAAATTCTTAAGAGAGACCTTCAGGGTGTCCTTGTATCACTTTTTCTGACCCTTTTGTGAGCATTTGCCCTGTGTGAGTTCTCCATAAAATAGTCTTTTTGGCAAGTGTACATTTGGCATTCAAACAATGTGGCCAACTCAGCGGAGTTATACTCTCTGAAGTATATGCAGACACACAATAGATATACACATATACAAACATATATTTTATATATTATATATATATATATATATATATATATACACCTACTATGTTACTATGTGCCAGAGGCTTTTCCAAGCACTTCTCAAATATTAGCTCATTTGATTCTCAGAACAACCCTGTGAGGTAGGTGCAATTATTATCCTCATTTTACAGTTGAGGAAGTACCCAGAACTGAAGTGAGTTGCCTAGGGTCACAAAAGCTAATTGTCTATGGCTGCATTTGAATTCAGGTCTTACTGATTCTAGGTCCCTTGATCCATTCACCATGATGTCCATGCCTTTCTTTCCACTACTCCATTACAACAAGCCAGGCCAGTGGTCACTAGCCTCCTCTTGAAGCCCTGCATGGGTGGAGTTGGGGTGAGAGTAGTTCCAAGACAGCCCAACCCATTTCTTGACAGCTCCAGTTCGTCCAGAAGTTCTTTCTGACATCTATAACTCAATTTTTTTTTTTTTGCAACTCCTACCAATTAACCCCTAGACCAGACAGGACAAGTGCAGATCCTTCTTTTCCACCTTTCCCTTCTTGGCCCAGATGCTCATTCCTCATCCCCATTTTCTTCCTTTAGATGCTTTCACATAGCTCCTCAAGTGGTGAAGAGCCCCTGACTTTACATCCCAGCTTGCTAATCACTGTGTAGACCTTGGACAATTCCCCCCAACCTCTCTGGGCAGCAGTTTCTTTCTATGTAACATGAAGAAGCTAAACCACAGGGTTTCTGAAGTCTCTTCTAGTCACAGTCTGAAGGGAGATATGAAAAGTCAAATAAAATGATGCAAAATTTTAAAAATGATACGTTTCACCAACATTGATATAAAATGATAACAAAATTTTTGAAACAAGAACAAAAAGAGGATACAAGGGATCCAGATCAAATAGTTACCATTACTATTTTGGTTTATGTTTTGTTTTGGTTTTGGTCTAGACACTTTCTTTTTATTTAGAAAGTTTTTATTTAAGAAAGTTCCTTCACTGATATAGCTAAGCAACCCATCAATCAACAAGCATTCACTAAGCACCTACTACTTGCTGGGTACTACAAATAAAATGATAAAAATTAAAATTAAATAAAGAAAACTAAATTTAAGGACAGTTAGGTGGTGCAGTGGATAGACAGCCCTGGGTCTGGAGTCAGAGTTTTCTTCCTATGTTCCTATCTGGCTTCAGACACTTGCTAGCCATGTGACCCTAGGCAAGTTACTTCACCCTGTTTGCCTCAGTTTCCTCATCTGTAAAATGGTCTGGAAAAGGACATGGTAAACCAGTCCAGTATCTTTGCCAAGAAAACCCCAATCAAACATGATTGAAATGAATGACAAAAGGCATTTAAAAATAAATACCCCTTAACACTATTACCTCTCCAACCAAAATCCATCCCCTGTTAGATAACCTGATTGCTGATGACCCCCCCCCCTTTCTCTATTTTTAGCTTGGTTAGTCCTTGGATGGCAGACACACAATATATTATTCCAAGACTTTCCTGCTTGGTAGGGCTTGTCAGAAGCTGAAAGTGTCTTTCAATAGCTTCAGGAAATTTTTGACAGAAAATTAGAGATTCTGAGAGATGGAGGCGATATCACTGGTTCATAAATCTGGAACTAGAAAAGGCTTTAGAGAACATCTAGTCTACTGAGGCAGGATTATTTGTTTCAAGTTAAAATGCCCCTAATTTGATGAATGTGAGGGAATAGTATTATGTCATAAGTAATGATGAAAAGGATGGTTTCAGAGAAATTAGAGAAGTTTTGTATAAATTGATAGAGTTTAAGTGAGCAGAACTTGGAGAACAATGTCTATAATTGTAACAACATTGTTTATAAAAAAAACAAACAAACTGGTAGAACTTAAGATCTCTGATTAATGCAATGACCCACCACCATTCCAGAGGACTGATCATGAACCAAAATATGCTGTTCACCTCCTGAGACTGAGGTGATGAACTCAAGATCCAGAATGAGACTGACATGTGGATATGGCCAATGTGAGAATTTATTTTTCTTGACTATGCCTATTTGTCACAAGGTTGTGCCTTTCTCTTACCCCCCCCCTTTTTTAATAGGGTGGGAAAGCAGGAGAGAAAATAAATGCTTGTTAATTGGTGGGGGATAAAAAGGGGAGGCAATCTAAAGTGGGATCACACTGTCCCCACCAAATCAGACCACTTACTGACCACCACCAACTGTTTCCCTTCTCTTGGCCTCCTTTGACTTTTTCATAGTCTTCCTTCTCTCTCTTCCTCCATCAGCACTTTGGGGTTTGTTAACCCAGGTCCCAAGAGAGACTTATTAAGAATATCTGTTGAGTGTGGGGGGGGATTTCTGCTCTGGGAGTAAACTGGTTCAGGCTGGTACATAGTTAGTATTCCTGATTGATTGGTTCTTGGGGCAAAATTAGGACGAGGGGAAGTGGTAGAAGATTCAGTTCAAGATCAAGACTTCCTAAGAATCAGAAACATCCCAAAGTCAAATGACCTGTCTCAGAGACCAGGTAAAGGCTATGACCACTTGTTTGAGATGCCTTGTGGTGGGGAGGGGGGATCAGTAAATTCTGTTTAGATATGGGTTGGCCTAGTCAGTCCAGGGTTTGTTCTAGGATCAGGCTATGGAAAGGGGAGGCCTTTGTGAGGTGCTTGTCACAACTCTTAGTTCAACCCATAGAACTGTGAATGGGGAAAGAGACTCACAGGGAAAAGAGATGGGGAGCCCAGTCCAAAGCTTTTTGTGATACTACCCTACTTCTACAGTCTACAAACAGTATAGGTTTATTTCCACAGGACTGGGGCACCCACTGTGTGTGGTGGGGATATCCATTGGGCTGTGGTTAAAAGTGAATCATAGCCTAGCTCGGCCCATTCCCCAGATGGGGGAGGTCGAGGGCCCAGGAATCTAACCAAGAGTCATAGCCCTGCCCCCTCTCTTCTGGGAGAAACAGCTGGAGGGGAGCAAGCTGGGCGGGAGTCAGCAGCCCCAGGCGTTGCCAAGCAACATGGAGGGAAGCCCCAGATGGGAGGGGAGGGGGGGGTGCTGGGGAGAGGCTCTGAATAGAGGCGTGGGTGACACTTAGAGGAAGCCAGCTGAGAACAGCTTCCTTCAGGCGCCCCCTCCCCCTTCCCTTCCCGACCACAGCTGGGCCTCCTCACCCAGCCCCCTGGCACTGCCCATCTAGGAGGCAGCATAACAGATAACAAAGGAGCAGGGTTCAAGGGAGGCAGGTTATGATAGAGTGGTGGTGGGAAGGCTTGACCTGGGACTGGAGGCCCCACTCTGCTTCTTCACTGTGACCTTGGATAAGTCCCTTCTGCCCTCTGAGATTCCATTTCTCATCTCTAAAAGGGTATTGAACCAGATGAAAATCCTATTCAGCTCTAACAATCTAAATCTATATTGGCCACTCTACCATCCCCTGGTCTCAACAGCCAAAGAGACCAATGGAAATGCATCATAGAGGTGCCATACACTCAGAATGAGGTTCTCCCCTTATCCCCAACAAGAGATCACTCATCTTAATCCTCATTTTTAAAATGGCCAGCTTCATGGCTACCACCCTTCAGAAAAATGTACCCCTTTCCATGAGTTCTAGCTAGCAAGGGACCTGGTGGCTAGCTTGCCCAATGACCCTCTCCCTCCCCTAGCCACCAAAGCCCATTCTTTAGCATTCTTCAGGCTCCTTCATGAGGAGGTAGCAGCAAGGGAGAAGCCAGCAACTATTATCCCCTCCAAACCAGAGGGGGGGGGGCTGGCTCCCTGAGAGTAAGGCTTGTTCATCTCTTCCCACCCCACTAAGCACAGGAAGCAATTAATGTAGGAAACCTGGGGACTTAGGGACTTGACTTCAAGCCCAACCATCTTCAGGCCATGAGATTGTGGATTCCCTGCCTCTATCAGCTGTGGGACCCCAGTCAAATCTTTTCATCTCTCTGGGAAATGGAAGTATTGAACTAAATCAGAGCTTCTCATCTTTTTTTTATGTCATGAACCCCTTCTCAGAATAAAGTTTCCAATGCATAAAATGCATAGTATTTCAAAGGAAACCAAAGGTTAAGTAAGGTCCCTTCCAGTTCTGACATTTTGATGTGTGGATAACAGCAAAAGCAGATAAGGCAGGCTGATACAGACACAGAGCTTAACTCACAAACTCCAGGCCAGTCGGATATGGGATTTAAAAAAAATTTATTTAAATACATCAATGATACCATGCTCCCCCCCCCACCCCCCTTCAGTCAGTCCCCCCCACCCCCCCACCCCCTTCCAACAGGGAGGTCCTGAAGGATGAGCAGTTACACACACTTCAGACACCCACACAAGCACACCCACCCATAGTTGCAAAGGTAAAAGAAAATTCTGTTCCTGGTTGATTCTTGGGGAAAGAAGACCTTTTTGTTAGGGCAAGGTTTTGGCCTCACTCCCTAGGGATCCCTAGACAGGGCCCTTTACAACTGGATTTGGGGAGCCAAGACTCAGTCAGTACCAGGTCCCAGTCTTGGGCAGGCCCCTTACTCCTGAGCCTGAGTTTCCTCCTCCTAAAATGGCGGGGGAAGAATCTCGAAGGTCCATTCCCAATGACATGTTATCCTTCTGAGGACCAGTCTGGTTTCAGTGTTGGGTAGCATCCCCACCCCAACCAGCCATTGCTCAGGCGCCTGTGGCCTCTGTCCCAAGTTTCTTTCCAGTTCCTCTTTCCAGACCACAGCCCCAAACCAGGCTTCTCCCCTCACCCCCACCCCATCCTCCCCACCCCCCACCTACCAGCCTGGTCTCCATTCCGACTAAAGGCCCTTCTCTAGAATCTTATCCTGAGTCTTGGAATGCACCCCCTAAGGCTATTCTAAAAGCACTGGACAGAAGGCTTTAGGACTATCTGGGTCAGGCTGAAGGAGTGGGGATGGGGGGGGAGATAGCCCACAGGCCAAGCTCATTCCAACCAAGCTGAAATTCAGGGACACTGAAAAATGACCCCATGATCCTTCATTTATCCCACTATCACGACTTTATTAGTAGTGGTGCAGACAATGCTTAGACTTGGAGTCGGAACACCTGGATTTGAATCCTGCCTCAGACACTAGTTGTGACCCTGGATAAGTCATTTCATTTCATTCCAGTGGGGTCTTGGTTTCTAAAAAATGAAGTTAGACTGTGACTTCTAAGAACACTACCAATTCTTAATCTATGGGCCTTTGATCTCCCAGAACCTAGTAAACTCCCAGGGACTGAAAGAATTCTGGCTGAACTAAGCCACATATGGGAGAGCAGTAGGGGAAGGAGAGTATTCACTTTTATCCCCTCTTTACCCCACTGTGGGCAGGGCAGCATAGTAAAGAGTAGAAAAGACATTAAAACTGGAAGTTGGAAGATCTGGCTTAGAATTCAGCTTTCACCACTATTCTCAGAGTACTAGGAACTCACAATTATCTGCTGCTAACATTTGAGGGAAGCAGGGTTTGAAATGTTCAATTGGGAGTGTTGAGGCCGGGCAATAGTAGAGGCCTCACTGTGACATAAGGAGTGGGGAAATGACAGTATTAGAGGGTGCCAGACATGCTTTCTCATCCCTGGTCATGGCTTAAGGTGGGGGTGGAAGAGAGGCCTGGGGTCCCTCCTCCACACACACATACACACACACACACACACACACACACACACCACACACGCATTCTCTCACCCCCTTTTGTGGAAGACAGAGGTAAAGCAGGGAGAAAAGATGGAGGGCCAGAGTGGGGAAGGAAGTGTGGAATAGTCTATCTTTTGACAACCGCAGACTCCCGTTCTTAAGGTGGGTCACCTGGGAAGAATAAATAAACCCTTTCCCACTCCCAGGCAGGGTCTTGCCCCTGCCTTCAAATCCCCCCTTCCCCAACCTGGGATGCTCACAAATCTTAGAATCTTAGGGCCCAGCACAGTCTGCTCTTCCCAAAGCTTCTATCAAATCCCCAAAGAAAGTGGGTAGGTGGGTGGGTGGGTAAGGGGACAGAAAACAATAAGTTACCCGACAGAACCACAGTGATAAAGCACACACAGACACATATACACACACACACATACACCTTCTCCAGCCCTTACTCCCACCCCCCCCCAAGACCAACTGGTCCAAGGACTCGGGGGAGGGTATGGGGAGGGGAGGCCAAAAAAAAAAAAAGAGTCCACTTTTACAAAATAATCTATTCTGTCCAAAGCCCCCAGGCTCTTATGGAATATTGAAAAAGTCAGTGTTGTCCTGCCTCAATCTCTAGCAACTAAACTCTCCATGAGATAAAGGCCTTTTCGTCAACCCCAGCAGCCACACTGTCTGAAAGGAAGCTACAAAGCCAAGCAGACGGTGGGGAACTGGATGGAAGAGGAGAAAAAAAGGCAGGGGATCATCTGGGGGTATTCTAAAGCAGCTAAGAAGGATGGGGGTGGGGGTGGGGGCCTGGGAAAAGACCTGCCTTGGAGTCAGGAGACTGACTATGTTAACCTTGGGCAAGCCAAACCCCTTCACCTCTCATGACCTCAGTTTCCCCACAATCTACAAAATGAAGGCACTGGGGTTCAGTAGTCTCAAGGGTCCATTTATATTTGGGGCATTCTTTAATCATAGGCAGTCCTACCTAGTAGCAAGAACACTGGATTGGTGGTTCAGAGGCCCAGAATCGAATCCACCTCTGACACTTAGGAACTTTGTGACCTAAAGCAAGTCACCTAACCTCTCTGATCCTTCTTCCTCTGTAAGATGAGAGGATGAACTCAATACTTTTTCCAAGGATCCCTTTCTAGTTCTAAAATCTTGAGATTCTTAGGGACCAGCTTAAAGTTAGTGACTTTCAGGTCTGGACATAATCCTAGTAAAGTAGTGAGATGCTCCCCCACCACTGTGGGGATTTTTATTGGACTGTACCTTAAAACCTTAATATAACTAACAAGGAGATCCCAGCCTCCCCCCAAATAGGTGGGAGGGGAATTTAGTATTTGGGGAAGGGAAAGGAGTAACCTGGATAAGTTAAGGGGGGGAGGAAGAGGTGGGAAAGAGAGAAAGACAGAGGGGGAGAGGAAGGGAAGGGAAGGGAAGGGAAGAGAAGGGAAGAGAGAAGAGAAAATTGGCTTTGAAGCAAAGGTGCAGCTTCCAGACATGATTGGCTGTCGCAAGAGCATGAGTAGGAAGGAGGGCTAAAGAAGCCTTCAGGAAGGTCCAGGGTGGAAGTCAGGGCATGATCTTCCACCCAGCCTTGCATCAAGGTTAACTCCTACCCCCATGTACACCAAGAAGGAGGAGCCTGGAAAGACTCTGAAGACAAGGGGGCAGCCTTAGGCTTACACCCTACCAGCACCTGGCCTGAGACAGGTAGAAAAAGGAAGAAAAAACCCAGCTGTCTCTCCTGAGGCCAACCCTGGGGAAGTGCCTTTGGCAAAGGGCATGGGTTCCCATTTAATAAGAGCCCTCAAACCCAGGCCCGACTTTGAATGGTTAGTTCTTTGGAAGAAGCCAAAGTCTTACCCCGAGTCAACATCCTTTCCATACCCCCCTCCCCCCCAAGAGATGCAGACAGCTTCAGAAATAAACCCATCAACCCCCTTGTGGGGGAGGGGACAAGAGCTGCTGCAGCCCCACTCTTAGATAAACAAAACCTACAGACACCTGAGATTGCCTAGGGGTGGGGGGCTGCCCTCCCCCCTCTCCCAAACCCCCATTTCCCTGAACATCTCCAATGGCTTCCCTTGGGGATTTGACCTATCCCAGCCAGCCCCAGGATAAGGAGGTGGAGGAAGGATCTGGCAACAGATGCTGCCCAGAGGCTTGGCCCAGCACCTCCCCACCAAGTCATTTTACCAGCTTTATCACCTACAGGCCTAATGGGTGTTCTCTGCATCATCAATGAGCTAGCTTGTACCAAGGGGCCTGCACCAAGCTAGCTTTGGAGAGTGCAAGCAGGGGAAACATCCCAGGCCATTCAAGTGACTAGCTATTTGACCTTGGTCAAGTCACTCTCCCCCAAGCCTTAGTTCCATGAATGTCAAATAAGGGTATTATTGATCCCTTTCAGCATTGAATCCTTTGATCCATGCCACAAAGATAAAAGCCTGGGGCTGGTAAGGGCTCTCCACCAAGGACAGGGAGTTGGGGGGGGGGGTGGATGGTTCCACAAGCAGCAATGGCCTCCCTGCACCCCTCCCCCCAATTCAACCCTGAGCCACTGTTCTATCTCCAACAGACAGATAAGAGAGGTGACCCAAAGTGGGTCAGCTTCTCAGATCCTTGGTCCAAATGACCTCTTCCTAGGCACCAAAGGGCTTGGAAAATGCCCCTTACCTTAGCAAAACCCTGAGGTCTGGTAGTCCAAACTCCCCCATTTCCCCAGCTTGGGAAGACACTGTGACTTTATGGCTCTCCAAGCTCTGCTCTGCCCCTTAGGGCTGCATTCCTGGCTAGATTTGTCCCAAGAGGCTCTGGCACTGACAAGACTTCTTGGGGGCAGTGTGGGGCTGGGCCTGGAAGGTTATGTGCTCTAAGCAATGTTACATGCACACACTTACAGACTTCAACCTTCTGGGCTGAACCAGTCCGCACCTCCTGCCCAGACCTTGGGCCTCCATGCTGAGACATCCAAGATACCTTGCCAGCAGAGAGGCACTGTAGGAAGGACAGGGGGAGTAAAGGAATGGCCTTGTGTGTCCACCTCTCATCAAACCTGGATTCCACATTTAATCAATATTAAAAAAAATATTATTAATAATAATCATCATCATCACTATGTACAGAAATAGAAAGCATTATTTTCTGTCTCCAATGTTGCCAGCTGCCTTCAAGCCCCGGGCATGGAGGGGGTGCCCCTCTGCCCCCCCAACCTGGGATGTGTGCTCTGCTTGGGGGCTCACCTTGGGGAGAGTCCATGGAGCCTCCACAGGTTTAAAAAGAATAAAAGACTATCCAGAGGCCCAAGAATTATGACCCTAAACTTCAATCCCAGAGCCCTTTCCCTCTAAAGGGAAGAGAGGAGAAAGTCCTTCTTTTAAAGATGCAGAAAAACCAGCTGACAACTGGGGTTCTAGCTTTGCTGTTCCCCTTCACACAACCACCCATATGCCCTCACCCCCTCAGGGAATCCCCTGGGGCAAAGGTGGCCCAAATGGATGGCAGAGACCCTGGAGGGGGTGGTTGCTAGGAGCAACCCCAGCTACCCCCCCTCCCAGGCAAATGCTGGTGCTATTCTCTGTCCCCAGCCCCCAATGGTCCATTATACCCACCCTCCCACCCGCCCATCAGCATGATGGTTAAAAATATAAAATCATGTGGCCCCAGGGGAAAAGAAAGTCCTTGGTGTCCCAGTCTGTGCCCCTTCTGTCTGGTGAGGCAGCCAGCTTCAGGAGAGGCAGAAGGTCCAGGGGGAGATGGCTCTTCAGGGAGGCCCAAGGTGGGGTGAGGGGAGATGTTGGAAGAACAAGGGGCAGTGGCAGCAGCTTCCTAGGCCCTTCCCCCTAAAGGAAGGCGGCAGGGCTGGGTGCTGGGCTGGGGCTGGGGCTGCCCGCTAGGCTGCAGGGGGCAGAGGCCAGCGAGTCGCTGGGGGAGACACTGCGGGCCCCCTGACGCTTGATCATGCTTGGGTGGAAGGTGGGGTGACGGCGAGCATGCTTGGTCAGGTGGTCACTTCGCATGAAACGCTTGGTGCAGATGGGGCAGGAGAAACGTTTCTCGCCAGTGTGTGTCCGGTAATGCCGAGCCAGCTCATCCGAACGCGCAAACTTCTTAACGCAGCCCAACCACGTGCAGGGAAATGGACGCTCACCTGTGGGGAGAAGACACAGATGGGTCACTGAGACGGGTTGCTCAGGTTAGCTCTTACTTCCCTCACCTCCACATTTCCACACCTTGACCACCAGAGAGAGACCCACAGAATTACCTTGGTCATGCTATACCATTATTAATTAGATACAAGGCCTTGGACAACCATACAAGACAAGTCATTTCCCCTGCCCAGTCCTCTGAAAGAGACAATTTCTAGTCCCTTTGACATTCTAGTTTTTAGGTCATTTCTGAACCTAGGAATCCTTTGAGGGAGAAGGGAGCTGCCTCCATAAGAACCCCTACTTGACATAGCCCTAGAATGGAGTCAGAAACTAGTACCACCCTCACCTGATGGGGGAGTAAATCGACAACAGATATGTCAAATCCTTCTTTAAACTCCCAAGTGCTGCTCCAATCAGATTACAATGTAACTGGGAAATAGTTAACAAAATAAATTAAAATACAACATGGACACAATGTAGTTTGCGGTTTCCAAAGAGAAACTGCAGGGGTTCCTTTCTTTTTGAGTTTGACACCACTGATGTAGAGGGAAGAATACTAAATTAGAGTCCAGAAGGCCTGGGTTCAAATCCTAACTCTTATTATCTGTGCCTCTCTCGGAGCTCATTTTCATCTTCTATAAAATGGGGGCCTGCACAATTAGAAATGAGCTCTAAATTCCCTTTGAATTCTAAAGCCTATGAGGACTGTAAGTTAGTGATCTTCTGGACCTCCCCCAAGGAAGCTGGCTTTTCCCAGCTGCAGTCCCCCCTTCTCTTCTCAAGGGGCCCAAGGGGGAGAACAAGGCTGATGGCAGTGATGGTGTTGGTGGTGGCAGCAGCTGCAGCTCCCAAAGATTAGGAATGAGGATTTCCCAGAAGCCAGATGGCCAAGGTTGCTGAGCCAGAAAGGCCTTCGGAGAGATAGGATGGGCTGGGGAGTGAGGGTTTTCAGGAATAGAGGGGAAAGATCTAGAGTTGGTATCTCATGCTTCAACCCTCCATTTATCTCCTTTTGTACCCCATTTACCCCATGGTGGGTCCTGATTCTAATCATTGGATGGGATATGTCCCCCTATGGCTAAGGAAAGGTCTAAGCCAACAAGGTGCTGAAGAGATAGCTGAGTCCTTAATGCTCATTCCTGCTTTCCTCAGGGCCATTGAGAATGGAGCCAGTGCCCCCAAAAAAGCAAAACACAAGAGCAAACAACCACAGGAGCCCACTCAGACACAATGAATGTACAAGTTATGGTGTCCCCTCCAGCTCCAATGGTGCCCCCCACTAAGAGTCACAAGCTTCCTTGCTCTTCCCAAGAAATTAGAAGGTTGGAAAAGAACCAAAATCACAGGTAGAAGTTACCAAATGTTACTAATTCAACTATCTTTATACCCAAGGCCTAGATTATTCCCTGCCTTCCATGGGGGTGGGAGAGAGAAAGAGGAAGGGAGGTATACAGAAAGGAGAGAAGGGAGAAAGAGAGAAGATCCTAAATCTGGGATTACAAACAAGTGCTCAGATGCTCAAAAAAAAGGGAAATGTGAAATTAGCCACCTAGGTCCCAAGGCTGCATATAAAATTTGAGAAGCTGCTATCTGCACCACTGAAGAGATTCACAAAAACCATCACAAATCACAAGTCCTTCAGAGTATAGAGTTCTGTGGTATTGTGACGTGTTCTCTTATGAGTATTCCTCCAGTGCCTCCTCCTTGAGGAGATGTGATCCTGGGTCTCTGAAGGAGATGCTAGTTGAGGTCCAGGTGTGGATGGGCTCCTCAAGCTGAAAAAACCTCAAGCATTGTCCATCTAGGAAGACCTATCCTTCTGGGCATGGTTTTTCTAACTGGAGTTTAACATTTGGTTTTGGCCACAGTAAGTCACAAAGACTTCATTACAAGAACTTCATTCTAATAATACTGAGTGAAATGCTACAAGAATAATACTGGTTTTCACAGATGAGAAAAATCAGGCTATAGTCACAGAGGTCAGTTATGGTTTCAAATCATGCCACAGACCCTAACTTTCTTGAGAACAAGTATAGCTTATATAGCGCTGTCTTTCCACTCCACAAAGAGGTGTTTGGTGAAGGGAATAGTGAAAACACTGTATTTTTTTTAATTTAACATTCTCAATATTATTCATTTCTGCTGCTAGCATGAGCTCCCAGCAATAGGAGTCATGGGTCCTGTATTCTCCTCTGAGAACTGCATTGTGACCCTGGACAAATCACTTGACCTTTCTCAGACTGAAGTTTTTTCCTCTATGTCTGTAAAATGGGGATTCTACTCCTAAAATGGGTAGGATGGTAAAGGATTTTGTAGATAGCTGCGAATGGCCATCAGAAGAGAAAGTATTTTCTTCTCCCCTTGGAATGTGTGTTCTTCCTTCTCCTGGGGGTCATGAAAATCCTACACATCCTCAAGTGTTTAGTTTAAGAACCACCTTTCTTGAAAAGCTGACAATCCCAGGCCCAGAAGAGGACATCATGTCTTGAGCTAAAATGGTCAGAATTCCAGAATCTTTGACCTGAGCTCTTATCCAAGCCATGCCTAAAACGCAAGGTGTCAACAAGGGGGAATGTCTGTGGTTCTGCTTGCCTTTTCCTTAAATATCACATTGTTGCTTCATACTGAGTTTGTTCTAACTTCACAAATATTCCTAGATCTTGCTCAGATGAACAACTATGTGGTCACTGCTTCTCCATACTGTGATTAGGAAATTGAATTTTGTAATCCAAGTGTGAACACATGACACATTTACCACAATACTTAATATCTAAGTAGATCTGTCCCAGTGTCCTATGCCAGCTAGAGCTTCTTAGCCTGAGGAGCCATGAATTTGTTTTTAATATCTGGATAACTATTTCACTATATTTGATTTCCTTTGCAAATCTTATATATTTGATCTTGCTTATTTAACAAATTGATTCTGAGGAGGGAACAGGCTATACAAAAAGGTTCCTGTGCTCTAAGCTGCTGAGATCTTCTTGGATTCTTCTAGCCAACCAGCCAGAGTACTGTCATCTGCAAATATCCGGACTCTCTCTGCTCCAAATAACTAAGAAAAACATGGAATGGCTCCCAGCACAGCAGAGATTGCTCAGGTATGCCACTGGAGACCTCTTTCCAAACGGACATCCAACTGTTAATAATTCACTCTTTCCATTATTTAACCAGTTTCAAATCCACCTAATTGTTCTAGCCTACTTGTCTCCCATCTTCTCCCTACAAATAGCATGGGATTTTGTCAAATGTTTAGCAAAAATTGAGGTAAACTATCTAGAGCATTCCTCTCATCTACTATGTCTCATAACCCAGCTGTGAAAAGAGGAAATTAGGTTAATCCTGACATGATCTATTCTTTTAAAGAACAAGTTATCAGGGGCAGCTAGGTGGTGCAATGGTTAAGGCACCAGCCCTGGAGTCAGGAGGACCTGAGTTCAAATTTGGCCTCAGACACTTAATAATTACTTAGCTCTGTGCCCTTGGGCAAGTCACTTCACACCATTGCCTTGTAAAACAACAAACCAAAAAAAAGAACTGAGGTTGAATTTGAACTCAGACCTTCCAGATTCTGGGCCCAATTCTACCCAATTCTGCCAAAGTATTGGCTAGCTGTCAAGCAAAACCAATAAACACACTGGCAGAGTTTGAGGAACCTCTGATCTTTTATTAGAGGTAGGTCCTGTTGTTTTTGCTTATGCTGTCCAACACACTGTACTCTCTAAGCTTCTCTGGATTATTGAGGCAGCATTTCTTAGTGTTCAAGTATATTTCACTACTTTGATGTAGTGGTTTGTTTTGCCATCCTCCAATTGGACAAGTATTTTCTTGCTAGTTCTTTGAAACCATGAAAAGTGCCACTAGAAATGCTGTATATAGAAGCTTTTCCCCTATGTCTTTGACCTCTCTCTGAGCTAGAGGTCTAGAATCTGCTAGGCCAAAGGATTTATGTTTGTGTGTATCTACATTTAGTCACACAAATATATTTATAGAATACAGATGCACAGATACAGATACACATACCCTCCATAAGTAACTTTAAAAAGCATTTATTCCAAATCTTCTCTCCAAAATGGTGGACAAATTAACAGCTCCACCAACAGGAAACCAATGTGCCCTATTTCCCACAGTCTCACCAGCATTTATCTGTCAATCTCATGGGTTTGTAAAGCCATAATTTTAATTTATTAGAGATTTAGAGCATTCTTTTTTTTTTTTTGAGGGGGGCATGGTTCTTTCACTTATTCTCCCATATTCACTAATCATTCCTTTGATAACACTGTTGCCAGGAACTGGAGTCAAAATTCTGGATAACTTTTAGACTTTTATTTTCCCATGGGGTGGGAGAGTGGGGGGGGGGGACATTTGTCAGCTCCAACTTTTTGTTAACTTCAATCCAATTCAAATCATCACAAATGGGGTTTTGCTAATCAAATCTGTTAGATATCTCAGGAAGGAACTTCTGGGCCTGGTGACTGCTGCTCCCTCTTTCCCCTTCTTTCGCATGTGATAGAGGAGAATGAGCCCTGACCCTTAAGAGTGAGGGCACTGGGGACTGAATGAGGTCTGACATTTAATGAGCTGAGTGACTGTGGCTAAGTCATTAACCTCCAGTCAATAAGACAAAATTTAACAGGAGAAATGTAAAATTCTGCCCGAGTTCAAATAATGCTATCAGTATATGACAAAGAAAAACATTAATTAAATAACAATTCCAGCTCCGGAGAGATCTTGGTGAGTCAATAGAGTGACAGGGTAATGTTCAAAAGAAAAAACCTTAAATGCTACTAAATTAGGTTTTCCCAGCAAAAGCAATGGGATTTTGGACAAGTCACTTGACTTTCCTGAGCCTTAAGGCAAAGGCAGTGATCAGAAGAAGGGCAGAGAGAATACATTCTGTCCTCTTCAGACCACATCAGAAGCACAGGGAAGCAAACAGCAAGATGAACCTGGAGTCAGAATGATCTAAACCTACAAATGGACACTTCCTAGTTGTTTGTGTGACCATGGGTAAGTCACTTTAATCTCTCTAAATCTGTTTCCTAAATTTAAAGAAGAAGGTGCTGGGAGAGGTTAGGATGTGAGAACTTTATTCCAGAAGAGGATCAGAAGACCCTTAAAGAGGGCAGAACCAGGAGATGTTTGAGACTGATTTAGTGTCAATGGAAGGAAAATCTCTGAAAAAAAATGAGTGTCACTCATCTATAGACTTATCAAGGAGCATTCAGGGGCAATGTTGTTAAATGGATTCTTAGGCCAGGGACAGACTCAGACTAGATGATCTTTAAGGTCCCTTGAGATGTTCTGAGTCATGGAGCCACTCTGACCCCTCCCCCTCAGTTTCTTCACCTGTTATATGGTCATAACAGTCTTTACTTTAATGATAATAATAGCTATCATTTTACATAAATCTTTTTAGGTTTGCAAAGCACTTTACAAATATTCTCTCATTTGATTCTCTCAACATCCCTGTGAAGTAGGTGATAGTTTGAACCTCATTTTATAGAGGGAGAAACTGAGGCAGACAGAGGTTGAATGAGCTGTTCAGGGTCTCTTAGCTGGTGGGGGTCTGAGGCTGAATTTCAGTTCTTTTAACTCCAGCTCAGCTGCTCTATGTATTGAGCCATCTAGTTGCCTCTCCATTACCTGGGTACACACAAACACACATTCATTTTCTTATTCTATCTCTCTCTCTCTCTCTCTCTCTCCCCCACCCCTTCCTTTCTCCTGGAGGCTCCTTCATTTTCCATTTTTAAAAGGATCCTCAAGGAACCTGCCTCTTGGCCTGTTCAGCTCTCTCACCTGAGTGCAGAGAAGGAAGTAGGGTAAAAACTTCAGGCCCAGAACTAGGACAGTGGCCCAACTCCATAAACTCGCCTTTGGCCACAGCTGCTGCTGAGGGCGAGATGGGACTGTGAAGACTGGCAAGGTCCTCCCCTCTCTCCCTCCCCCACATCTGCACAAGCACATGCAGTCACACAGGCAGGGTGAAGAGGGGCCATTGGGGGGGGGGGGGAGCCCAGGCCTAGCCATACTTGCATTTTCACTTTCATTTTGACAAGGTTCCCTACTTCCCTATTCCCAGACCTGATGGGGGGAGCAAAGAAGGAGGGGGTCCTTGGGAGGCTGTCCTGGGGCTGAGTGCTAAACACTTTGCCAAAAGGCACACCCCTGGCTTATTAGCCCCGAGGGGGGCTGTGTAGACCAGGGACCCCTTCCCATCCCTGTTCCTGTTCGAAACCAGCAGCAGCTCTATCTCCAAAGTCCCTCTCCAGCTGGGTCAGGTAGCAAGAGGCAGAAAGTCAAGGGGGGGGGGGGGGGCAGTACTGGGGACAGGATGTGTGAGGGCTTCAAGCTGGGAACAAGGCCCAACTGGGAACAGAGCAGCCTCACGTACGTGAGCAGACAGCAAGGATAATGTCCCGTGGTCGTCCCCCATCGCCCCTCCTCCTACCTCCAGGCTCACGTTCTCCCCCATGCCCTGGGAGTAGGGGCCCAGTAGAGTCTAAACCAACCAGTAGTTCTTGAACCCCTCCAACCCCAGGCCTTTGAGGTTCGGTTCAAAGAGAAAAAAGGCCCTGAAAACAGCCCTCCTCTCCCCTCTAGCTTCCAGTCCCCAGGAGTCAACCCAAGCAGGCCCTCACCCCAGGGCCCCCACCCCACAATGACCCAGGCAATCAACTGTCACTTAAAGAGGAATGGAGGGGCCAGGGCTCCAGGAGAGCTAAGCTAAAGCACAGATAGCCATCACCCCCCCCAGGAAGGGTGTCTGGTGAAGGGCCCCGGATGCCCAGAAAAGGAAAACCACTTTCCCTCAGTTTCCTCATCAAAAAAAAAAAAAAAGGGTGATTGAAGAATGGATTTCGGTCAGGTAATGGGACAGTCCTTTTGAACTGCTGAGTTGTGAGATCACAGACTCAGGAGTCTTAAGGGATTGGGGGGGCTGAGAAAAAGTGGGATCTTAAGATTGCCTTCAAGACTTCTGCCCTCCTGAGAAGACACTAAGATTAAGACCAAGGACTAACAGAAGGAGCAGAGGTAGATTTTCACTCAAAAAATCCCTCTCACTATTAAGAGTACTAAGGTAGAAAGAAAAAAGGTTTCTTCTACAAGTAGTAAGCTCCCTGTCCCCGAGGGATGGCAAACCATAAAAAATGATGGGGGGGGGGGGACGAAGGAAGAATCAAGATCTTCAGGTACAGGGAGCAGCTAGGTGGCACCCGCCCTGGATTGGGGAGTACCTGAGTTCAAATCCGGACTCAGACACTTAATTACCTAGCTGTGTGGCCTTGGGGCAAGCCACTTAACCCCATTGCCTTGCAAAAACATAAAAAGATCTTCAGGTACAGATGAGGTCTCTTTCACCCGTGAGTATGAGATACTAAATCCATATTCCTCTTCTTTAAGTCTCAGTCCCATGATTGAGAACCTCATTTCCTTAGCACTTTCCTCATCTTAGGATAAAGGAAATTTGGTGACCCCCCTTCTACAGAGGGTCAAAAAGGAGGCCCAAGGAGGACTACCCAGCTGCTAAGAGGCAATGCCTAGATTCAAACATGGGACACTTCAAGGTCCCAAGTTTTAAAAAAATGTTTGGCCTCCCCACAACGCTGCCTAATGTGAGTGTATCCAAGGCAACCTGAGGAAAAGACTCAGGATTTGACCAAGGCCTGTCACTCCTATGCTCCAGGATCTTCCATGGCTCCTAACTGCCTAGGAAATCAAATCCAGACTTGTTTTTGCCTAGCCTAAAAGGCCATTCACAATCTAGTACCACCTTCTACTTCCAATCTCCTCTCATCCTCTGATCTCCTTTCACAGGCCAGACATCCTAACCAAAGTGGTTGATTATGGTTAACTGGGCTTCTGGCCTATGAACTTCCCATTATCTTGCTGACACAGCACCTAGGGCCTAGAATACTCTCTTCCCTTACAGAATTTTCATCAGTACTCCAAAGCTCAACTCAAATGTTGCCATCACCTTCAGGGAGTTGGACCTTTCTCTTTTCCAGGAGAAATCTAGGCCTTCCCATCACCCTCTAGTTGGTACTTTCATAATATGCCTTTTATGTAGCAATATGCATTCAAGTTTTATCCTGCTACTGGACTGTAAAAGCTCCATGAGGGCAGGATCTCTAAAGACAATACTAGCAGTTGTCATAGATAAAATGCTTTTTAAAAAATTTACAAAAATAGTTTAAATCTTTTTTCTCTTTGGTCCCTAATCATGATCCCTCAAGGAAGGTGATAATATTTCTAGTTTATAGACAAAGGTCCCAAGGATGTTGAAAGAAGACTTAACCAAGTCACACAGTTAACAAGCATCTGAGGCAGCCTTTAAATTCAGGTATTCTTGATTTCAAGGCCAGGCCCTGTTATTGTCTTATTCAAAGACAGAGGGTGGAGGAATCTTACAGGTCTAGGCTTTTAAATGAGGAAAATACTTCATAAAGTTTAAAAGTGGTACTTAAGTCTCAGTTTCCCCAATTGCACAATGAAGGGGTTGGATTAAATGATCTCTAAGGTCCCTCTCAGCTAGGACATGTAGATTTGGTGATGTGGGGCTTCCTGGGAAACAGGACAAACATATCAGGAGTAGAAAAACAGGCAGAGGGATACCCTGAAGAAGCAGCAAGAGATAGAGGGGGCCCTTAATGGCCACCAGATG
The DNA here is from genome assembly GCF_037893015.1 of Macrotis lagotis. NCBI lineage: Eukaryota > Metazoa > Chordata > Mammalia > Peramelemorphia > Peramelidae > Macrotis > Macrotis lagotis. The sequence goes on along the minus strand of NC_133666.1, from coordinate 648,074,269 downwards.
AGTCCCAGCTACAAGCCACTCCTCAAGGGTCACATATTAGCAAGAGTCAGACCTGAACATTTCAACCTCAACAGAAGGAAAATCAGAATAGGGTGGGGGGGGAGGATTTTATTCCCCTATTGCTTTTCCCCAGGTGAAATCCATGTGACCAACTTAACCCAGGTCAGGCAGCAGAGAACAGTGAAGAAAGCACTGGACACATAATCATTTCTCTTCTAAGTTTTATAGAATATTTCCTCTTCAACAATTTCTTCTTCACCTCTTGAAAAGTGGATTATAGACTTCTAAACTCTGGGGGAAAGTGACTTGTGGGCCCCCCCACACACACACACACACTCCCACCTTTGCTTTTTAGAAGTAGCTAATAGCCCACTGGAAAATTGGGTCTTGAGTCAAACACACTCCCTAATTGTGTGATCCCAGGGTCATTTAACTTCTGCCTGCCTCAGTTTTCTCAACTGTAAAAATCATGATAATTTGCACTGGAACTTAGGGCAATGCCTACTCATTCCTTTTCCCTTGCAGGAAGGTGAGGGGTGGGGTGGAGGGGGCCAGAGACCTTATTCAACAGAGGGGAAAAATGGCCCTCTAGAACACAAGGTCTTCTACTTCCTAAATACTTCCCCTTTCTCACCCCTAGATCTTGCCTGGATTCTGAGAATTAGAAAGGCCTCCAGAAATGAAGCCATGGATTACCCTAATATAATTAAAACCAGCCCCTCCCTCGACCCCCATCACCACCGCCACCACCGCCCCAGGTCTTATCTAGGCAGCTCAGGATAAAGAAAAACAGAGGTCTTATCTCCTCCTTGTAGAGGATGCCAAGACACTCCCAAGTCCAAAGACACATGCCAATCACCAATCACCACCTACCCCTTCAAGAAACTAATGAACAAACCCAGAAAACAGACAGAGACCTTTTCCATTCATTCAATCTGCATCTACACAGAGTTGAGCAGAAACAAAGTATATGCATACTCAAAATAAGCAGTGGGAGCACGGTTAGTCCCATTTCACATATATGGAAACTGAGGCTCAGAAGTTAAATGATGGCCTCACTAGTCAATAGAAGTGGGTCAGGCATCTGCTAGTACCCTAAGATAGCACAGCTCATTGCACCTCACTTTCTACATTTGAAACCTGAGTTTTTAGGGGAGAAGAAAGCATTTACATTTGCCTAGATGGGCTGAAGATGACCAGCTAGTTGTTCTCTAGCAGTGCCCATACCCACCCCAGACACCCACTCTGATTAGGGCCTCAGCACCAACTCAGCCTGGAACTTCCCCAAGACTCCCAGACCCCACCTCAGAGAATCAATATCAGTACCTGGCCTGGTCTGGCCTGAACCTCTGCCCTGAGGCCCAAGGTACTTCAGAAGCCAGGGGAATCTGGGGCCAATGAGGTGAGCCACCAGGTTCCCAACCCCCATGACTTAGGTCCAACTTCTCTCTCCAGGGAGAGCAGTGCAGAACCCTGGCCTGGAGGAAGAGTCAGCTGTCACAAATATGGGATTAGGCAGAAGTTTGAGTCTAGCCTCACTTCTCCAAATCTTAAGATGATAAAAAATAAGAACAATAATAAAAGCAACACAGGGCAGCTAGGTGACACAATGGATAGAGCACCAGCCCTGGAGTCAGGAGGACCTGAGTTCAAATCCGACCTCAGACACTCAGACAGCCATGTGGCCTTGGGCAAGCTACTTAACCCCATTGCCTTGCAAAATAAACAAATAAATAAATAAATAAAAGCAACTCTGCATATGTAGTCCTTTAGGTTGTACAAAGCACTTTACACAGAATATCTCACTTGATCCTCATTTCAACCCCAACAAGTAGGCACTACGATAGGATCATAAGCTCCAGGACACTGAGACTTCTATGAGACCTCGGCCAGTCTCTCTCATCATCCTTGGAGGCCATTTCAGAATGTTAGTTCTGGCAGAGCCCTCAGAGATCACCAACTCTGGTGCTGCTCCATGACATTTCCCAGATGGAAAAGAGAGGTTGAGCAGTTGTCCAAGGTCAAGTTGTATGAGGAGCAGAACTAAGAGTCCACTCCTGAGTTTTAGCCCCTAAACTTGGAGCATCAGAGGTCAGAAAGTAGCAAGACCCCCAGGAGAACTAGAGTCCAGGGGATTCGGGACCTGTAGTCATGAAGCCTAGAAAGCCTGTCTCTGGTACTCATTAATTGTATGAACTTGGGCAAGTCACTTAAGTTCTCAATTTCATTTTACAAATGGGGAAACCAAGGCCCAGAAAATGGGATACTTCCCCAAGGTCACAGAGGTCTTTCTGATGCCATTTCTTGAGTTCTTTCCACTACCTACCTGGAAAGGCTATTTGTTGTGAAGTTCAAATGAGATAATATTTGCAAACCTTAAGGTACTATCTAGCTGCTAGCTTCTTCCTCCTTCTCTTCTTCCTCTTTTCTACAGGGAATCATAGTTTCATAGATTTAAGATTGGAAAAAATCTTGGAGGTCCATCTGTTCTAACTCTCTCCTGATTTTTCAGAAGATGAAATGGACCCAGAGAAGACAAGTAATTGTCCAAGGTCACACTGGTTGCACGAGGCAGAGGATTTGACCCTAGATTTCTTGCTGCCTTTTTAGAAATAGTGAAGGGTAATGGATGAGGGAACAGTTCAGCCTGGTCTCAGGGATGTTAGAGGGATGGGATTGGGTGGTTATGGTACAGTATATAAGTTAATATCCCCATGGAGTGGGGGGAAAAAAGATCAACTGCAAGTCAGGAAACCTGTTTCTGGCCACAGTCACCTGATCATTCTGAGCCTCAGTTTCTTCAGCTCTGAAATAGGGCAACAAACTTACACAACCTTCTTTGCAGGAGTGTCCTAAGGCAGGTTGCTCGGTAAAATCTAACTGAAAAGCTGCTATCAAATGTGAGTTATGGTCTGTCAAGGGAGGAAGTTCAGCTGAGTGAACCTAAGAATCCCTCCCAGTTGACAATGGGTGTTCTCTAGAATAAACCTGCTCCTTCATCATGTGCCACAACATGTAGTCCTTTCTCTCTCTCTCTCTCTCTCTCTCTCTCTCTCTCTCTCTCTCTCCCTCTCCCTCTCCCTCTCCCTCTCCCATCACTCTCCCTAGAGCTCCCCCCCTCTCAGGTATCCAGACAGGCCTGCAAATCTAGATACAAACAAATCAGGGGGTCTAGAGCTTCTCCCACTTTCTGACGGCAATTAACCCAATTACTCCTTCCTCAGGGGCCTTAGAAGAAACCACCTGGTGGGGAGAGGGGAGAAGAAGGAGAAGGAAAAGAAAAAGGGGAAAAGTTTCCTTCTAAATTATACAATTTCCTCCTGGGTCTTAAAGCCAGTCTCACCTTCAGACAGGCAGTACTTACTTGGTGGGTTATTGGCCCTTGGTCAATATGTAACTAGGAGCCAGTTCCCCCTGAAAGGTCTCTGAGCTGGAGGGAGAAGGGATACCTTTCAGGAGGTCCAGGTACCTTGCAATCCTGTGAGGTAGGGAAGGAAAGGGCTTATCACTGACCCCATTTTACAGATAAGGAAACTGATGAAGAGAAATGACCTATCCAATCACACAAGCTGCCAACTGACAGAGCTAGGAATAGATCTGTCAAAAGAAATAGCCCCTGTGCAGAATGGTAGTTGGAGACACAGATCTAGGATCTACTCCAGGATTGGTTATCAATCCCCATAGTTGAATCCCCTTCCCTTCTTAGGGTCTGCTTCCTCCCTTGTGGGGGGCTAGAGGTAGTGGGTTAAATGGTCTAAGGTCCCTTGTAGGATTCTACCTGTATATCCTCAAACAGTGGGCAAGTGACATTTAGGCCATTTGGTTTTCCCTGTAAAACAGTGAGGTTGAACCAGATGATCTTGTGGACTTCCCCAAGGTCACCTCGATGGCCAAGCCAGGACTGAAACTCTGGTCTCCTGACTCAGAGGCCAGGAAATCATCTTGATATCCTCTGAGGGGCACTGAAAGTTTCTTAGCCATTCACCTCCCTTTAGGTGGGTCCCTTCTACACAGTTTGAAAGAAATCTCTCTCTCTCTCTCTCTCTCTCTCTCTCACACACACACACACACACACACACACACACACACACATCTTCCTAGATCCACAATGCTTGAAGTTTTTTCAGCTTGAGGAGTCCATCCACACTGGGACCTCAGCTAGCATCTCCTTCAGGGACCCAGGATCACAGCTCCTCAAGGAGGAGGCACTGGGGGGCAATTAGGTGGTGCAGTGTATGATAGAGCACCGGCCCTGGAGTCAGGAGTACCTGAGTTCAAATCCAGCCTCAGACACTTAATAATTTACCTAGCTGTGTGGCCTTGAGCAAGCCACTTAACCCCATTTGCTTTGCAAAATCCTAACAAAAAAAAAAAAAAAAAAAAGAGGAGGCACTGGAGGAATACTCATGAGAGAACTGTAAGTCACAATACTACAGAATTCCATACTCTGAAGGACCTTGATTTGTGATGGTTTTTCCTGAGTCTCTTCAGTAGTACAGATATCAGCTTCTCAAATTTTCTGTGTAGCCATGGATAACAGGGACCTAGGTGGCTAATTCCACATTTCCCTTTTATTGAGCATCTGAGCACTTGTTTGTAATCCCAGATTTAGGAGCTTCTCTTTCTCTTCTGTGTGTGTGTGTGTGTGTGTGTGTCTCTCTCTCTCTCTCTCTCTCTCTCTCTCTCTCTCTCTCGCTCTTTTCTCTCTCTGTATGTCCCTCTCTCCTCTCCTCTTTTCTCTCTCTCTCTCCTTCCAAGAAGAGGGTTAAAAAAAAACAACCTACACTCAGAGATGATGAGCAAGTGAGCAGACTATAATGGAAAGCAATGTGGATTAGGAATCTGGGCTCAAATCCCAGTTCTGCCACTAGGGGACCTTGGGCAAGTCATTTCACCCCTTTAGGATTCAGTCTGTTCACCTATAAGATGGGGGATGGACTTGGGCAGGGAAGGGCTTAACCTTCTTTTGTATCAGGATCATCCTGAAAAGGTTGATGAAGCCTAGGAACACCTTCTACAGTGATATCTTTCAATACATTTTTAAAAACTTTTTTTTATTTATTTAAGGCAGTGGGGTTAAGTGACTTGGCCAAGGTCACACAGCAAGCTAATTATAAGTGTCTGAGGCTGGATTTGAACTCAGGTTCTCCTGACTCTAGGACCAATGCTCTATTCACTGTGCCACCTAGCTGCCCCTTTCAATGCATTTTTAGAAATCATGTTGGATCGCAAAGGAATCCAATTATACTAAAATATTGTTATCAATTTTGAAGTTCACAGTTTCCTCTGGCCTAGATAGTTTTTAAAGTTCCTCTCAGCCTTAAAGTCCTGTGAATCTGAAGGTCAGATGCCAGCTAGGAGCTCATTCCCATCTTCCCAAGAGCCCATATCCTCCATCCCTGAAGCTGAGACCCTAGGGATGCCAATCTCACCCGATGCCAAAAAAAAGACACCCTCTATTTTTGATCTACATAGGGCATATCAACTGTACCTCTGGACAATTGGGAAAAGACTATTTCACTGCTAAGGGACTCTGGGCTGAAAGCAGAGGAGGTGAGGATTGGAAACTCTTTGTTGTCTAGCGGTTTTTCAGTTATGTCTGAGTCTCTGTGACCCCTTTGAGGTTTTCTTAACAAAGATATTGGAATGGTTTGCCTTTTTCTTCTCCATATGAGAAAACAGAGCTAAGTGACTTATCCAAGGTCACATAGTTTAGTAAGTGTCTGAGGCTGGATTTGAACTCAGGAAGATGAACCTTCTTGATTCTAGGCCCAATGCTCTATCCTCTATAAGGACACCTAGCTGCCCAAAGGTATGTAGAAAACAAGCTTCACCAAAGTCTCAATTTCAACTCAGAGGATCTTGGAATTTAGAGCTGAAAGGTCTCTTAGAGACCTTCCACCAAGGCCTGGATAGTCCAACCTTTCTCACTTATAAATAGAAAACTGAGACTTTAAAGGGAAAAGACTTGTCCCAGGTCACAAAAGGTCATCCTCTTTTCACCACAACATAACACCACAAAAGAACTTTCTCTTTTTCTCTTTCATCCCACCTTTTCTCTCAGTAGGTCTAACATCCAAAGCACCCTCAGACTCCATCTTGTCCAACTTCCCATCGTTTTACAGATGAAGGCATTGAGGCTCAGAGAAGTTGATGAACTTGCTTGAGATCTCATAGCTAGTCAGTGTCAGGCAGAAGGGGAAACCCAGATAATTCAGTTTCCAATAATCCAGAACACTTACATAACACCAGACTACGGATCTCCTTAAGTAAGAAGGTCCATTCTGGGTCTCTGTGGATAGAGGCAGAAGCAGGAATAGGGAGCTGAGAATGACTCCAATGTGTTTCCATTTGCTGCCATAAGCAGTTCTAGTCCTCCACAACTTACAGGGAGAAGCAGGGAAAGACCCTTATGCAGTCCCTAAGAACACTGTTCTAGAAAGGAGAGGGAGAATCAGGCAAGAGCAGTCCTACCTTCCTATTGCAGCCCAATTTGACCCTTCCAACTCAACATGTATATGTTGGGGGGGGGGGGGGTTGACCTTACTTCTCTCAAGTCCCATATGGCACCATTTAACACCAGAGTATAGTAGGAAGGGCACAGACTTTCCAGTATGACTTCTGCCTGACCTCTGCTTCTACTATAAGGGTACCTAGGAGGTAAGAGTGAATAACATCCTGGAACCCAGAATTTCAGAAACCCAAATTCAAATCCTGTCTGAGAGGCTTACTAGCTGTATGACCCTGTGCAAGTCCCTTAAAACCTCAGCAGCTTGGTTTTTTCATCTGTAAATTGAGGGAGCAGGAATCACTGACCTTAAAGGCCCTTTCCATCATTAAATCCATGTTCCTATGAGTCCTGATTGTCCCCTCTATGAGATGGATATAAGACCCCTGCCCCCCCAAGAGTTTCATAGTTTTGTACACTAAGAGATGGACTAGACCTCAAAGATGCTCAATCCATTCATTTTATAAATGAAGAAACCTCTCTGGTTCGTGTTACAATTATGGCCACACAGGTAGAACTCTGCCTACTATACATGTATGATTTAAGCATCTTTCATCTATGTATTATTTGAGATAATCTCACTATTCAATGTTCTACTTCCCCTGCAGGACTGCAAGCAGAGCAATGGGGCAGAAAAGTCTGTGGGACCTGGGAATCAGGAAGATGGAGGTTAGGGTGCTATAGGCTCTCAGGAACTCGGCTTGGACTAGATGGTTCTAAAGGGCCTCCCTTCCAACTTTCAAGGATGTGAGTGCCCTCTGTCAAAAAATTCACATATCTAACCTTCTCCCCACCAAAAGTGTGTGTGTGTGGGGTGTTCCACCAGCCCATTTTTTTTTTACAGTACCTAAATGTTCTTAGGAGAGACTGAGTTCAATCCGGTATCTTCATTGTCAAAACAGACCAAAAAAAGAAAAGGACTTGCTCAAACTTGATCACTAATCTTAGGATGTTAGACAAGTCCTTTCCCTTCTAAGAGTCTCAGTTCTAGAGTCCTATCCAAACTCTTCCAACATTCAGCATTTTCTATTCTACTCCTAAGTACCCTACTCCGTATGAATCAACACGGGATATAAGCACCTAATACATGCCCACACTTTGGGGATCATCCTAAACCAAACCCCTGCAATGGAGTTTCCATTCCATTTCTCCAGATCATTGAGAAAGAGACAAAATTGAACTAAGAGGCAGTAGTACCCTGCCCTCATGAAACTTTTAACTATTGCAGGGGGAAATCTGCCAAGGGTTGGAAGAAGAACTGGTAAAAGGTAAAGGGCTAGGGCTGCCTAGGGGGATGCTATCCTTGCTCCTATTCATTAGTGTGCTCAGTAACACCTTGCTACCTTTAAAGATTGTAGAATAGTTCTGAAGATGGGGAATGAGTGCTAAAGATCCCAAAATAAAATTCAAAACTTCAAGGGAAAAGGTGGAAAGAAAAAAAAATTTCCCTAAGGTTAGTTTTGGGATCCAAGGGCTTGGATTCCAATCCTGATCTGATCCCTCAGCCTTACAAGCCAGTGTGAGCTTGATAAGCTCAGGCCTCAGTTCTCCAACTATAAAATAAGAGGGTGGGACTGAAGACAAGGTCTAGCTCTTGACATGAGCTCTATGGATACTTTCTTAGTAAGGGGCAGATCTAAAATAGTGCAATTGGCTCACAGGAAAAGGGCACCCAGCTTCAGCCCTTCCAGTGATACTGTGTGACCCTGGGCAAGTCACCAGCTCTCTGGGCCTAGAATTCCTTCAATTTCTACTATCTTCAAAGCGTTGTAAGAGATAATGGGCAAGATACAGAAATAGAAGCAAGGTCCTTGGCCAAGGGAGTTTAGGGGGAGGATAATGTCACACGAGTAAATGCAACACAAGTCTACATCAACACACTTGTAAGACGTAGGAAGATTAGCAGAGATGGAATGGATTTGGGGGTCAAAAGGCCTGAGGTGAAGTTCCTCCCTCTCTCTGGAGGGGTGTGAATCCTCACCTGGAAAAATGAAGGGCTCCCCAGATGGATCTCAAAGGTCTCTCACAGGGCTGACATTCTCTGTTCTCAGATTCTCCACTAGCAGTCTTCACCCCCCCCATTCCCCCAGCCCCTAAGTCAAACATTCCCCACCTGGTGTCCCCCGGGCTGCTCAGCCCCACCCAAACAAGATCACATTTTGAAAAGGCACAATCCGAGAAGGCTTAGAATGCAAGATGGGGTTTGGGTTAACTGCCCCCCCCAACTTCAGGCAGCAGTTTCAGATCCTCCCCCAGCCCCCGTGGCCCCACCCCTCCATTCCCGCTCCCCCACCACCCAGAAGGACCCAGTGAGCAGGGGAGGAAAAAGGAGGGAGGGGCCGCGGGCAGAGCGGATCAGCTGGGAGGACGGGCGCCCCACGCCCCCTCCGCCCCCGGTGCAGACTCCCGGGGCCCGCGGCCTCGCAGCCTCCCCTTCCCCACTCCAGTGCTGCCCGCCCGCCCGCCTGCCAGCCCGCCCGCACGCCGCCCCCCCCCCCGGCCCCCGCGCAGGGCGCTGTGCCAACCTCGCGCTCCCAGCCGGCTCCCTGGGCGCCGCCCACCCGAGTCCCCTCCCCTCCCCTCGCCTCGCCTCGGCGGGCAGCGGCGGGGGCGGGGGTCGCGCCAATCGCACCCACTTAGCAAACTTGTCGGTGTGCCCCCCGCCGACGCGCTCATCCGCGTTCGGAAGAGCACAGGGCCCCCCGGCCAAACCCCGCGTCTCGGGAAGCGCTACACGGCGGGGGTGGGGGGGGACCGCGTGGGGGCGGGGTCCCCACCCACGCCCACACAAAGCCGGGGCCACGCGAGCCCGCGGGGGCCACCCGGCGCCCCCAGAGCGGGGCTCCCCGCCCCCAGAAGCCCGAGCTGAGCCCGCCCCCGCGGGGAGGGGGGTTGGGAGGGTAGGAGCCGCGTGGAAAATCACCGATCCCGCCTCTCGACCTTTCTCCCTCCCCCCCCCCCCGACCGCCCCCACCCCGGCCCCCAGCTGGCGGGGAACAAAGGCGGGGGACCCCCGAGGGAGCCGGGAAGGGGGTGAAGAGGGGCAGTCGGGGGGGGGCGGGCGGCCAGAAGGGGGGGGGCCGGGGCGTGAAGGCGAGGGGGCTGCCAGCGGCGGGTGCGCGGAGAGGGGGTGGCGCCGGGCGGAACCGACGGCAGGAAGGGGCCGGGGCCGGGCCGGGCCGGGGCCGGGGCCGGGCTGGGCCGGGCCGGGGGGCGGCTCTCACCTGTGTGCGTCCGCATGTGCGCCTTGAGGTGGGAGGACTTCCCGTAAACTTTGCAGCAGCCCTCGAAGCGGCACGGGTGGCGCTTGCCGGGCGGCGAGGGGCTGTGGCAGCGGCGCGCGGCGGCGTGGGCGGCGGCCGCGGGCGCGGGCGGCCCGGCCGGGGGGGCGCCGTCGGGGTCGCCGCCGCAGGAGCAGGAGGAGGACGAGGAGGAGGTGCTGCTGCCGCTCTCCGAGTGCGCCGAGGCGGGGCGCGGCCCGCGCAGGTCCGTCAGGATGTTGGCCACCGCCAGCAAGTTGGGGGGCTCGGCCGGGCCGGGGCCCGGGGCCGCCCGCAGCGCCTCGCGCACCTCCAGGTCCTCCCGGCTGCAGGCGCCGCGGGCCGGCGGGTCGGGCGCCGGCGGGGCCGGGGGCGGCGGCTCGGGCCGGGGCAGGGCCGCCGGGTGCACCACGGCCCCCGTGGAGATGGACACCAGGCACTCGGCGGCGAAGTAGTCCACGCAGGCCACGGCCGACATGCCGGCGCTGGGGCGGGGGCGAGGGGAGGGGAGAGGAGAGAGCCGAGCCGCCGCCGCTGCTGCCCACGCCGGGCCTGGCCTGGCCCCGGCCCCGCCGCCGCCGCCGGCCGGTCCCTGCTGCTCGCCCTCCGGCTCCGCGCTCCGCTCGCTCCGCTCGCCCCGGCTCCGCCCGCCCCGCGCGCTCACTCACTGACGCGCCCCTGACGCACCGGAGCCCGCGGGGGCGGGGAGGGGACCCCGCCCAGAGGGAGGGGGCCGGGCCACCGCGTGCGCCCCCTCCGCCGGGGGGAGGGGAGGGGAGGGGCGGCCCCGCCCCCCCGCGGCGGCGGCACAATGGCCCCCGGGGGAAGGGGGCGGCGAGGGGGAGACGCCCCCGACCCGGGGTCGCCGCCGGCCGCCCCGCCCCCCTCGGCCCCCTCTCCACGTGGGCCCGGGAAGGGGTGACGCCCCTCCCCCCTCAATTTCCCTCCTCCGGCGGCCCTGCCCCACCCCCTGGCCGGGCACTGCCCCTCCCCCTTTGTGGGGCGGTGCCCCTTCCCCTCCCCCCCCCGCCTCCCTCTCGGCTGGTAGGGCGGTGCCCCCCTCCCCCCCTCGTCCCCCGGGCACCGGCCCTTCCCCCTCCTCGGTGCTGGCACTGCCGCCACCCCTTACTGCTCCTCCTCCTCCTCCTCCTCCCCTTCATCGGGCTCAGTCCCTCGCCTCCGTTCCCCTCCCCCCCCCCCCCGGCCACCCCCCCCCACCTCGATCCCGACCCCCGCCAGGCTCTGACCTCCATTCCCTTGCCTTTCCCCGCCCCCCACCCCCCGCCCCCCATCCCCGGCCCGGAACCCCCGAAGCCCGGGCTGACCCTGCCTCTTTGGGGAGATGCTCCCTCTTTTCCCTCGCCCACGCCTAGGGCTTGGGGGGAGTGTTTTCTAGCCCCAGAAGCTGAGAGTTCTTTCCTCCACCACCACCCCCTCCTGAAAAGTAAAGAGATATGGGGTGGGGGGGAACCTATGATGACCGTGAGGGTGAACGGAACCCTCCCCTTATTGGCCAGAAGAGTGAATGGAATCCCCCCATTGGCCAAGAGGGGGAATGGAATCCCCCCCCTTATTGGCCCTAAAGGGGTTCATCCCCGACTGTCTCCAGTTCCGAGCCTTTCTGTCCAGGAGCCCCCCCCCCATCCCTCAGCAGATCAAGTCGGAGCCAAGTGAGTAAATAAAGAGAGAATGGGGGGGTGGCTAGATTGGGGGCACTAAGGATCACGGGTACCTGGGCATGGGACATTATGGTGGGAGTCACCCCAAAGAGCACTTACAGACAGATGCCCTAAGAGATAGCCCTCATGAGCCACCTCCCAGCCTACCACACCCCCAACATCCAAAGCCCAGACCCGTGTGCCAAGGTGCAGAGGTTAGGTACCATCACTCTGCCTATCTTCTTACCTGGCCTTGTTGAGAACACCTGGTACCACCTGCCTCAGAGTTCCAGGCTTAAGCCACAGCTCCCCAGTGAGCGTCTAACATCTCCTGAAATCCTACAGTATTTCTATTGCCTTGGCTTGAATGTTAGACTGTCCTCTAGCTGTTTCCTGAACCAGATCTGGATTCTACTCCTGGAACTTTGGCCAGATAGATTCTCTTCTTGAGCCTCAGTTTCCCCATTTGCAGAATGAAAAATGAAATTAGATGATCTCTGCAAACCCCTTCCATTTTGGATCTTCTAATAACATCTAATAGTTGTGACATTCTGGGTTCTATGGTCTTTCCAACTATCAACCTGAATACAACCCTGAATTTGTTATCAAAGGACCTGGGTTTGAATCCAGATAGACCACTCCCTTTGTTATTCTGGACAAATCCCTTAACCACTCTGGAACTCAGTGTTCTCATCTGTAAAACATGCACCCTAAAGTTCCTTCAGGTTCTGACATTCTATGTCCTAAGGTTTCTTTCTATTTTGCTACCTTTTATTTTATGCCATTAGGTTCCTTCCCGGCCAGACAGTCTATGTTCCAAGGTTCTTCCCAACTCCAATGTTTTTGTTGTTATCAGGCCTGTCCAACAACTCATTCCCCCATTTGGAGTTTCGTGGTAAAGATACTGAAGCAGTTTGTCATTTCCTTCTCCATCTCTTTTTACAGATGAGAAAACTGAGGCAAACAGTGTGAAGTGACTTACCTGAGTCACACAGCTAGTAAACGTCTGAGGCTGGATTTGAACTCAAGTCTTCCTGACTCCAGTTTTGACCTCTATCCACAGAGCCATCTAACTGCCCTCTTATATTTTTTGTGACCTAATTTCAATGACCCAAGGTACTTTCTAGCTCTTGCTTTGTGTTCTAGGCATCTATCTTGCCTCCACCACCACCACCCCTTCTCCATAGTCCCTGGTTCTCCAGGGTAATTTTGTTCTGTTCCAAAGGGATCTGGGCACACAGCAAGACCTCAATTAAATGCTAAGTGAAGGCATAAAGGAATAAATGGTGTGACTAAGTTCTAGGTGACCTGGGCAGATGTCCATAGCATTCAAGGCCTTCCAAGATTGGCCCCAACCTGCATTCTTATTCATCAGTCATAGAATTATAGCAGATCAGAGTTGGAAGGAATCTCTGCTGGTCCAGTCCCCCTCATTCTGGGGGATAAAGACCTTGCTTTCCAATGTTTTTTTGTTTTTGGGGATAATCAGAATTAGTAACTTGCCAAAGATTAGTAAGTGTCTAAGGACAGATTTAAACTCAGATCCTCCTGACTCCAGGGCTGGTATTCTATCCACTGCACCATTTAGCTTCTCCCCAGTCTCTCTCTCATTCTGAAGCAAAGACCTTTCCCTAAATTTTGGATTTATGGGATTGCAGATTTATCACTGGGAAGGAACTTGAGTAATCATTTATCTAGTCCAGTTTCCTCAGGGTACAATTGAGGAAACAGCATAACTCTTTTCACTTAACTGGATGCTTCTTAGTTCTTCATCAGAGGCTTCTGGTCTCTTAATTTCTCACCTCCTATCTTCACACATACCATTAATCCCAATCCCTGGAATGGCCTCCCACCTATCATCTTTGCCTATAGAAATTCTCCAGACTTCCTTTAAGGCCCAGTACCGATGCCATCTCTTCGGATAAGTCTGTCCTCATTCTCCCCAGGTCACCCTTTGAACCCCTCATTATACTGTTTCCAGTTTCTCCTCTGCTTACTCACATCTTGCCTTCCAGTCCCTTGATTATCTGGAAAAGGGGGCTGACACAGGGGCTTTCAGGAAGGGGGAGTGGGGAGGACATTTTGTTTTGGTTTTTTGAAATTTGCTGTTTTCTGTGGGCCCATTTTGACTCATCTCCACAGTGGCATTGCCAGGCTCTTAACTCCTTGATCTACAAGTAAGAAATAATTAGTAACTCACATTTCTGTAATAAATAACCAACATTTACAAAGTTTACAAAACACTTGCTTCCACGTTTCATTTTAGCCTGAAAGATAACATCTCTAGATCTAAATTTACCAGTGAGGAGGGAACTGGGAGTCAGAGACTTGAATGGATTTAGCCTCTGGCCAATAAATTTCAGAGATTAGATTTGAACTTAATTCATAGACTCAGAGATCTAGACCTGCTGGACTCCAAAGCCACTTTCTATCAGGAAACTGAGGCAGGCCTCCAAGGGGGGCATCGTGGGGGATCCCAGATCACATCCATAGATATGAGGTTGGGATTTGGACCTGGGGCCTCTCTCTCTCCAGATCAGACATTCCTCCCTTTTCCTAGCCTGCAAAACTTAAAAGTGCTTGTAAATCCTAACTAGAATTCCCTGACTCCTTCAGAGCTCAACTTATGGCCTCCTCCCACAGAAGGCCTCTGCCAGCCTTCAGTCTCCCAAATGATCTGCTGCTGACTTGGAATGCATTTTATCTCTCTCTCTCTCTAGGTTCACATTTTGTTCCTTCCAATAAAATGGAAGAGCATTGAGGCCAGGGACTGTGTCTTTGTATGGAACCATGGAAAGAGCAATAACTTTGAAGGCAAAGGTTTTAATATTTCTGATCAAATATAAGAACATCTGTAAGGTGCTTAATAAATACACCCCCTCCCACTATGTAAATAAATGCCTTGCTTCCTGGGTTTGTTTCTTCATGTATAAAAGGAGGGTGTCTTTCTGGGGTCCCTCCCAGATCTACATTAACTTTGTGAATAGAGATTTGCCTCACTTCCAGAGAGAATAGATAGATGAAAGGGCAGGTGTTCCCCTGTCTAGCCCCAAGTAAGTTCCTTGTGATGTTTCTGTCTCTGTATCCCAGTCATCTATCTACCACAGCCTCTTAATAGAGATCTGGTCAATCACATCTAAGAGAAGCACTCCAATTGCTTCCCCAGCCCATCATTGCTAAGGCACTCAGGATTAGCACTGAAGATGTTAATTGCTGAAACTCTCTAAACTATCATCTTAATCTCCAGCCTAAAACCAGTGAAAGATTGGGGGTCCAGGCCAGCTGGTGGCTTCAAGTTCAACTGAGGAATTCCCCAGAGTGGACAGATGACCTGTGACTGTTCAGGGTAGAGACCCAGAAAGTGGTGTCCGTGGATTTGCCCGTCAGTGTATATTTTCAGCATTATGGTGATCTAAGGAAGGTGTGGTCCTTTTGGCCTGATGTGGGTGGTATATTCCAAGACTATAGTGTTTGCATTTCTGGCAGTGGGAGGGAGGGGGTGAGGCCAATATTGGTGTCAGGAAAAGAAGACTCTTTCAAGTCTGGAGGCCTGAGTTAGAATCTTGATTCAGAAATTTCCATACTTTGGGAATATTTCTCTTCTTCTGAAATGTAAGTATCCTCATTTATAGATGCCTTCATCCACAAAATGAGGTTACTCATAATACCTACCTCACATGATTACTGTGAAGAAGTTTAAACCTAGAAGCTGTCATAGATATAGCATCTATTATTTTATATATTTCTGAAGTAGGTACATATGTTTGATTACATGATCATTTACATAGATACATATGAGGATGATCCAGAGTATTTGTTTTTGTCTACCGTGTGTGATTTACACATCCTTTTGAAGGATTGTCTCAACATGTATAAGCATGTATACAGATAACACATTTCTTCAATCTTTTGACACCTGAAAAATGATTTTTGTTCACCAACCTCAGGGGTCCTATTGGCTACAGGGGTCCTTGCTGATACTGTTATCCCCATTTTACAGATAATGAGGTAAGCAGAGAAGTGAGTTATTCAAGGTCACATGGTAAGCTGATCCACATGCAAATTTCCTGAATCCAAGATTCAGATACTCTTTCTTTCTAGCTTATCATTCAACAAACATGTTTTAAAGCCCTACTAGCTGCCAAGCACTATGGGGAATGATACCAAGGCAAAATTTGGAACCATTCCTGCCCAAGATGATAGAGCTAAAACTGAATGGGACCTCATACGTCATTGAGTTCAACCATCTCACTCTGCATGAAGAAACAGGTCTGAGAGGTTAAGGGATTTGTCTTAAGAGGTGGAATCCTGCATTAAATCTTTACACAAATTTATTGTTTGCCTTTCCATTCCCATATATCATCGAGTAATCAAAATAAAATAAAACACCAGAACAAACATGCGAATTCCCACATTGGCCACATTCAAAACTGTTGTTTCCTTCTGCATATTAGGGTCATCATCTGTCCAGTGACCTCCTACCAAAGAGGTAGATGATGTGTTTCATTCTTGTTCCACCTCAAAATTACATTAACTAGCATTCTAACGTCCTTCAGAGTTATTTCCCCCTAAAGTATCATTGTCATCATCAAAATTGTTCTCCTTCTACTCACTTCATTCAGCATCAGCTCATAGAGGTTTTCCCAGATTCCTCAGAAATTGGTCATTTTGTCATTTCTTATGACACTATAATATTCTATTACGTTCCTGTACCAAAATTTGTTTAGCCATTCCCCAACAGATGGGCAGTCTCTCCATTTCCAGTTCTGTGCCAGTACAAAAAGAGCTGCTATAAATATTTTTGTGCACAGGGGTCCTTTTCCTCTTTCTTGGCTCTTTTTGGCCTAGGTGTGGTAACACAGGGTGTCTAAGAGCATGCATAGTGACTTTGGAAGCAGCAATTAGAATTTGAACTCGAGTTCCCTGACTCCCAAGTCTGAGGCTTTTCAATCAGCACTTGGATGATGTTTGTCCTTCATTTTTTGAAGAAAGCCATGACATCAGGGAGATGATATCATGACAAACCCATGAATTGGATTTGAGTGGGGGGGGGGGTGCTGTGCTAAATCACCAGCCTCATTTTCTCCTCCAGAGCCATCTGGGTCCAGTGGCCAGATACCGATCAGGACAACTGGCCAGGCAATCAGGGTTAAGTGCCTTGCCCAGGGTCACACACCTAGTAAGTGGCAAGTATCTAAGGCTAGATTTGAACTCCTCTCCTCTTGACTGCAGGGCTGCTGCTCTATCCATTGTGCCACCATTGGCTGGGCTTCCACAAGGGATTTAAATTCTATTGGGGGTGAAACAACATTGTAGAGGCAGATAGAAAAATAAATACAGAAGACATGCAAAATAGATACAAAGTCATTTTGTGATACTAGGTAGAATCAGAGCCAGGCATGTAGGAAGTGGCACCTAAGCAATTCCTAGATGGAAGCTAGGACTTTTAGATGGAGATGAAGACTTCTAAGGTCTCTCTCTAAGCTCTGGAGAGGTAGCATTTATAAAGCATTTTATAAATCTTACCTCTTATGATCCAGCAACTCTAAACTCATGGCCAGACTGCCCTAAACTAAGGGGGCTTTCCTTTTTCCCTCCTCTTCCTTTTTCTCTTCTTCCTAGCTATTGTTATTCTCATTTTGTAGAGTAAATTGAGGCAGACAGTTTAAGTGACTTATTCCAGGGTCACCCAGCTGCTAAAAATCTGAAGATGATTTAAACTTAAGTCTTCTAACTCCAAGCCCAGTATCTAGCCACCAGAGTAAACCTATGTCAGGTGTGAAGGACAGACTTGTGCAAATGGAATGATAAGTAATCCAGGTGGAGTGTAATATACAATTCTGAAGGGGGACTTGCGTTTAAGCAACAACAAGCTAGATAGGAGACAGACAGATTAATAGCTAAATAGGAGTTAGAGCTTATGTTTCAGGCACTATGTAAAACAAGGGCTAAAAATGAATGCAAAGATAATCTCTGCTCTCATGGACTTAACATTTTAAGGGGCTCAGACAACATATAGAGGGAAGCTAGAAGGATGGGAAGGTCCCCACTGGAGTGAGAAGGCTGATGAAGAGGTAGAGAAGCCCAAAGACAGTCAAGCTGGGAATGATGTGAGGCTCAGGTGATGCAGTAGTGGCCGGGGCTTGGGAGCCACCATTCAGGAGAACAAAGAGAGAGAGAGACTGAATCAGTTTAGAAGACCTTTAAAAGCCAAACTGAGGGGTTTGGGTTTTATCTTAGGGACAAGAAGAAACCACTAAAGCTTCTTAAGCGGAGGAGAGAAGAGTTATGTATGAAGCAGAAATTTGGGGAGGAGCTTTTTTTTTTGCAAGGCAATGGAGTTAAGTGGCTTCCAAGGTCACACAGCTAGGTAATTATTGAGTGTCTGAGGTCACATTTGAATTCAGGTATTCCTGACTCCAGGGCCAGTGCTCTATCCATGCGCCACCTAGCCACCCCCAAGGGAGGAGCCTTTAAGACTAAGGAAGCTAAGTGTCAAAATGGATAGAGGGGAACTTGGGATAAGGAAGACTTGGGTTCAGATCCTACCAGAATCACTTACTAGCTACATGACTTTAGGCAAGCCACCATGCCTGATGTTTCTATAGCATTTTATGCCCTTAAAATAGGTACATCTCTGAGCTTCAGTTTCCTCATTTGTAAATTAAGGAGGTTGGATTCCATGGCTCCTAAGATCTTTCTGTGTCAAATCTATAATCCTATAATTCTTGAGATAATTATCATTAGACATGCTAAAGTAAGGGCTAGACTACCCTGGGCAGGGAGTCTTTTTCTTTCCTCCTCATCTTCCTTTTTGTCCTTCTCTTCCTTCTCCTTATTCTTCCTCTTCCTTCTCCTCTTCTTCCTTCTCTTCCTCTTCCTCCCATTCCTTGTCCTCCTCCTCCTCTTCTCTGTCTCTTCCTCATTCTCTTCTTCCTCCCCTTCCTCTTCCTCCTCCTCTTCCTCTTCCTCCTCTTCCTTCTTCTCAGGTCCAGGCTTCTGTCAGATGTCTATGTGTGGAGGAATAGGGGAAAGGACTTTCTCTGAGACCTTGAGTCTGAACTCCAGGAAGTATTTATTAGGTACTTGGAAGTGAGTAGTACTAAGGTACATCCTGGAGTGAGGTGGGAGGCCATTCTGTTTCTTGGTTGGGACTTGATTCCTGTGGCTTTTCTCTCTGTTCAGCACTTTGTTCCTGGGCTTCTTAGGTTTTCTTAGGCCAGAATGGCCCCCCCAGGACTCTCAGGCCAAGCCTGAACAGTAGCCATTTCTCCCAGGGTGGCCACCAGAGGGCAAACCTTCTCATCTTAATGTCCTCGACCCTTCCTTACCATGTCAGAGCTGGGAGGAACTTCATTTTTTCCACCAATAATATTTTATCGACTCCTCTTTTGACTATTCCATTAGCTTAAAAGTGGCATCTTTCTGGAGGACAAATAGTTTCACGTCTTGTCTGTAATTGGCGTCTTTGGTTTTAATGAGTGCATTTCAACATTTCCTATTTTTAATGGCTATGTATGCCCCTCAGGTCCCATTCCTTCACTGGAGAAGGAATAATGAGAATGAGATTCAATTCAAATGTATATTGCTATAAAGTGTATCCAGTGTATTTGAATGTATCCTTTAGAAACTTTTCTTAAAACGTATAGATACTATGTGGTCTTAAAATGTATAGATACTATGTTTAACATAGTTATACATAATAACCTTTATTACATTACTCTTTGTCAAGGGGAGGGGGGAGGGAAAGGAGGGAGGGAAAATGTGGAACTCAAAACCTTACCAAAAAAAGGAATATTGAAACGATCTTTTCATGTAATTGGAAATATAATAAATTTACTTAAAAGGGGGCAGCTAAGTGGTGAAGTGGATAGAGCACCAGACCTGGAGTCAGGAGGACCTGAGTTCAAATTCAGCTTTACACAATATTTATCTAGTGACCTTGGGCAAGTCATTCAACCTCATTGCCCCCCAAAAATGTACAGGTAGATCTATCTCCATTTTTAAGTAGAGAATTTGGAATAGGTAAATGATGTTTTTAAAAAAATATTTATTTGTTTAAGATCTATGTTGATCATATGAAAGAAGAATCAGATCCAAATGGAAAAAAGAAAACATTAGAGAGAAAAAAAACATAATACATAAGATAACTTTTAAAAATTGAAAATTATTTAGTTGACTTTGGTCTTCATTTAAACTCCACAGTTACTTCTCTGGCTATGGATGATATTTTCTAACACAAGTCTTTTAAAATTGTCTTTGATTATTATATTGCTGAAATGAGCAAGTCCATCATGGTTGATCATCACCGCATTTTGTTATTCATGTGTATAAGGTTCTTTTGTTTCTGCTCATGTCACCCAACATCAATCCCGGCTTTTCTGAAATCCTGCTCCTTATGATTTCTTAGAGAACAATAGTGTTCCATCGCAACCATATACCACAATTTGTTCAGCCATTCCCCAATTGATGGGCATCTATCTCCTCAATTTCCAATTCTTAGGCAAATGACTTTTTTTTTAGTTTTTGCAAGGCAATGGGGTTAAGTGGCTTGCCCAAGGCCACACAGCTAGGTGATTATGTGTCTAATGATTAAGTGTCTAAGACCAGATTTGAACTCAGGTACTCCTGACTCCAGGGCCAGTGTTCTATCTACTTCACCACCTAGCCACCCTAGGCAAATGACTCTTAAGAATTTACTTTAATTATCTAGAATTTACTTTGATTATCTAAATCTTCAACAAGCACTGGTCTGGGAGGGACTTTAGAACATAGGATGAAAGTGACTTAGAACATCCAATGTCAGAGCTGGGGACCCTCAAAACAGGTCCCTTAAAACACAAGATGTCAGAGTTGGGACGGCCCTTAGAACAATGTCAGAACTGGGAGGACCCTTAAAACAGAATATGAATAGAAATGTCATGACTTCATAAGATGATGAATACTGTATTTCTTGCTTTCTCGGTGGGTGTGGGGCAGGTTGGGGGGAGAGAATTTAGAACTGAAAATAAAAAATTAAAAATAAATTTAAAAAAATTAAAGAACACAGAATTCTAGAGGTGAAGGCCTTAGAATATACAACAGAACTGGGTGGGTCCTTAGAACATGGAATGGCAGACATAGGAGAGATTTAAATGGGAGGCAGCTGTGTCATAGTGGAAGGAGTGGTTCTACACTGGTTCTATCTTGTATAACCTTGGACACTGTATTTAACCTTTTTTGGACCTTAGTTCCCTTCTCATCTTTAAACTAAAGGACTTGGTCTAATGGTCACTCAGTTCCTTTTTGGCTCCAACTTTATAAGCCTGTGAACACAGAATGGAAGAGGTGAAATGCGCCTAGAAGACAGACTAGAATAGTTGAGACTTAAGGGAACTTAAGACCACTGAGTTAAAGAGAGCCGCCCTTGGTTTAATAATCTCCCCTTCACCTTGGACCTTTTCCTCTCATCTTTTATTTCCATTTCATGACCTCATGGAATCCAGGCTGCATCTCCAGGAACCTGATTCTCAATAGCTCTCTGCAGTATTGAGTGCTCCTTCTCTCATGTCCCTGGAGACACAGGCTGACACAGCAGAAGGCATCAAGTGGACTTCCCCTGGTTCCTCACTTCCACAGTCAGACCTCCTCTCTGACTCTAGCATTCAGTAACTCTGTAGGTTCACTCTAACCAATCTATTCCCTCACTTTTTTTTTAGAGACTAGATCTCTCTAGCTTCCTGCACCTGAAGATACATTGATCTAACCGACTGACTGATCAGACCAAAAGCTTTATAATCTGCTCTACTTCCCAGCTGGGTCAATTTGTCCCTCCTTAGACATCCAGCTACTCAGAGATTCACCAAAATGACTTCAGTCTTACTGTGGATATCCACTGTATTTCAGAGTAGGTAGCTACACAGTTCATGGATAGAGTGCAGAAGTCAGGAAGACTCCTCATTTTGAATTCAAATCTGGCTTCCAACATTTACTGACTATGTGACCCTGGGCAAGTCACTTAATCCAAATCCAGTTCAGGGTGTCTAAACTTTAACTCTTCTGGACTGCATTGCCCAACAATAACTTGTCAAGGGTCACATATAAAATTTAATATTTACTTAGGACTGTTGTAGTTATATTGGACAGCCCTGACAATCTGTTTGCCTTAATTTCCTCATTGAAGCTGAAGAAAGAAATGGCAAACCATTACAGTATCTTTGCCATGAAAACCTCAAATGGGATCATGAAGAATCAGACATAACTGAACAACAAATATTTATATACACACATACATATATGTGTGTGTGTGTGTGTGTGTGTGTGTATTTCCTTATAGAAAAGAGACGTTAGCTTTTGTTCATCTTTTTTTTTGCAAGGCAGTGGGGTAAAGTGACTTGCCCAAGGTCACACACTAGGTAATTATTAAGTATCTGAGGTCAGATTTAAACTCAGGTCTTCCTAACTACAGGGTCCGTGCTCTGTCCACTGCATCACCTAGCTGCCCCACTTTGTCCATCATTCTTGAAGAGAGCCATGACATCAGGAAAATGATACCATGACATGCAAGTGAACTGGATTTTAAGTGTGGGAGGGCTGTGCAAAGTCACCACTCTCATTTTCCTCCAGAGCCCTCTGTGTCCAGTGGCATGATATAGATCACGGATGACTAGAGATGACTCCCAATTATTCATATTCAAAGAACCCTCTCACATCTGATCTTTAATGCTCTAAGATTCTTCCTAGGTTTGATATTCTTTGTTCTAAGGACCCTCCTAACTCTGACTTTCTTTGCCTTTAAAATAAGATAATCTTTTAAAATCGTAAGTGCTAACTATGATAAATGATGGCTGGGTAGCTCAGTGGATAGAGCACTTCCTGAAGTCAGGAAGATCTGAGATCAAATACTGCCATTCTAGCCATATGACCTTGAGCAAGTCACTTCTCTTTGTGGCAATTTCCTCAACTATAAAATGGGGATAACAACAGTACCTATCTCTTAGTTTTATGGGTAGAATAGGAGGGGAATGTTTTGTAGCTATTGCTTTTATCATATGCCTTTTTTTGAGCCAGTTGTTTCTACTGGGTAACTATTATTATAATTAATATTAATAATAACAAACATTATCATAAAGACAAATTCACTTGTGGATTTGAGAGCCATAGTTTTAGGAATCTGGAACCATAAAGCAACCTTGAAATCTTGAGATAGAGGTAATCAACATCCTGGGTATACGCCTTGTAAATCCATAAGTGCTGAGCAAAGGAAGGAGCCACATACAACTGTGCTGACCAAGTGACTAAAATGTCCATATCCTTTGACCTGGAGATCTCACTGCTAGGCATATACGCTAAGGAGTTTAATAACAAAAGGGAGGGGAAAAGAACCACATACATCCAAATTTTTATAGCAGCACTTTAACTTGCAGCAAAAAATAGGAAACAAAGTAGATGCTCATTGATCAGGAGATGGCTTCAAAAGTGTGGTGGATGAAGGTTATCCAACATTGTTGTTTTCAGTTGTATGTGTTTCTTTGAGATTCCATGCACACTAGGTCCTTCTATCCTCTATTGTATCTTGCTGTCTGTCCAAGCTCATGTTCATTCATTGCTTTGCAATCTGTGTCATCCTCTTTCAGGTCCTTTTCCTTTTGTCTTCAATATTTCCTATCATCAGGAGCTTTTCCAAAGAGTTGCTTCTTCTCATTATGTGACCAAATTATTTGAGCTTCAGCTTCAATATTTAACCTTCTAGTTAATAACCTAATTAATTTCTTTAAGTATTGAATGACTTGATCTCCTTGTTGTTCAAGGAACTCTCAAAAGCCTTCTCCAGTACCACAATTTGAAAGCATTTATTCTGTGTCACTCAAATTTCCTTGTAATCCAACTTTCACAGCCATACATTGCTACTAGAAAAAAAACCATAGCTCTGACCATATGGACATTTGTTGGCAAGGTGATGTCTCTGCTTTTTAGTATGCCATCCTGATTTACTGTAGCTTTCCTTCCAAAGAGGAAGGTCTTTAATTTCAGGACTGAAGTCCCCATCTGCAGTGATCTTTGAGCACCAAAATAATTCCAAACCATTAAAAAACATGACGCCCATGAATAATGCATAAAGGAATGGAAAAGTTTATATGAACTGATACAAAGTCATAATTAGAACCAGGAAAAAGACATGTAATCATCAACAATGAAATGGAACAAATAATAATAACAGAAAAAAAAAAGAAATTGAGTTCTAATCATGTCTAAGTTTGGCCCCAAAGAAGAGATAAAAATGTTCTTTTTCAAAGTTGACACACTGATGGGGCAGTTAGGTGGCACAGTGGATAGAGCACTGGCCCTGAAGTCAGGAGTACCTGATTTCAAATCCAACCTCAGATTAATAATAATTGCCTAGTTGTGTGACCTTGGGCAAGTCACTTAACCCCATTGCCTTAAATAAATTAAAAAAAAAGATTTAAAAAAGTGGGCACACTGAAAGGCTAGGGTCCCACTGTCAGGATATGTTAGAGCCAGGACAGCAGGTACTATTGCACTTGGTTGATATGCTGGTTGGTTTTGTTGAACTATACAGGCCTCTTTCTTTTGTTTCCTGTTATAAGTGTGGTATTGGGATTGAGACTGTAAATTACCCAATCAGACTACAAGATTTCATTTGACTACTAACTGTTGACATGCCAGGCACTGTGTTAGGTGCTAGGGATCAAAGACAAAATGAAATAATCCCTGCCCTGAGGGAGATAACAGTCTGTTGGGGGAAATATTTGCATATACACAAAAGAAATAGACTAATTTTGAGAAGAAGCACTGGCAGCTGAAAGTTCTAGAAAGACCTCATGTAGGAAATGGGACCTGAACTGAAGTCTTGAAGAAAACTAGGAATTCAAAAAGGCAAAAATGAGAAGGGAAAGTATTCCAGGCATGAGGAACAGCTAGTACAAAAGCCCAAAGGTGGGAGATGGAGCATCCTATGTGCAGAATAGCAAGTAGGCTAATATAGCTGGATCAGAGAGTATGTGGAAAGGAGCAAAGTGCAAAAAGATTGGAAAGGGATTAGGGGACCAGGTTGTGAAGAGTATTAAATACCAAACTGAAGGGTTTATATTTGGTCTCAGAAATAGTGGGGAACCATTGTACTTTATTGAAGAGGGGAATAGGCAGACCTGTGCTTAAGAAAAATCACTTTTGCCACTATGGAGATGGATTGGATAGAAAAAAACAATAGATATTACTTTTTTTTAATAGCATGAAGTATTCAGATGTCTAACAGGCAACCAGAGATATGATTTGGAACTCAAGAGAGAGAGATTAGGGTTGAATGCAAAGATTTGTCAATCATCTTCATAGAAATGATAATTAAGGCCATTCTGTCTAATTTAATTCCACAAATATTAAAAGTTTGCTATATACAATAACTGCCTTGGGAGAACAATATGAAAAACAGACCTAGACTTCAAGGACCTTCGGAGACACTGAATGGATGTAACATTTGGAGAAATTAAGTCCCATATTGAAGGAGTTGAACCATACTGGATTACTGAGACAGGCTAGATAAATAGACTATGAGAGGGCCCAAGACAGACCTTTGGGAAGCCTGAAATTAGTAGACATTAAGTGGTTGATGAAACAACAGAGGCAACTGAGAAAGTCCAGTCAAATGGGGGATGAAGACAACAAAGGGCAGGAACAGCTATGGGTTAAAAACTAGGGGAAAAAAGAGTGTCTGGAAACAGGAGTGGTCAGTAATGTTATATGATGTCTGCATCAAGACCAAAGAGATCAAGAAGGATGGGAGATGAAGGAAAAACCATCAGATTTGGCAATTAGTAACCTCGGAGAGAACAGCTTTCATGCATCCAGATGAAGTGATGTTAACTGAAGTCAGATCATCATCAGTTGAGAAGGAAGTGGAGAGAAGTATTGACTTTTTCTAGGAATTGATCCTGTCCTCCTTTTCCCCCAGCATCTCTCCTCTCTCTCTCTCTCTCTCTCTCTCTCTCTCTCTCTCTCTCTCTCTCTCTCTCTCTCTCTCTCTCCTCTCTCTCTCTCTCTCTCTCTCTCCCCCCTCCAAGTTTTTTGTTTGGTTTTTTTTTTAGTTTTTGCAAGGCAATGGGGTTAAGTGGCTTGCCCAAGGCCACATGGCTAGGTAATTATTAAGTGTCTGAGGTCAGATTTGAACTCAGATACTCCTGATTCCAAGGCCAGTGCTCTATCTACTACACCACCTAGCCGCCCCTCCCTCCAAGATTTTCCTTGCTTAATACCTTCTTCCCTGACTGCTCACAAACGTACTTGACTTACTTAAAAAAAATTCTTCACTTGACTCAGTCATCCCCTCAAACTATATTCCTAGATTTCTTCCTCATTTCAGAGATAAATTCCTAGAAAATGTTCTTTACTATAGCTGCCCATTAACCTCTCTACTTCCTGGCTTGACCTCCTACCCCTAATATTCTCCTGCAACTCCAAGTTTGCCTGATATCTCTTATGTATTCAGTTCCAATGATCTTTTCTCAATCCCTAACTTCTCTCAAACTTTTGGTATTGCTGACCACTGGCCTGCTCCTCCCAGATACTTTCCCCTCCTTTGGGAGTGACTGTGGCACTCTCCTGCTCAAACTCCAAAATGGCTCCCTTGCCTCTGATGATAAAATACTTAGCCTGCATTCATAGGAATTCCAGCACAATCTGACTCTACTTCATTTTTCAGATCTCTACCTCCCAGCCAAACTAGATAACTAGCTGCTCCTTAACCTTGGGCTACTGACTCCTCTCTCTCTCTCTTTGGCCCTCATTCCTAGACAAAACACCTCTTTGAATCCTTGCTTTCTTTCAAGGGTGATCTCAAGTACCCCCTCCTAAAAGAATGCCTTCCCAGATCTCCCTGATGTTAGGTGATTATTTCTCTTTACTTCTCTCTTCTCTGTATATATATATATATATATATATATGTATATATATATATATACATATATATATATATATATATATATATATATATATATATATATCTTGTGACATTCCTGCAACAGAATGGAAGCTCCTTTTGGATAAGCCTTTGAGGTATTTCATAATAAATATTTGTTGAGCATGTCAGACCTGGAAGAACCCCATCGAACAGAGGACATCAAAGCTGGGAGGAGCCTCAGAACACCAAAGGTCAGGATTAGAAGAGACACAAGATGCAGAACACAGGTCAGGCCTTGGGACATAGAGCTTCAGAACTGGAAAGGACCAGAGAACTTCAAGTGGTCTTTCAATGGGGGTTTGGAAGGTCAGAGAAATTTCTGAAGGGGGGGAGGGGGGAGCTTCAAAAGAGCTCAGAACAAAACTGAGGCTGCAATTCCAAAAAGTGAACTACTGTAAGAAGCCCACCAGGGTCCCCAGACAGAGAGAGACATCCAGGGCTTTATATCCCTATCAGAAACAGCCTCCTATACCTCAAAATTCTCCTTGCAAAGACACTCCCTTCCTCCTTAAGCCCTTGGGCAATCACTAGGTGGTTAAGGGCCCTGTTTTGGGGCTGCCCTGGTCAGAGGAGGTAGAGAAGGAAGTGGAGGGGGGAGGGGAGGGCCTGAGGTGTGGATCTCTGAGCCTCAGAGAAGGGGCAGGAAGCTGGAGTCTCACAGGAGGCCTAAAAAGGAAAGGGGTAGGTACTCTGAGTGAGTTGTGGATCTCACACAACACCCACACTGAGAGAAAAGTAAATCCAACATTAATGCAGATCCCCATGAATGCTAAGAAACACTGACACATGGATACTCACCCAACAGATTTCCATGGACAGGATCACCCAGGGACACAAGCAATTACACAAGTAAAACCATACAAGCACACACACACACACACACACACACACACACACACATACATATACACACACAAAACCTCTCCCTCACACATACTAATACAATGAAGACACACCTGCACAGGCAGGCCCCACCCATTGGCACGGAAGGCCCTGAATAGGTACCCAGGCACCCTGACACAGACACAAATTATTTTTCCCTCTCCTCACTCTTCCAACCTAAGCCATCTGGTTCCTTTTCTTCCCTAGGGGCTGAGCCATACACTGGGCTTGCTTCACACACACACACACACACACACACACACACACACACACACACCATATACATGCACACATCACATAACACACAATACATAATACATATTATCACAACATACACTATAGCATTCATACACCCCACACATTGTATACACACAGCAACACACACACACATACACCACTACCCTACACACATATACCCACATTCCCATAGATATTGATAGAAACTGAAGCACTTGCCCCCGTTTAATCTTCCAAGATGAGGCCCTGGGGTTAGAGGCCCTATTTAGCGCCACCCACATTCTCTGGTCAGCCCAGTTGTTTTATCCCTGTCCCTGTTCCAGAGGTGTGCAGCTGTGATCTAGAGATCCCTGTGAACAACCTTATAGTGGAGTGAAGGAGAGAAAGCTGGATCTGAAGGCAGAGAGCCTTTGTTGAACCTTAGCTTTGCTACCTCCTACTTGTACAAACTTGTGCAAATTACTTCCCCATTTGGGGCCTCAGTTTGTTCTTCTGTAAGATCAGGGGGGCTGGGCCAGGTGATGTTACGCTAAGGCCCCTTTCAGTTTTGAATCCTCTGTTCTTTCCTGCCCACTCACCACCCAGATTTAGGATGCTAAAGGAAGACTGAGAGGAGGCACTGGGGTGGGGGCTGCAGTTGTACTTGGCTCTCCCCACATCCCATGAGTAGTCCTGATCCCCAAGGAGACCCAGGATTCTGTGTTTTTTCTCTCCTCCTAAAACATCCTGCCTCATATTCCTCCTACCTTCCTTAGGCAAGGAAGGCTGGGAGAGATTGAGAGAGAGAGAGAGAGAGAGAGAGAGAGAGAGAGAGAGAGAGAGAGAGAGAAAATAAATATATGAGTGAAAATCCCCAGCTGAAGGTATGTCAGAAATGCCTCACTCCTCTATGATCTGTGTGGCCACAAGACTCCTTCCTTAACAACAGGCAAGACCAGGCTGTATCTGTACCCTGTTGCCATTTTGCTTTTCCTTCCTCCCTTCAACCTCTTTTTCAAGGACTGATAATCCAATGTTTATTACCTTTGCTACTGTGGAGGGTGTGTCAATCTGCTGTCCTATGACTCCACAAGAAATTTTTGATTCTGAATTTTATACCACCTGGGTCAAAGCCCCCTGTCCCAAGCACCACTCTTGTCTTCCCTCTTGCCCATCCATGGCAACTCCAGGCTTCCAGTGACCCTATCCCAGTCCCTCCTCCCTTCCCATTATGCCTTCTGAAAACTCATTTCTATCATTAACAGAATACTCTTCAGATTAGATCTGCAGATTTCCTCTCTCTCTCTCTCTCTCTCTCTCTCTCCATATATATATTATATATATATGTATATATATATATATATATATATATATATATATATATATAGTTTTTCCTTAATATAAGTAAACACCTTGAGAGCCCAACCATTTTTGCCTTTTCCTAGCTGCTAACATTCAATAAATACTGAATCAAACCATTTCTTGCTGGGGGAGAACTCAGACTTGGATGGGGAACCATTTCTTCTTTCTGATGGCAATCATCCCAACCCTCCTCAGTCTTGTGGGGTGGGGGAAGGGGGTGGAAGTGGCATAGATCATGTGTTCAATGGAATGAATTCTGGACTTGCAGGCAGGACAGACTTGGGTTCAAATATGCCTCAAACACTTTCTAGCAATCATTTAACCTGGCTTCAGCTCCCCTCTACAAAATGCGGCATATTTCCTCTTTCTGGGTCTCACTTCCCTCATCTGTGAAATAAGAAGCTTCTATGAGATGACCTGTGAGGTTTTATCTCTATGAATATTTGTGCTATCCATCTCACAGGATTGTTATAAGGAAAGTGCTTTGTAAAGTGTTAGAGAATTCTTTACACTGTCCAGATGGCAAGGGAATTATGGGAGTTAGCCAGAAGGGCAAGGAGAGATCTTTAGGGCAACTCTTGATCCTATTATCCCTAGTTGGCAGGAGGGGCTCTCTCAAGATGTCTGAAGAGAGCTGGCAGGGCATGGAGGAACAAGTGGAATGAATATCATCGGAAAACAGAACCAGGCCCAAACCTTGAATGCCTTTGCCCCTTCTACTCCCTCAAGCTAATGCAATAGAGACCAGAGTGGCTAGTTCCATAGATTTGAATCTAGAAGGGAATTTTAGAAGTTATCAAGTTCCATCTCACTTTACAGATGAGGAAACTGAGGCCAGAGAAGGAGAAATGACCTTAGAGGTCATCCAGTTCAACCTCCTTATTTTACAGAAGAGGAAGCTGAGGTCAGTGAGGTTAAGCAATTAGCCTAAAGTCACAGAAGTAGTGACTGAGCTTGGAACCTGAATCTAGGTGCTCTGACCCTGAACCCAGAGCACCTGGATTTAGGTTCCAAGCTCAGTCAAAGCATGACTTATCACCTTTTAACTATGTATCATTACTCGAGGTAATCAAAGAATTCCAATTCCATAGGAATCTTATTTCTCATATTTACCAGGTTGAGGGTAAGAAGGTCCACTCTTTTTTGAAGGAACAGAAAGGAGGTAGGCACCACACAGCCAGGTCATATTCACATGCAAGGGTGAATTTCCTTTCCTCTTCTCCAACTCTTCTATTTCTCACCCTCCTTAAATTACCCTACCAGGGGGGAAATGAGAGTAAGAGAAAGGCAGCAGAGGATCCTGAGCAGTGGATCCAGAGCCTCTGGGGCCTCAGAATCAGGTTGGCCTAGATTTACGATTCTAAATCACCGGTGGCCAGGGTCATGTGCAGAAGCCCTTCGTCCCCTCTCAAGGCCCATCTATTATCAGTGAATCCTCAAGGCTTAGTAATAAGTTAGATTTCCCTAGAGAAGGCTGGGTCCTACAACTCCAGACGTTCTCCCAACTTTTAGCCCCTTCTATAACAACACCCCCTTGAGCTACTCAGCCGCCAAAGTAGAGATGTTCCCAAAACTAGAGCTGGGGAAGAGTTTACATTGTCAAAAAAGCACTAGACTTGAAGTCACTTTAAAGGGGCTTAAGACACAGAAAAGATTAGAATCCCTAAGGGAAGTGGTCCCAAGCTGGAAGTATCTCAATATATGAGCTGGGGCTTCTCTGAGTCCTGATTTTCTCATGTGTCAGAAGAGCATCCTTCATGGGAGTGTTGTAACAATCAGCAAAGATCAATATGAAAACCTTTGAAAAGTTTAAAATCACGTGCAGAAAGAAAGGATAACTACTGAACTTTAGAGCTATAAGGACCCTTATGGATGAATCCAAACTTCCCTTCACTTTATAAATGAGGAAAAACAGACTCAGAGACCAGAAAACATTTGTCCAATGTCACACAGCAAGGGACTCCTCAGAATCCTATTTTTAAATGTAAACAAACTATAAAGGATTATAAAGGAAACAGTTGCATGGAAATACAGTTAGCAAAAGTTTTTTTGTTTGCTTTTTTAAAATCATGGATCCAAAGTTAAGACCAACTGCCTGAATTTCACCTATTTGATGGAAACAAAGTAAAGTCAACAAACCTGTATTAAGAGCCCACTTTTTGCCAAATACTAGGTTAAGCTTTGGATTAAGATGACTGTCCTGAAGGACTGAGCTACAACTCAGAAATTCTGTCCTTGGGCCAAACCACAGGAAATAAGGCCTGAGTTGGGAGTGAAATGCAGGAGAAAAGAGACCCTGTAACAGTATCACAAAGTTGTTACTTTGGAAGCTTAGGGAAGCTATTCAGAAGTAGGTGGGGGGCAGTGCTGAGGGGAGAAACTGAGGGGCAGTCACCTTGTTCTCTCTAAATAAGGTGGTGATGTTACTATTCAGTCATTTTAGTCATCTGATTCTTTATGACCCAATTTAGGTTTTCCCCTTGGCAAAGATACTGGAGTGATTTTCTATTGCCTTTTCTACTTCATTTTTACAGATGATAAAACTGAGGCAAATGGGGTTAAGTAACTTAGCCCAGGATCACTTAGTAAGTGTCTGAGATCATATTTGAACTCAGAACTTTCTGGCTCCAGGTCCAGGGTTCTATCTGCTGTGCCATCTAGCTGCATCTTCTAAATTTGGTACCGGCAAAGCCCAAGTCAACTCACCCAAGTTAATGTTCTGGTGAGGGAGAGGTCTTTTGGGGTGGGAGTGGAGAAGCAGCTGAAGCATTAGCTCCAAGGATATGCCATGTAAGGTAGGGGATGTGTGTTAGCTATCAAAGTTCTTCATGACCCTTCTAGCCTTGAGCTAAACTGCCAAGCATTCAAATGTTATTACAGAGAGCTCAACTACAATGGACTGGCCACATTGTTCAAATGCCAAGCATCTGCTTGCCAAAAAGACTGTTTTGAAGGGAACATACTTACCTAGGTCAAGCATTCATAGAGGGATCAGAAAAGGCAATAAATGGAAGATCTCAAGAACTTTGGAAGTATGAAGCATGGCACCAGACCGTTCAGCATGGTGTGCCCTCATCAGAGAGGTACTTTTCTGTCTCAGCAGGACAGAATGGATGCATAAGTGTGTTCACATGGCTTATTTGTGCCCAGCCTGTGGTAGGGCATTCCAAGCTTGGACTGGTCTGATCAGCCACAGTCAGACACATTGTAACTTGTCTCTAACATAGCAATGTCTTCAAGCAATGGTTCTCTTCAAGAATGAAGGAAAACAACCAACCAACCAACCAACTTCTCATATTAAGGCCTGTACTTTCTCTTCTGCTCCTTTTATTTGGGGTTTGCTCTATGCCTGGAATGGCCGCCACCTCCATACTTTACCAATCTTTTACCTCTTCTGGTCCTTACTGTCCAACAAAAACTTGTCAAATGGGGTGGCTAGGTGGTGCAGTGGATAGAGCACCGACCCTGGAGTCAGGAGGACCTGAGTTCCAGCTTGGGGCCACTTCCCCTAGGGCTTCTAATCTTTTCTGTGTCTTAAGGGGCCTTAGACACTTAATTACCTAGCTGTGTGGCCTTGGACAAGTCACTTAACCCCATTTGCCTTGCAAAAAAACCCCTAAAAAAACCCCAACTTGTCAAAGGCCACATATAGAATTTAATATTTATAATTACAATGTAACCCACATTACCAATGAGTATTATAATAATAGACTAATAATACCTCATGAATGGGATTTGAAGTCTGACTGAAACAGCATCTTCTTCAGTAAGTCTTCCTGATACCTTTGGTCTGAAATAATTTTGCTGCAATCTTTTTAAAAATTTTTTTTTGTCTGAAATAATTTTGAAACTTGTAACTCACATAAGCATTTTGCACTTTTGTGATGCATGCATCATCTAATGTATATATTCCTCCTTCACCACCACCCCCAGCCTGACCAGATTGTGGATTCCAAGATTACAGAGGTCTTCTCTTAACCTTGTATCTCCTTTCATTTCTAGTGGTGTTCTGCACCTGGTGGATACTTAATATTCAGTCTTCTTGCAACTTGGCTACTTGCTTTCTCTAGGAAGTGGGAAAGACTTTAAGCTTGGGTATAAATACTAATTAGGCTAGCTGCTCCCATGCTTCTTCCAGCTACCTAGATCCAGGACTCCAAATCCCATAGCCTGGACTCCAAGATGGGGCTCTCCACCAAATCTAAGTTTGTGTGTGTATGTGTGTCTGTGTATGTATGTATATGAAAAGGCACCTCCAAGGGCCTAGAGCATTCCCTTTTTCCCATTCATTTACATTTCCAACCTTCTTCTTGGGCTCTCCCTTCCATCCTTTCCTTCCTTCCTCCATATCACATCAGTTGACAAAATTCATTTTTTACTTCTAAGACATCTCTTGAATTTGTCCCTTTTCTTACTCAGATGGCTTCTTAGTTCAGACTTTCAGTAATTTTACCACTGTTGCAATAATCTTGCGCTTGTCACAAAAAAGACTCTCCCCCCCACCAAAGAGAGGTAGCCCTGGGATATAGACATCCACAGAGAGGAAAGGATGAACAGGATAGGCCTGGCTCCATTGAAGACTAATTCATAGGAGCAGAAGTTTCATGAGAACCCCAGGAGGGAAAGATGTCTAGATCATCACCTATGTTCAATGTGACATGAGTTCAAGGGTATGAACTCAGAAGAGGCTGTCAATTTTTGCAATAGATCACAAGTTTGGAGAGAGCAGTTTCATATGAGAGATGAAGTTAGAAACCAGACTCTAAGGAAAGTCAATGTGATATGAGAAAATGGTAAGTATAAACAGTTCTTTCTAGGAGTCAAGAAGCTGGAAGAGGATGACAGTATGTTTAAGGGGCTATCAACAAGACTGGAGAAGATGCAGCCATGTTTTTAAACAATAAGGCATCTGGATTGGGAGGGATTATACTAAAAAGAGGGGCTAATAATGCAATGGACATTTCTGTTGGAAGATGGAGGGGACAGGAGTGACAGTATTTTTGCCCCATTTAATACCTGATGGATGTTGATGGTGTGCAGAGAATCTGCCTGAAAGAAAATGGGCCACCTCCTTCTCCAAGGCTGAAGCAATTGGAAAAGAAAGTGGGAAATATTGAGGACCTATATTGTTTAGAATTGAAGAGAGCTCAGAATTGTGGTCTTAATTTTTTTTAGTATTTTGTGAAGTCTTCTATTGGGAAAGAGTGGGAGTGGGTTATGAATAGCTTGTGGAAGAGAGAGGTGGTTTAGATGCTGAGAGAAATAGGATTATCAGATATGGGGTGAAATGAAAAGAATTTATGTGATGATCACAATATATGTGGATATTTGAAATTTTGAAAGGAAAAAATTGTTTTCTATAAAATAATTTGTACAAAACAGAACATTCTCCATTTTAGGTTCTCCTCTTTCAAATCACCACTTATACAGCTGCCAAAATAAAATTCTTCAAATATGCTTGTCCATATTAGTCACAAATTTTACTTTTTACTTACCTATTTTCAATTATTTCTCATCTTTAGGATTTGAAACCTGACTTTTTCAAGTCCTCCACAAAATGGTACCCACCTGCCTTTTGTCATGTCATGCTGCTATGGTTACAGATCAGAACCTTAGCTATTCCCAGTACATCTGCCTCTGTGCACTTGTATAAGTTGTCCCCCACATCCAGAACCAACCCTCTCACCTCCAAATCTTAGAATCCATAGGTTCCTTCTTCCCCCACTTCCCAAGTTGTTACAAGTGTTCATTTAGAAACTGCTATGTAGAATTTCACAGGTAGAATCTAACTTGGGTATGTATGGCAACTTCCACAGTAAATGGAATCTCCTTGAGGAATCTGTGGGTTCCAAGTTGAGAAAGATGCCACACGTAGTAGGTACTTAACATGTTGGATTAAATGGATGGAGTTGGAGCAGTTAAGAAACTTCTTCAGACTCGAGTCCTTTTTGAAAAGCCACCTTTTCAGTGAGTTGAAAGTGTGTCCTCAGGATGTCCCCAACTCCAATTTGTCTATGTCATTGCCAGAATGAGCTCTTCTAAATTAATCTGGTCACATTCCTCTGTTTAAAGGCCTTCATGTAGTTCACTTCTAAACCAGGCATTCAAGGCCCTCTTCAGTCTAGCTTTATCCAACCTTCCCAACACTTTAACCTTAGTCACTCCCACCTTTAAGCCCAAGCCCACTCTGAACTTAAATCCATTCTCTTTCTACCCCTTCTGTGGATTGTCATTCCCCTTGCTTGTAATGCCTAAATTTCTCAATCTGTTGAATTTTGATTCATCCTTTCATATTCTTCTCAAATGCCACTTTTTCTGACCCTGGATTCTTAAGACCTTCCTCCTCAAATGTAACTGCAGAGAATTTTACCTGTCATCCATCTTGAAAATGGTATGGATTATGAGCTCCATGAAGGCAGTAGGATGTACACCTAAATATAAACTTAGTATACCCCTAGGGCCTAGCACAATTCATTGTATACTGCAGGGGCTTAATGAATGCTTAACTGCTGAATAAATGAACTAATAATCAGTCACATGGTGAGGGGAGGAGGACCCTTGGAATCTCAGGTTTCCACTTTGCCACATGAACAACTAACTCTTTACAAATATTCTGATTTGACAGATGGCCAAAGCCTGAGTTGGCAGGTCTTGGGGAGAACAGGCCTTGAAAGGTGGGAATGTCTGATAGTCACTAGCTGTGTGACATGACCTTGCAAGTCACTAAACCTCTTATTTAGTCTCAATAGTTCTTACATTTTCTAGTGCACACGGTTAATTGACTGTAGCCCCTATAGCACTATAAAATTACATCTTGTCCATTTCATTCTATAGAAAAGGAACCTGAGGACCAGAAATGGTCACAAAGGTAGGGGATTCAGAGTGAGATTTTTGGCCAGCCCAAGAATTGGCTTGGCTAGGCCAACCCTTGGCTCAACAACTTCTAAGATTCTTCTTGTTTTAAGGACCTATGATGATTCCTTCCTTAGAGCTGCTATGCATGTTGGACCAATTGCCCCAGAAAGCTTAGCCCAGAGGGGTCAAGTTGTCCCAACTGGGGTGTTTTGATTCTATCCATAAGCTACCATTTTTTGGTTGACAAGTCAAAACAGTATCCCATTTTGGCAAAAGCGGTGAAAAAGCACCAAGAACATAGAGCAATTTCTCCTGCACTTGAGTTCTAGATCAAGTTCTTCCACCATGTTAACCTAGGACAAAGCTCTTTGCCTCAGTTTCCTTATCTGACAGATGGGAATAACAATACCTTGTGGTGTTGACCTAACAGTGATCACTTTGAAAAATTACCTAGAAGAAAAAGGCTCAACAGAAATAAATTACAGGGGGAAGGGAACTGTAAAATTTTAAATCTTTAATTTCTTTGTTTTTGCTTCCAAAATGAATGCAGATATATTTCCGTCTATCTGTATATCTGTACATGTTGGGGAAAGTGGGTAAGGGGAATCTGGGTGTCTGAAATCATAAAGGGCCCTGCTGGGAGGGAGCCACCTTGAGGCTTGGGGTGTGGTAGGAATATCCCTCCCTGATTGGCAGGGAGAGGGACGGCAGGTGTTTCTCATGCAGTCACTGCCTTCCCAGAAATTTGGAATTTGGGGGGAGGGATGTTGGGAAGAATGAGGTCCACTGAGGTCCTCCCCTACCACACTTGGCAGATGTATTATTGCTATTGTCCTGGTAGAGGGAAGGGAAGCAGGAGAAGAGGGGGTTTGGATTGCTCAGCCCCTCCCAGGTGGTGGAGGCAGCCCCAGTGTTAGCAGCAGTTTGGGGTCATCACTGCGGATATTTTGGGGAGAAAGATGGGGGTCATTCTGTCCCTTCCCTCTCCTGGAAGGGGAGTGGATGTCAGAAGAGGCCATGGGCACCAGATCCAGAGAGGCAAGCCCAGGGGTGGGGCATCCTCCCCAGTTCCCAATCCTCCAGTGGGCTGACCCTGTTGAGTTCTCACTCCTCAGCAGTGGTTCCAAGCTCCCAGTGGGTTCTCTGGGCCTGTCTGCCTGGTGGCACCCATAGTGCCCCGAGGGGCTCACTGAGGGCCTCAGTTGCGCTGGTTTGTCAGCTCCTGTGAGATGAACTTTCGAAGGCGCTCCAAGTATTGGCTATAGAGCTCGATGTCGTTGTGCCCAGCACCCTCCACCCAAAGTGGCTCCACAGCTTTTGGGCAGCGCTCATACAGTGCTA
Organism: Macrotis lagotis; assembly: GCF_037893015.1. Taxonomy (NCBI): domain Eukaryota; kingdom Metazoa; phylum Chordata; class Mammalia; order Peramelemorphia; family Peramelidae; genus Macrotis; species Macrotis lagotis. The sequence continues at coordinate 648,037,234 of NC_133666.1, read as the reverse complement.
GTCCATGGGAGAAGTCAATCACCTCATCCTCAGTGCCATGGATTATCAGCACAGGAGATGTGATCTTGGAGACCTTCTCAATGCTGTGGGGAGGGGGATAGAGGTCAAATTTTTTTTGGGATGCATCCAGGGCCCCCACAGATCATCCCACCACCCTGTTCTATGCCCAGACTGGCAAGCTAGAACACTGCCACTGTACAGGGGGGTGGGAGGTTCAATCCCCAGATTTCTTGGCTAGCTCCCTTCTTACTCCTCCCCCCCTACCCCCCCACTCCTGAATTGTTTTCCTTTTGGTAGCAGAAATGATGTTAAGATAACTGAGATGTGCTGAGAGATGGAAGAGACCTCAGAAGTTAATAATTCAGTGCCCAGTCTTCTGCCCACTGAACTACCCTAGGTTAGCTCATCTATCCCACCCCATACCCTGCATTTTGTGGGAGATTGCATGAAATAATGGAGGGGAAAGTACTGGATTTGAAGTCCAATGAGATACAGGGTTGAATACTGCTACTTACTAGAGTTGTATTACCCTGGGCAACTCATTTCTCTCAGATTTCTATAAACTGGGGATTAATGTGCTATATGGCTATGAGTGGCTTTTCTGAGTTTTCAGCTGAATGCTAAAGCCCAGAGAGGCTGTCTTTTTAGCTCAGGATCATCTAGCTACTAAGAAACAAAACTGAACCTAAATCTAAATCCAAGGCTCTAATATGCTAGGCTGGTTTCATCATTTTGGAGGGAATCTGCTCTGCTTACTAGGTAAAAGTATCCCCACCCTCCACTCCCAATTTCAGGAGACTGTCCCAAGTTCCACCAAAGAATCTGACTGGGATCTGGAGATCCTCAGCTAAAATCAGTTGGGTTGAGGACTGGAGCAGCCACAATGCAGGTGGGAGAATTAGGCAATTACTCCCAGATATCTAGAGAGCATCTAGAGATGAGGGGATACCAGCAGGGCCTCCCACTACTTGTTAGGGCTAGGGAGATTCCCCAGACACCAACCAAATCAACATCCCTTACATCCCTCACATTGCTACAGCACATTCAACTTCCCAAAGCTGAGATTTGAACCCAGGGTCCTTCCAAATCCTCATCTTGAACTTGCTGGAGTTTCCCATCACCCCCCCCCCCCCGGTGCCCTCAGACAGGGGAATTCCCTCACTTGGGGAAGGCGTCAAAGCAATAGGTCTTCTTGGTGTCAGGGAAGGCGACCCTCATGCCTGAGGTGAGGGGAGAATGCAGCACCACAGCAGCACACTCGTAACGTGAGGCCAGGTCCACGGTGGGCACGGTTCCAATGCTCTGCCCATACAAGATGATGTTCTCTGGGCTGATGCCATACCTGGTAGAGAGGGGCAGCTGAGTCATTTACTGAGCCCAGATCTGCCCCCCCTCCAGATATAACCCAAGCACAGTCTGAAAAAGCTGAGAGCCATTTCACAAGTCATTGAGTCAAAGCTGCCCCCCCCCATTTACAGGGGAGGCTCACAAAGGCAGGTCACCCAGGCAAAAAGTGGCAGAATGAGGTTGCCCCACCCACCCCTACCCCCTGGACTCTTTCTACTGCATCCCACTTTAAGATCTGGGATTTCTCTGGGGTGGATCCATCGATCCATCACCCCTGCAGATCAGAGCCCCTCTGGGATAAGCATAGGCTGGTTGAGTTTGTTGCAGCTATTAGGGTGAGGAACCCCAACAATCTATAAGTAGCTACACCACAATCTGGAGAGATTTGCCAGACCTAGAGAGGCACAGGTCACCTCCATGCTAGGAGGGGTTAGAAGAGGATTCTGGTAGGATAATAACAACACACCTCTTATTTGTGGAGCGCTTTAAAGCTCTATTTGAGGTGATACAGATCCACGTAACTGTGCTGTGATCACAAGTGCAGGCAATCCCATTTTACATATGAGGAAACTAAGCTCAGAAAGGATAAGTGATTTGCCAGGTAGCCCAACAACAGTTTGAACCCAAGTACCAATTCTGACTAAATGCTCCTCCTACCACTCCACATTGGTAGTTAGAGCCTACCTAGTATATATTTATATTGTATTTATATATACATATCTACAGGTACATATACAAATCCGGTATACATGTTTAGTTTATCCTTCCAAGGGAAGAGGAGAGCTGACCTGCTTAAGTCCCACAGCTAGTTTCAGAGCTGTGAGAATTATCGATTCTTAAGACTCCAAGACCAGTATTCTATTAATAATGATGATGAATTCCTCATATTTTATGCTTAAGGGATTATAAACGTTTCCTTACAACCCTATGAAATAGATAGCATACATCTTACTATCACCATTTTACAGATGAGAAAACCAAGTCTCAGGGAGATTTCCGGATTTGCCTAGTACCATAATCAAAGATTCGAATGGCCTTGTATTCCTTCCTGCCCTGCAAAGGAACAGTGGGTCAGGCAGAAGGGAAGTGGGGAATGCTACATTTAACTCCTTGCGTGGAGGGGGGGCAGGACCTACTCTTTTCCTGTACACATCTTTCAAGGTCAGTTCAAATCCTGTTTCTCTGGGAAACCTCCCCTATCCTTTCCAGCCCATGATATCTTGCCTTTACCTATAGCCATTTGTCTGTCCAAGTTATTAGACCCTGTGGGTACACTGCCTCGAGGTTAGTTCTTGTATTTGTCTGGGCAGAAATTATATGAAAGAAAATTTCACCTTTTACATAAAGAAAAGCTTTCCCAACAATTACAATAGTCCAAAGATGGAAGTGTCTTCAGATTAAGTGCACATTAGATAGCTATATATGTTGGAAAGGTCTGGCAGAACCACCCCTGAGAAACCTTCCAACTTTTACGTTTTCTATAATTAATTATAATTATTAGATTTTGATCGTCTCCAAAGCAGGGCCAGGTCTTATTTGTAGGAGTGCCTGCCTGTGAGCTCTTTAGTGAAAGGAACTAGTCCTCTCCCAGGATCACCAGTAGGCGGCGATGTCGTCGGCTCAGCTAGGGTAGAGAACATGGTTTCACTGTATTGCAGCCTTTCAAAGATCTCAAAGCCCTTGAGGAAGATCCAGAAAACCTTTGTGATAATTTTTGTCTTCACTGAATAAATGGAGCAGTAGAAAGTTAAATTGTAATCATGGGACTTGGGTTCAATCCTTGACTCTGCCACTGACTTAACTATGTGACCTTGGGTAAGTCCTTTCCTGAAAATGTAGGTACTGGTTTTCTGAACTGCAAAATGAGTACCTACATTTTCAGGAAAGGACTTACCCAAGGTTTTATCAACTGTGAAGGAAAGCCCTAGGGGTCAGATTCAATAATGAATCTGAAGACACTTTGTAACAATAATAATGCACAGGATGGTAATTACATGGAAGGCAATAATGATATATTGGGAAGAACCTGGCACTTGGAGATGGTCAACATTCAGGGCCAGTTCCTCTACTGGCTAGCTGTGTATTTTCGGCAGGATATGCTACCTCATGGGCCTTTGATTCCCTCCCTTATAAAATGGAGATAATCAAACTTGTACTGTCTACTCAAGTCATCTATCTGATGTAAGGGAAGTGCTTGGTAATAGAGAGCACATGTATGGTCACTCAATTCTGGGGCTTCCTTCAAGTTGGCCTGCCAAAGATGAAGGAAGCAGCCTCTCCCAGGACCCCTCTTTCCAATTCCCAAAGGAGAAAGACTTGAGGCTGGGCAAAGAGGAGAGAAGAGACTGAAGGGAACAAAGAACTAAAGGTCCTTTTAGCCCAGGAATGACCCACCCATGTCCATGGATGGAGGGCTCATGTCACTTCTTCCTGGGTACTGAGTCAACTTCCAGCTGGAGGTGTGGCCTGGGCTCTGGCACCACTCACACACCCCTTCCTAGACACCCCCATAACTACAACAGCCTTGGGGGAACTTCTGCTGACGGTGGTGAGCTGGTGCCTAGGAACAGTGCCCAGCATGTTTCCTTGGCAACAGTGGACTTGCCAGCCTCCCCCACCCTAGTCCGCCCTCAGGCTCCACTGCCAGCTGCTGCTTCCCACCCCCTGCCCCCTTGGGTCTTAGGAGCAAGTGGAACCGGTTGGGGCGGGGGTACTGAGGAAGGGCAGGGCCTTGGGTATGTTCCTGCAAGAGGATGGGCCCAGGTAGGGGAGACTGCAAGGGGAGGGTCAGAGAGAGGAAGCTATTTGGAATTCTTAAGAGGAGCTCATGGGAAAAGCAGGGGCCTGACTAGCTCTGAGTCCTTCTTCTCTCCCTAGTCTAGGGATTCAGTCTCTGAACTGGATACTGGTTGCGGAGAGCAAGGAGGGATCCTTGAGATCACCTCATCCAAACTGAGATCCAGAGGAACAAGGTGCAATACACCATGGGATCTGACCCCAGACCCCCTAATCCAACTGCAGCAGATTTGGCGATGGTCCTGTCTCCTTGGTAAAGCCTGCACAGAGGAGCTCCAGGGAAAGAACAATGGGTTTAAAGGCAAAGGTCCTAGGTTCAAATCCAAGACCCATTTACAATCTAAGTGACCCTGTAAAATGAGGGGGTTGAACTAGATGCCCTTTGAGAGTACTTCCCACTCCAAACCTGGCCTCATGTACAACTTGACCTAGAATAGGAATGGTCAGCTTGGAGATGCTCCCCAGGAGGATGGCGAGAGAGCTGTGACTCTGGTGGCCATTTTGTAGCAGCCTCTTTACAGGAGGGTTTAAGCTGATCTCTCCCTTCTCCTAGCCCTGATGATACATCTGGGGGCCAGGATTTCTATTTTTTGGGGGGGTTTGCAAGGCAATGGGGTTAAGTGGCTTGCCCAAGGCCACACAGCTAGGTCATTATTAAGTGTCTGAGGCCGGATTTGAACTTAAGTACTCCTGACTCCAGGGTCGGTGCTCTATCCACTGCACCACCTAGCTGCCCCAAGCCAGGGTTTCTTGCAAAGATTTAAAATGAAAAGAGAGAGGGAGAGAACTAGAAGAGAACTGGGTTCAAATCCTAGCTTTCCTAGTGAACCATGTAATTTACGCTAAGTTCTTTATTTGAGGGCCTCAGTTTCCCACTTTAAAAAAAAGAGGGATTTGGACTATCTCTACATAGTCTTTATGATACAGTTACAAATAACAAGAGTAACCACTAGTGAATATATTGATTTTTGAGGTTTGCAAAGTGTAGTACCTCATCTGAGTCTCACAATGACCCTGTGAGGTGAGTACCTCAGGTATTATCTATTATTTCCATTTTACTGGTGAGAAGACTGAGGCTCAGTAAGACAAGATAGTCTGCCCATTGTCAACCAGTTGGTCAGTCAGATGGTGAGAGGCAATATTTGAACTCGGTCCTTGACTCCAGGACTATTAGACTGCAATGTCTCCCTAAACTTATGAACACCAAACTCCATCACCAAGTCTGTGCCCAGGCATATTGAATTCCTAGCCTAAAGGAAGAATCCTTGTCCTAAAGGGGCCTGCCCACCATCCTCTGACTGAAGGTTAGAAGGCATCTGAGTAGCAATCTAGGCCCTCTCACAGCTTCTACACTGTCCTTGTCCCAAAGTCAACCCATTCCAGGTGGGAGTAGCTCTCCCTGGAGGCAAGCCCAAGCTGGCCTCTTTTCAACTTCTAAGCTGTTGCTCCCTCCTGTGACAAATCCTCAAAAGCAGTTATGTCATCCTGTGTGGTTCTAATCACCCCATTCCTTTGATAGTTTTGCAGCCAAGGCCATTCACCTGCCTGTAGAGTACTAATGCTATTTCTCAAATGTGTCACTCAGAAGTGAAGCCAGTACTCCAGGATGTGGTTTGACAGGGGCCAAGCAAAGGGGACCATGAGTTCCCTGCTCCTCAAGTTTAGGAGAGTTTCCTCTCCTAAAGTAGTCCAAGTCTGCATTAATGCTACTGGCTTATCATATCAATTACTCATAATAAGCTCAGAGTCCACTAAGGTCCCCAGATTGTTTTCAGATGAACTGCAATCTAACTGTGCTCCTCCTTCATCATATACAATAAACAGGTGACTTTTTGAACCCAAGTAAAAGACTTTCTCATTATCTCTCAGTTACATCATTGTCATCTCATGTAATTCCACCCTGGATCACCTGACTGTGCCCTCCAGGTTACTCACTGCCCATCCCAGCTCTTTGTTACCCACAAAGTTGATGAGCACGCCATCCATGCGCTTATCTAAGGAACTGCTGAGACTGTTAACCACCACAGGGCTAATAAGAAATGAGAAACCCCACCTGAACTGCATTTCAGATTGATTTCAGACCTCTTAGTATCACTCAGTCAGTTCTAAGTCTAGCTCACTGTCCTGTCATCTGGTTCACATCTCTCCATTTTTACCAAGGGAAGAGCATGAGAGACTGTCCAATGTCCAACCTGGTACTCCCTAAGCCAGATTTCTCATCCTCCTGACTGATCAGTTTAGGAACCAATCAGCCTGGCTGTCACTTTCCTCTTACCACCAGCAACCGCATACCTATCTGGACCTCCAGAGACCCTGCTCCCAAACCCACACCTAGGAACTGAGGAAAGCTGCTTTGGCTATGAATGGAAGGCTAAATGAAATCTCCCCTCAAACCCTCCATCTAATCAGCCCCAGTCCAAGAGCCCAGTTACACATCCCAGAAGGACAACAGAACCCAGTCAGCAAATGTCCCACACAACCAAATGCACACTCTTCCAGCCACCATTTTCCATCATTTACTTGCAGAATAAACAAACATTACTGGGAAGAGCATGACAAACCACCTCCATTTGGCTCTACGTCTAATTTCTGAGTTTAGATCACAAACTGCCTAGATCAAAGTTGCCTTTTCTGGTTCCCAGTCTTTATTTCCTCTTCAGTGATGAGCTTGAGCTTCCAAAGTTTCTACCCATCTCTTCTACTGGGTCAATCTAAGCTGATTCTATTTTCCCTTTTCCTTTCTCCTCACCTGCTCTATTTGGCCAAACAGACCCATGTGCTGTTTACTTTATGGGACATGCCATTTCCAGCTTCTCCTGGGGATGTTCACAGTGTGTGGTCTTCTCACCTCTACCTCTTGGAACTCTGAGATCCCTTCAGGCTCTTCAGCTCATGGGCTACTTCCTTTAAGGGACCCTTCATGCTTCCTCCAGTTGAGAGGATGCCCTCCAACCCATCACCATACATCGATGTGAATGTGTATGTATGTATGTAGATATAAAGAGAGATCAGGTACTCTTTCATTTCCTAATCTGTGAACAAGTTCTAGCCTAGTCAAATGTAAGCTTATTGAAGGACAGGACTGTCTCATTTTTGAATTTTCATTTTCCTAGAACACAGCAGAACCAGAACACTGCTTCCTGATTAACTGATGAAACCATTCTGGCTCTATGTGAGAATAGATTTCTCTTCTAGATGTTCACTAAATATCCTTTTTTATTTATTTTTAAATTTTATTTAAGGCAATGGGATTAAGTGACTTGCCCAGGGTCACACAGCTAGGCAATACATGTCTGAGGTCACATTTGAACTCAAGTTCTCCTCACTCCAGGGACAGTGCTATTGACTGTGCCACCCAGCTTCCCCTTTTTAATAGTGTATTCTAGAACTTTTCCAGAAATCAAGACAATCAGGAAGGCAGGCTTTTTTGGTCTAGTTTTTGCAAACTAGTTTCTTTTTTGAAAATGGAAACAATATTTGTTCTCCAACCCTGAGGTACCTCTCACTTTCTCTACAATATAAAGTAGCCTATATACAACAGAGATTTAATTGTGGGAGTTCAGTGGAAGGAAGATACAGTATAGGCTGGTATGTTCAGGGACAATTCCATGGAGGGGGAGGACTCAGGCAACCTTGAGGTCAGGAAGGGTTTGGAAAAAGGATGGAGAGAGCATTCCAAGGTAAGGGAAACATAAAAGGGGCTGGTGATTAAAGGAAAGAGGGAGACTGGCATGGCTAGGGGTAGCACATCAATCTGGGAGAGCCCAACTAGCTAGAATGGTACCATGGAATAAATCCTAAGAAGTCTTGAGAAAGGACAAGAAAAGCAACATGGTGTAGTGAAAATAGAATGGGATTTTCAATCATGAGACCCAAGTTCAAATCTAGAGTCGACTAGCTATAGCTGTGTGACCTGTTTGCTTCTCAGAGGCTCCTTGCAAATAGCATCTCTGACCAACAAGCTGAGGGTCAGAGTGTGGGGCAATGGTGCAGTCCTAGCTCAGCCCTGTTTAGCCATCTGTGGACTGTGGGGAATCCACTTCTTTCTGCCCTACCCTCCCAGGAGGTGGGCTCTCACTGCTTCCACCATGCAGGTACTAACTCACCTGGTCCGAAGGGCCTGCCAAGCAGCATCAATGTCAGCATAGAGATTCTTCTCAGAGGGTTTTCCTGAGCTCACCCCATAGCCTGAGTAGTCATAAGAGAAGATGTTGCAGTTGATGCGGGTGCCCAAGCCAATGTAGAAGCTGCTCATCTGACCCAGGTCCACTGCATTGCCATGGGAGAATAGAACTGTGAACCTGAAGGGGTGAGAAGAGCAGAAGGCAAGTCCTGGTCACTGCAAGCTCCTCCCCTCCAGGAGAGGCACCAGCCTGGAGAAGAACAGATCTGCCACCCACCTAACCTCAACACCTCCAAAAAAACCTAAAGCATAGAAATCTTCACGTGCTCCAGTGGCTACTCTCCCCCCTTACAATTTTCAGCTCTTAAGAGGTCTCAAAGAGAAATAAGCAATTTAAAAGGGTAAACACCAGAGAGGAACAGGGTTGGCAGGTGTCAGACCCAGGCAGATTGGTTGGCCCAGACAGATACTCTCTCCATCTCCAGATACCTCCTGGTTAGCAGTATTAAGAAAAAAACCAAAACTCGAATTTGTAGGTCGCTCTGGGTTGTACAAATCTCACTTCCCTAAGAGAGAGTACAAGAATCACTATAACTTAGGGAAGTTGTTACACGATTTGCCAAGACTCCCAAAGCTAAAAGAGGCAGAGCTGAGATTAGAAGCAAGGTGTGCTACCTCCAGGTCCCACTAAGGCATGGATTCCCTACACTTGTATGACCGCTGGCCCAAACTTCTCCACTGCCTTCTCTCACTCATCCCCATAAGCATCTATTGCCCAGGCTCCCTGACACTTCCATCTGGGAATTCAACTCCACCAATACTGATTCAGCCCCAACTATAAGAAAGAGAAGGAAGCATCACAGGAAATCTGTGACACCCCAGAAGGTGCCAATGCCCTCTCTGGGACCCAGTGTTCTTCCTTGTGTCTTGCTTCTTCTATTTCCCAATCAGAATGACTGTTGCTCTGGCTTCTGGGGTTGAAGTCAACCGCCGAGGACCAATTCTGGAGGCCAAGTCTGAGGCAATGGAAGGGCCAAAAGGCTGGCTCCAGCATCACTGCAGCCTGTCACCAAAGTCTCTGTCATTCCAGGGATAGAAGCTGCTTGCTGGAATCTGCTCTGGAAGGATGAGCACCCACAGTACGACCGTTTAAGTGCTTAAAGCCATCCCAGTCTCTCCCCTACTCCTCAGTCCCCCACCAAGGGAAAATATGTGGTGGAAAGAGTATAAGAGCAGAAGTAAGGAGAAAGACTTAGCTCTAGTCTTGGCTTGGCCACTGTCCCTGAAGAAGTGCTAGCTCACCTCACTAAGCCTCAATTTGCTCCATTATTAAAATGGGAATAATATTTGCACTTCTACTGATATGTGACTTTACAAGGTAATTGTGAGATTTAAATGAGATGAGATATATGTCCTATTCTCTTCAGCACTCTAGTTCTCTCTTCATGTTTCAGCCAAGCTGCCAAAATTATCTTTCTAAGGCACATTTCTGACCATGTCACTCTTTTGTTCAAGAACTGTAAGTAGCTCCCTGTGACTGTAAGGTAAAATTTAACCCCTTTGTTTGGAACATAAGGGTCTCTACAATGTAGGAGCAGTCTATCTTTCCAACCTTATTTCACTTTATCCCCTTCTTTTACCCAGTCAATGTTCCAGCCAAACAATTTGCTCTCTTCCTGCTGTTTCCTGACCACATCCCTTCCTTTTCCCATATTCATGCATTCCCAAAGGCCTCAAGCCTGGAACACCATCTTCCCCCTACAGTGGTCTGGAAAAACCTCTGCTCTTTGAAGATTCAAGTTTAGGAGCTATCTCCTTCACCACACCTTATCTATTAACACTGGCAAAAGGAATTTTTCTCATATTTTCTTGGAATCATTTTGTTTGTATTTTTTTCTTCCTCTGAAATGGTCTCCCCAGTAGGGATGGAGCTAGCCCCGTGATATCACTGGTATCACCAATTCTGCAGTGTCTGAAGAGAGCTGCCTGGAGTCCAACATGGTTAATCAAATGATTGAATCACGATTACCAAGTCAGATGTGCCAGCAGTGGAACTCGAAGTTGGGTCTTCCTGGTTGGTTTTCTAGAGACTGCTCTCCACTGAATCTCTCTGACCTTGTATTATACCTATTTTCATTCCATTAGAGTATGAGTTCCTTAATACCATCAGTAACAAATGTCATTCTTCCTCTTTGAAGCCCAAGGCCAAGTACACTCTCCTACATAAAAGGCCCTTAACAAAAGTCTTCAATTTATTGAGTGTGGAAGGCTTTGGCAAAATAGAAAGTGTTTTAAAGATGCCCAGTAATCACCAGACCCAGATTCCCCCAATACTGGCCATGTCTACCAGGTACCAAAAGGGGTAAAGAGGGCCTGAAGTGGCTTAAAGAAGAGAGAGAGGGTGGAGAGTAAGGACAGAGAAAGACCACCAGAAGAAACCAATGCCTTGGATGAAGGATATATACCTTTTATTAATAGAAACACTGCCTAATGCTATGCTCAACTGTTGGTGCCCTCATCACCGTGCCAGGTCAGATGCCACTTGTCAAGTCCTTTTCACACCTCTCAAGCTTCTGACCAGAGAAGCAGGTGCCCAAGCCTTTTTGGGCATCTTTATTCTGGCTCTGATAATCATTAGCTAAGATCAAGGGCCCCAGTTTCTTCATCTGGAGAAAGGGATAACCAACCCTACCTGCATTACCCACACTTCAGAGAGTTCTTGTTAGGAAAAGACTTTCAAGAAATGTTGAGTTACTTTGCCACACCCATATTCAAATGGCACGTTGTAAAACACATACACAAACATACACACAAAGACACACGGAGACAGAGACCCACACACTTCAATGAGGGTTTAAAGCAGAAGAATTCAACTCCCAAATGGCCGGAAGAAAGAGGTCCCAGAGCCAATCCTGCCACAGAAGACACTTACCTGGCTCCTGGCACACAGCGGACGTACATACAGGAAATGCGGTTCCCCCGACTGCTCTTGGTAAAGAAGACTTCAGTCGTGTCTAGATCACGCTGTGAATACTGGAAGTCGGCTCGCTCCGTCAGATGCAATTTCCAGCGTCCCAGGGCCCCCCCAGAGCCCCGCCCTGGGGTGGAACCCCCTCCACTGGAACCCGGCTCAGGCTCTGCCACAAGGGAATAGGTAGGCTCTGGAGGCAGGAAGGCCAATTTGGCTGCGATTCGGCCAGGACAGGGTGGACAGCAGAAGAGGCAGCAGAGTTCGCTGATGGATAGGCCGTTCATGGCGGAGAGGGAGTCACACTTATGTGAGGGAGGACCCCCAGATTCAAGGCTACAGTGCCCAAAGCTCTGGGGATACAATGTCTTCAAAGCAGAATTTGCTTTTTATTTTTTGTTTTCCAAAACACAAGTGGGAAAGACCGTGCTGTGCTTCCCCTCAGCCTCCACCCTGTACAAAGTACCTGTTAGGAGAGCTGGACAGGAAACCATTGTGGTCCGAGCCCAGCCATAAGGGGCACCCGGGCCGTTCTCCTCCAAGCTCTGGCTAGAAAAGGCCTGTGTGAGATAAAGGAAGAAAAAAGGAGGCCATGAGAACAGTGTGGAAAAAGACCCATTATGCTCAGGTTGTTCAAAAGCCCAAACCCAGGCAAAGGAGCTCTGGCTCTTATCTCCCACCCTGTGCATGATGGTGGAACTTTTTAAGGAATCCAGAAACATGTCACCATTCACCCAAGAAGACCGTGAGGAAATCTTGGGGAAGGAAAGCAGGAAAGTGTGACCCACCATCATACAAGAGAAAGGGTAAGAACCACTCCTCGGGTGATAGTATATGCACAGAGGCTTTAGAGATCTAGAAGGGTCCTTGTGATAGGAGGGGAAGCTGAATTTCAAAGGAAAGGACTTGCCAGAGATCACAAAGGCAATAAAGTGGCAGACACACAAGCAATAGGAGAGCTCCCTCCTAAGAAGGTGGTTCTGAACTAGGGGCATCCTAGAATACCCACTGCTTTGAGACTCTTCCAAGTCCTACAAAACAAACAGCACAAAGAAGGGAGGCTTTCCCTAAGGTCAGCGAACAGATCTGTTTCATCTACCTGACCAAGAGATCTGCCCCCAAACACAATGCACCCCACCGTTTGATATATTATAGCTCTCACAACAGACATACACAGACTCTCTTTCTCATGCATACGTTCTCCAGAAACATCCATCAATCATTTTTCCTCATACAATCTGCCATGTAGTCTGCAGTCTCATTATCTAGGCCATGCACACACTCATACACACAAAACACAATCACAAAGATACACACACAGACAGCTCCATACAGGTGCAATCCCAGGGCTTCTCCCTCCTCCTCACCACATACACATGGTGGTCACAGATCTCACAGGTTGCTCATGTGTCTTACCCCCACATTTCACAAACTATGCAGTAAACCTCTCCTATATGAGCAGGACCAGAGTTCACGGTCCTGTGAACCATACCTCTGAGCACTTTCCTCACTCACACAATAACTCCTTGGATACATCTGCCTCTCATGTACACACACTGTCATCGTGATGTCACTTAGGTTTTTCTGTGTCATACAGGCCCTTGAGCATCACTCATAAAGTCTCTCCCACAAGCCCCCTCTCCTCAGTCTCTCCCATATACACTCTCTCACTAGTAGGGTCTCCCAGCCACACACTCACTCTCAACATCTCGCAATCACACACAACTTCCAGGTCAGTGAATCACTCAGTCACACACCCTGTGTCTCACAGAGTATCTCATACACAGAGCAATTGGCACAAACGGTCTCTTTAGACAGCTGTCTCATATCCATGGATCACCACACTGTGTGTCTGTTGCAATCCAGTTATACATACACTGTGTATCATATACCTTGTGTTCTGCACAGCCTGGCACACAAGCTCACAAAACCCTGGGATACACACACAAGCAGTGAGGCTCATACACAGTGTCTGTTCATACAATAAATGTGCCCAGTGTGGGGATCCCATACCTCATCTCTCTCTCTCTCTCTCTCTCTCTCTCTCTCTCTCTCTCTCTCTCTCTCTCTCTCCTGATACACAGTGTCTGTTGCCCAGCGTGGAGATCCAATAAATACACACACCCACAAATATAAACACGCATGCACACATACCTGTGATAGTTTCTGTTAACAAAATAAATGTTGCCCAGTGTAGGAATTCTATATCCTATTACACACACACACACATACACACACACACACCTGTGATATAGTGTCTGTTCACACAATAAATGCTGCCCAGTGTGAGGATACCATCCCCTATTAAACACACACACACACACACACACACACACACACACACACACACACACACACACAGATATACTGTGTCTGTTCACACAAAAGTTGCCTAGTGTGGGGACCCAATCACCCAGACACACCCCTGTGATAGTGTCTGTTCACACAATAAATGTTGCCCAGTGTGGGGATCCACTGCACACAGTCACACAGAGACACACTACCCGGGCTGTACCCAATGTCTCAATGTCATTATCCACTGGCTGTCCCACAGAGCAGTGTATCGATTATTACCCAATGACAGGCCCACCCAGGGTCTAGGTACCATCAGGTTGTATGTACCCCACACCCTGTGACACTCCCAGGGCCTCTCCTCCTAATCAGTCCCCAAACGCTGTTTGATTTCAAGGTTTCCAATCTAGAGGCACTGAGACCTTGGGCTGGAGATAGAAAGCAAGGCACTAAAAAAGCCCCTGCCCTCAACGAGCTGCCATTCTCATAATAAAGCCCCTCCATGAACCTCTAGGGGCTGTAAATGGCTAGCAGGTACAAGATCGGCCAGGTAGATGGAAAGTGATCTCAGCGAGGAGGAGGAAGGCACTAGCAGCTGGGGCACCTGGGAGAGAGGCCTGTCCTGGAGGAAGTCCGGGAAACCAAGGGGGGCAGAGGTGAGGGGCCTGGCCCGGTGGGCAGCTTGGAGCCCAGCCTGCCAAGGGAGAGGGGGTCCAGGTTGGGATCCCGGAGAGGGAGGAGGGGGGTGCCTCTGCCGGAGCCGCCTCCACGCTATTGGAATCCCCACCTCTGTTCCCTAAGCAGGGTCCTGTCCCCCGGGGACCTCACCCCCAGGGATCCAGGCAGGCAGGCAGGCAGGGTCTCACAGTCCAAGGCCCCCAAGGAGTGCTTGCTCCAACATACGCAGTGCCTCTCCAAGCCGGGTCTGCTCCCCCAAGGAGCTCGTCACCAGTGCCGTCTTACACACCCCGGGAGATGCCCGCCTCTGATAGGCCTTCTGGCCGGCTAGGCAATAAGCATTTATGATGCGCCTACTGTGTGCCAGGGATTCAAGCAGAGCTCCACGGGCTCCGGGCTGTCACACTGGTTCCAAACCCTTTGGGGGGGTCGACCCCCGGCCCGGGGCTGTCTCCCTGTCCCTGGGGAGGGGGGTCCTTTCCCACTCCCCCCGCACCTGTGTGTGTCCCACCTGGCCCTGGGATCCGGGGGGGGGGTCCTGTCCCCTTCTCCCCCTTCCCCCTCCTCCCTGTCCCGGGGGCCACGGGGCCGTCCCGGGCCAGTGTCCGGCGGTCAGGCCTCGCGCCCCCAGCCCGGGAAACGGTCAGGTCCGGCCCTGGGCCTGGTCCTCCCCCCCCCCCCGTCCCCCCCCGCCTTCCCCCGCGGACCGCGGTGGGGAGGAGGAAAGGGAGGAGGGGGCCCGGCCCCCCCAGCTTCGGCCGCACTCACCGCTCCGGGCCGCCGCCGCCGCCCCCGCCGCGCCCCCCGGCCCCGCGCTCCATGCCCGGCCTGGCCCCCGATCCCGCCCCCGGCCCCGGCCCGCTCGGGATCCAGCCGCTCTCCGCTCGTCCTCACCGCTCCGGCGGATGTGGAGGTGAGGAGGAGGCGCTGCTCCCCCGCCCGGCCCCCCTCCCGCCACCCCCTCCCCCCAGGAAGTGAGGCGATCCGAGGGGCGGGACTTGGGGAGAAGGGCAGGGAGGGGCGGAGCCGGGAGGGAAGTGGGGAGGGGAGGCAGCCGAGAGGAGGGAGGGAGGAGAGGAGAGGGGACCCTGAGGAGGGGGAGGGGATCACTCGAGGTCGGGGGGCAGAAGGGAAAGCGTGGAAAGAGGGAGGGAGCGCGGGAAAGAGAAGGAGAGGCCTGGGAAAGAAAGGGGTGAGAAGTCACTGGAGAAAGAAAAAGAGAGGGAGGGGTCCGCAGGGTCCTGGAGAGGGGGAAAGAGAAAGGAAGGAATCTCGAGAGAGAAAGATCAGGGACAGAGGGAGAGAGGAAGGAGGGAGGGTCAGAGAAGGTCAGAAAGGAGAGGTGGAGGGAGGAAAAAGGGAGGAGGGGTCAAAGGGTAGAAGAGGAAGGAGAGAGAGATACAGAGGGCCACTGAAGAGGGGAAAAGGAGGGGGCAGGAGGGAGAAAATGGGGGTTAGGGGACAAGTGAGAGGAGAGGAGGCCTTTAGAGGGCCTGGTAGAAGAGGAGGGGCTCTTAGTGGAGACTGTTGGGAAGAGGTTAGAGGACAAAGGAGGGGAGGAGAGAGGATCTGAGAGGGAAGAAGACGAAGGAGGACAAAGGGGTCCATGGGGAGGGGAAAGGTCAGTGAGGAAGAAGGGTCAGGCAGAAGTCAGATTAAAAGGTTTCCAAGTGTCCCCTTCTGCTCTGAGATTCTGGGAAAACCAACCTTCCATTTGCCCCTCTTTCATTCCTTATTTTATTTCATCATCTTGGCAGACATCCCTAAATTCAGGGCAGGACCAGAGCCTATAAGAGCACACCAGTTACAGGATAGTCACCATAAAAGAGCCTGGAGATAATATTAGGCCTTGAGCCAGACAAATCAGAGGTGGGCACCCCACCCCCACCCCCACACTCCCACTGAAACGCATTCAGCAATCCCCACAAAGGACCTTTCCCTTCTCTTCCCAAACTGTCTGTCTTCTTCCTTCCTCTCCTCCTTCTCCTCTTCTTCCTCCTCTTCTTTTTTCCCCCCTCCTTCTTCTCCTCCACTGATCCCTTCCTCCACTGACTTCTTTCTCCCCAATTCTCTAGAGACCCAACCCAGATTTAGAATCATACAAGTTTGGAAAAACTGAAAGAGATCTTAGAAACCATTTTGTTCAACCCTTCCCAATTTACAGAGGAGGAAACTGAGGTCCAGATAAAGGGCAAAATTAGCCTGAGATTAGTCATCAGGGAAGCCAGGTCTGCCACCTGTTTCATGGGCAGACCCCCAACACCCTAGGCTGAGTGGACCTCTGACTGAGGTGCAAGATCTGAACTAGAGTCTTATAGAATAGTCTGAACTTTTTTCCTTTGGAGAGAATACCCACAATGATGAGAGCATTAAATTGGCTGAGGATATACTGGGTACCGTGCTTCAGAGCTAGAGATACAAAGACAAAAACAAAACTATCCCTGCCCTCACAGAGCTTCATTTTTCTTGGGGGATGATACAATATGAACATAGTAAATACAGAGTATAAACAAAATGCTACAAAGTCATTTTAAGAGGAAGGGAATGAGGGTGTGGGTAGTGGTGGAATAGAGGATAAAGAAACTGGCCTCCTGTCCCACAAGACCAGAGTTCAATTCCTAGCTCAAATACACTCTGGCTATGAGACCCTGGATAAGACATTTTACTTAGCTAGGCCAATGATACCAAATCGAGTAGAAACAGGGTCACTAAAGAAGTATATAAGATCCCTGAGTCACACACTGACTTAGAAAACTTCATATTAACATTAAATCTTACTGTATTGTTTTTGGTTGCTAAATATTCCACAATTACAATTTTATGGTTCTCTGGGTGCATGCATTAGGAACTTTTGCACCTGCACACCCATGCTTGCCATCCCCCCTGCACTCTAGATATCTTGCTGAAAAGGTCCTGGCCTGCATTGATTCAATTCTTCATTTAAGAGTTTTCTTTATCAGTGAAATCCTAGTTCCAGTCCTGTATTATGGGCTGGGCTCTGGAAATACCAGGACAAGTTGGGGTTCACACATAAGTACAAAGTAAGGGAGACTGTGCTAAGGAAATGAGAGGCTGCTGGGGCAGGGTGGCACCTGGGAAGCCTTCCTTTGGGAAGGTGAATCAAATGTAGCCCTTGAAGGGAAGGAAGGACATTAAAGGCCAGGGAGGTCCCTGGAAACTGGGAGGGGACAAGGACAATGAGCATGTTCTAAGGCCTTCTGGCTTGGTATGCTGGGGAAGAGGAACAGGAGGAGATAAGGCTCCAGAGGGAAGTTGGGGCCAGCCTGGAGGCCTAGCGTGCTTGGCTCAAGAGTCTGTGGGCAATGCATGTCTGTGCCTGAAAGCTCTGTGTGCCAGGCAGAAGTGATGCAAACCTCTGAACAGCTCAGCCTCAGCATCCACCTGGCAACCAGCCCCTCCCTGGGGAGCCCTGGGTTCCCTCACTTGTTACTTCCTTCAGTGCAGGGGACATCAAAGAAAACAGAAAAGCCAGAAACGAGGACCCAGAGGCAGCCTGATGGAGAGAGGAAAGAGCTCAGAAGGGAGAGGAAGGAGACCTAGTACTAGTTCTGGTCCTAAAGCAAGATGATGCTTGACCACACTCAGGTCTTGCTCTTAGCCTTAGTTTCTCCCTGTGTTATATTGTTTTGGCAAAAAAAAAAGGAAGCACTTTCTCAGTTCTTTAGTTAGTCTGGATTTCCTCAGTCTCAGTTTCCCTATTTGTAAAATGAGACTGCCCTGCTCCCAGGGTTATATAGAGAGGGTATCTGATAAATTGTAAAGCATTAAAACAAATGGAAGTGATTTTAATCCTTGCAGCGATTTTTTTTTTTTGAATGGAGGTCAGATGGAGACTTTCTTTGCTGAATTACCAAAATGTTTCTCAACTAGTAACCCAGCCTATTGGCAATGAGGCTTTTCTTCATGTCTTCAAGGTCATACCAGAATCCTCATCATTTTAGCAATACCTTCCAGAGATGGCTGGAAGATCTTTTAGGAGCAGTGTCTCTATTTGTCAATGAAGGGGATTAGACTCAGTGACTTGTGAGGATCCTTACCATTCTGTTGGGCTATCAAGTCAGGATGAAGCCAGCTAGGGCCAGAGCAAAGGATGTGAAAGAATTCTCCCCGCATGACTCTCCTTCAGCTGGCAGTCAAGTAGTTAATGACTGGTGGGCACAGGCCTGGGCACCCCCCCATTCACAGTGGCAGCTCCATTTCTCAGGGTAAGTTCTGCCTGTCCAAGGTGCCAGCTGGAACCAACCCAGTTTAGCCAGAGCGACTTCCACCCACGACAGGGTGATTGCCATCTTGGAAAGAGGCCCCTCATTGCAGAAAGGGAAGGGTTTGTGCCCACAGAGACATGTATCAGGGCCTATGTCATAGCAAGGATCCCAGTCACACCTTGGGGTGCTCACTCTGATGAGTTCTAGGCTGCAGCGTATGTCTACAAAATGGAGGTGGTGACTCACCTAAAGTCACACAGCCAGTAAGGAGATCTGGGATTCAAAACCAGATGTTTTGATTCCAGGTTCCAGATTCTTTGAACACCATATTGTATCCTTCAACATGATTAGCCCCTTCCAGTTTGACAAGCGTGTGATTGAGGAGACAGTGAAGTGGAACAGATTCTTTCTTTGCCAATTCCATTGTAGTAGTCGTCCTCAGGTTCCCCCCCCCCCCAAAAAAAATACCCTACTGGTCCTGTCCTCTGGGGCCAAGGAGACCAAAGCTAACTGCCCTTTCTTCTTTGAGAATCTTCTCTTCTCCATGCTAGACAGCCCTGGTTTCTTCCACTGATGCCCATCATCTGGATTCGAGACAAACCTTTCCTATGCTGGTTGTCCTTGGGCTACTCTGAAAATAGAGGAAGAAAAGAGCAATGTGGGAAGGTTTGGCAGAGATGATTATACCTGGATTGAATCTTTTTTTCCCCCCAAAGTCACTTTGAATATTTATTCTTTAGAAATTCATAATACAAATTAAAAAGCTTTTGCACAGACAAAACCACTGTAACCAAGATCAAAAGAAATGTAGTGAACTGGGAAACAATCTTTACGACTAATGTTTCTGACTGACAAAGGACTAATTTCTAAAATTTACAGAGAACTGACTCAAATTAAAAAAAAAATTCCATTCCCCAATTGACAAATGGACAAAGGATATGCAAAGGCAATTTACAGATGAGATCAAAGCAATCCATAATCATATGAAAAATTGCTCTAAATTATTACTTATTAGAGAAATGCAAATTTAAGTTTATCTGAGGTACCCCCTCACACCTCTCTGACTGGCCAATATGACCAGAAAGGACAATGATCATTGTTGGAAGGGTTGTGGGAAATCTGGGACACCATCACATTGTTGGAGCTGTGAACTCATCCAACCTTTCTGTAGAGCAATTTGGAACTATGCCCAAACGGCAACAAAAATGTGCATACCCTTTGATCCAGCAATACCACTACTGGTCTACACCCTGAAGAAATGATGAAAAAGGGTAAAAACATCACTTGTACAAAAATATTCATAACAGCCCTGTTTGTGGTGGCAAAGAATTGGAAATTAAGTAAATGTCCTTCAATTGGGGAATGGCTTAGCAAATTATAGTATATGTATGTCATGGAACACTATTGTTCTATTAGAAACCAGGAGGGATGGGAATTCAGGGAAGCCTGAAGGGATTTGCGTAAACTGATGCTGAGTAAGATGAGCAGAACCAGAAAAACACTGTACACCCTAACAGCAACATGGGGGCGATGATCAACCTTGATGGACTTGCTCATTCCATTAGTGCAACAGTCAGGGACAATTTGGGGCTGTCTGCAATGGAGAATACCATCTGTATCCAGAGAAAGAACTGTGGAGTTTGAACAAAGACCAAGGAATATTACAGTTAATTTAGGGGGAAAAAATCCTGATATCTTATTGTCTGATCTTGCTATCTCTTATACTTTGTTTCTTTTTCTCTCATCACATTCAATTTGGATCAATGTATACCATGGAGACAATGTAAAGACTGGCAAATTGCCTTCTGTGGGAGGTGGGGGAGGGAGTAAGATTAGGGGAAAACTGTAAAACTCAAAATAAATAAAATCTTTATAATTAAAAAAAAAGAAATTCACAATACAGTACATAATAAATTGTGGTGGTCCAATGAATTAACTGACATGCCAAGTTTTTGCAGTAGGCTTCTTCTCAGCTGCAGGTTTTTATTGGGGGTGCAACTGATTTCTTTTCAGCCACTGGCTTCTTTTCTCCAGGTTTCTTTGCCCTGTCAGCTTCTTTTCCATAAGCTTTTTTTTTTGCTTTTTTCCTCAGCCCTGAAACCTTCTTTGCTTCTACAAGCTTATTACCTACAAGCTGCTTCTTCTTTTTCTCATCTCCAGCTTTCTTTGCCTCTATAATGTTCCTTAGTGCAACAGCTCTTTTATTGTCTCTCATTCACTGATTCTTAGCCTGGCAGAGAATTGTATTCTGGCACCTTTTCTCTCTTTTTAAAAAATTGATATTTTATTTTTCCAAATACATGTTATGGAAGTTTTTCAACATTCACCCATATGCATATGTATATTTTTAAGTTAGAAAATTTTCGTCCCACCCACCCCCCAGTGATGAACAGTCAGGTGACTATTGTACATACATATTTTTGTTAAGAATGCTTACAGATTAGTCATTTTCAGCATGCGGAATTAGGATTAAGTACATAAGAAAGAAGTACATAAGAGAAATTTTTTAAAAAGTGAATGTAGTGTCCATCAAATTCTGAAGGGTTTTTTCTTTGTTTTATTTTTCATCCTCTGTATGAGGACAGCATTGTCCACAGATGATATAATAGGGCTGTCATAACTCTCTGAACTGCTGAGAGGAGCTGCATCCATCAAGATTGATCAACTCACAATGTTGTTAACATGTAGAATATTCTCTTGGTTCTGCTCCCTTTGCTCAGCATCAGATCCTGTAATCCATTCCATGCTTCTCTAGAGTCCAACTATCCATGGTTTCTTATAGAACAATAGTATTCTATAATATTCATATATCATAACTTGTTCAACCATTCTTCAATTGATGGGGGTTTTCTCAATTTCCAATTCTTTGCCACTACCAAAAGAGCCATTATTAATATTTTAGAACGTGTGAGACTTTTCACATTTTTTATGACTTCTTCTGGATACAGGTCTAGAATTGGAATTGCTGTGTCAAAGTTTTCTTGCTCTTTGGACATAGTTCTACATTGTTCTCCAGAATGGTTGGAGCAGTTCACAATTCCACCAGCAATGCATTAATGTCCCACTTATAGTCCCCTTTTTGTCATCTTAGCCAATCTGATAGGTGTGAGGTGATGCCTCATAGTTATTTTAATTTGCATTTCTCAAATCAATAATGATTTGGAGTATTTTTCATATTATGCATAGCTTTAATTTCTTCATTTGAAAACTGTCTATTCATATCCTTTGACCATTTAATAATTAGGGAATGACTTGTCACCTTCTAAATTTATGAAATTCTCCATATATTTTAGAAATGAGACCTTTAGCAGAACTCCTAGTTGTGAAGATTGTTTCCCAGCTTTCTGCTTTCTGTCTAATTTTGACAGTATTGATTTTAGTTTAGTTTTTTTTTTGCAAGACAATGGGGTTAAATGGCTTGCCCAAGGCCACACAGCTAGGTAATTATTAAGTGTTTGAGGTTGGATTTTAACTCAGGTACTCCTGACTCCAGGGCTGGTGCTTTATCCACTGTACCACCTAGCCACCCCCAGTATTGATTTTATTAGTGCAAAAGCTTTTTAATTTTATATAGTCAAAATCATTCATTTTGCAATTTATAATGTACTTTATTTCTTGCTTGGTCATAAATTTGTCCTTTTTCCACAGATCTCATAGATAAATATTTCTTGGCTTATTAATTTATCAATGGTGTCCTGTACCAACTTTGAGCTTATTTGGTATAGAGTTTGGTACATTTTCTGACTCTCAACTTCTTCTGTGGGTTCTACTAGAGTACCTGTCAATGTATCTGTTTGGGTGGTGCGTGGAGGCCCTCCAGATCTCGGGCGTTCAAAATCCTGATAAGGGCTGTATTGATCATCTTGTGCATGGAAAGATAATAATGATTCTTCAAGATGGCAGACCTGCACCATGTACTATATAGATTTGCAGAAGGCACTTTCAGTCCAAAAACAGAAATGCCTCACATGTCCACCAGAAGCAAATCTCAAAAGGTTCAATTTACTCACCAGGAATATTTTTTAAGGCCTTGATAATACCGCTGTCTTCATTATAGATGATACAAGGTCCCCAACCCTCTGCTTACAGTAATGGATTTTAATTTTACCCTTACCAGTTCACATATACTGAGAAACATACATTTTTGTTTGTTTTTGGGTTTTGGTTTTTATAAGCAGTGGAGTTAAGTGACTTGCCCCAGGTCACATTGCTAGGTAGTTATTAAGTGTCTGAGGCAGGATTTGAACTCAGGTCATCCTGAATCCAGGGCCAGTGCTCTACCCACTATGCTGCCCCACACTATGCCATCTAACTGCCCCACATAAAGGTTTTCGATGTTATTCCATTCCTTCAGCTTCTTAAGCAGCAAAACTGCTTCCTTGTCTTCTTATACCCCTCTACTTTCTCTTCAGTCACTAGAGGAAGTTCCAGGACTTTTTCAGTTTGATGACCTTTTGACATGACTAGTACTAGTAGAGAAGAGACTGCCAAAGCAGAGCAGATGGCATATTGTTTTTGTAGTGTATTCACTCTGCGATGCCAACGTCCCAAGTCTTAGTAGGAACAAACATACTACTTCCTCAGTACATATTTCTAAAAGAACCCTCACCAGAATGATGAGTCCCTCCACCCCAAAGACAAGGAATTTGTATAACAGTCCTGTGACAGTTCCTCAAGATTCAACACTGCTCTGATGACCTGCTAATTCACTGACAGCATAAGGTTGCCTGTTTTTTTTCTCAGATTGGTATAAACAAAATTGACAATATCTGGATGAATTAGAACCTTAAAGATAACAGATAAAGTAACATTTTTGCCATATATTTCCTCCTCTTTGGAGTACACAGATTTCAAGGGATGTACAGAAGCCAAGGCAGGCACAGGAGACTTAAGAGCCATGCTTCTCTTCACCCAATGGCTTCCACAGAAAAAGGCCACCTAGAGTGAATCTTAAAGGACTTTCCTTTTTTTTTTTTTTTTTTTTAGTTTTTTGCAAGGCAAATGGGGTTAAGTGGCTTGCCCAAGGCGACACAGAGAGGTAATTATTAACTGTTTGAGGTCAAATTTGAACTCAGGTACTCCAGACTCCAGGGTTGGTGCTCTATTACTGCACCATCTAGCTGCCCCAGAACTTTCTTTCTCAAGCAGATCATGGTCCCAAGAAGACCTGAATCTTCTCTTAATAGTCCTCTCAAGGCAAATTTCATAAGCACATGATAAATCCTTTGTCTTGATGCAGTCATCATAAAATATTCATTGAAAGCAAAAGTTTTTTCCATTGTAATCCTTGAGGCTGGACTTGTTTTTTGCCTTTCTTTGTGTCCCCAGGACTTAGAAAAGTTTCTGGCACATATTAGGCACTTACTGAATGCTTGTTTACTGATTGGCCAGAAGAAGAATTGTTTTAAGCACTTGACCTGCTATATTCAAGGAGCTGAGTTAGGCCCAAGGGACAACACAGGTCCACTGGGAGCTACTTATTTATTTATTTTTATTTATTTTTTAGTTTTTTTGCAAGGCAATGGGGTTAAGTGGCTTGCCCAAGGCCACATAGCTAGGTGATAATTAAGTGTGTGAGGTTGGATTTGAACTCAGGCACTCCTGACTCCAGGGCTGGTGCTCTATCCACTGCACCATCTAGCTGCCCCTGGGAGCTACTGCTTAATTTGAGTGTCCTGAAATTCTCAGGGGACTGAACCCCCAAGAGTCCTTAGGAAAAGTAGGATAACTTCTACTAACCTTTGGGGCTCTCTGTCCCTGCCGGGATTCTGCCAAGTACAATAGTTTGGGGCTAGTCCCAAATCTATATAGATAGTGATGCTAAGGAGACCAACTGAGAAAGACGGTCCACTGGGCTTAATGGTCTCTTGCCCATAGATCAGATAGGCATCTGAAATTTTGTGGAGGCTCTGCCTGGGAAGCAATCACCATCCACTATATTCAAGCTCCAAGGAGGAGGAAAGTCCTCAAGAGATCCTAACCCTAGGGTCCATGGAGATTCTCACATTACAGCAGTCAAGCTTGAGAGTTGTCCCTGGGAGGTAATAATGGTGAGAAGAGGTTATGGGCTCAGCCCCTGCCCTGGAACACTAGGCAATTGTGGACAAAAACCTAGACTTCTAAGATACTCTTGTTTTCTTACTGTCCACCTAGATGGTGCTAAGGCATACAAGACCTCCCAGCATCTCTGTTTGGGGCTGGTGGAAGAGAAAGAGTCTGGGTCATACTGCTTGAACATCCACATCTCTGTCAAAGTCCCAGTCATTTTCCTAGTCCTAAGTCAGGTTTCATCTAATTAGTGACAAAATCCTGTGATCTCTTTCCAGTGATTTCTTTCTCCCACTCCTCTTCCCAAGGATCTTGTTCCCTAAGTTCCTCATTAGGCATATCTTTGGAAATAACCTTGGGGCAGCTAGGTAGTGCAATAAATAGAGCACCATCTTTGGAGTCAGGAGGACCAGAGTTCAAATCTGGCCTCAGACACATGGCGCTTACTAGCTGTGTCTCCTTGGGCACTTAACCCTGATTGCCTTGTATCCAGGGCCATCTCCAGCCATTCTCTATATATATCTGGCTACTGGACCCAGATGGCTCTGACAAAAAAGTGAGGCTGGTGACTTTGCACATTACCCTCACATCCAATTCCAATGCATGTCATGATATCGTCTCTCTGATGTCATGGTCTTCAAGAATGAGGGAAAAATATCATCAGAAATAATCTAGTCCAATTCTTCTCAAAGTGTAGTTCAGGGATTCCTGAGAGTTCCCAAGACCATTAAGGAGGCATTTGCAAGGTCAAAACTATTTTCATAATACTAAGATATTTACATGTTATTTAATGTTTGTCTTTCATTTTTGAAGAAGATCACAATATCAGGGAGGTGATGGCATAACAAGCATGTGAACTGGATTTAAGTGAGGGGGGATGCTGTGCTATGTCAGCAGCCTCACTTTCTCCTACAGAGTCATCTAGGTCCAGTGGCCAGATATGAATCAGGACAACCTGGATGCATGACCCACATAAACAAAAGTTCCTTGAGAGGGTCCTCAATAATTTTTAACAGTATAAAGAGTTCTTGAAAGCAAAAAGTTTGAGGACTGCTGATATAGTCTGTTCTCTACCATGGACTTTTCTAGGTGAAAAAAATAGTGCAGAGAGAAAGTAACTTGCCAGAACCTCCTAGAAACTAAAGAGAACTTGAATTTGAGACTAGATCTTCTAATTGTAAAATCCGACTTTTCCACTGTTCCTCCCCCCCAATCCCCACCCCCACCTCCATCTGTGGTTCTTCTCAGGCTCTAAGGAGGAGGAAGAGAGCAGAGATGGCTTATGCTGTATTTCCGTCTTTTATTTGCCTGTTTCCTCCATGGCCTGCCAAGCACTAGGGTTTCTAGGCTCCCCATTGTGGGAATGTCTCCCCTCCCCCAGTCCAAGGGGTCCAAAGGGCCATCTTAGGATCACTGATATAGAACTTGGAGTGACCTGAGAGGCCATTTAGCCCAACACCTTGATTTTAAGGGAAGGAAACTGAGGCCCAAGAGAAACTAAGTTGCCCAAGGTCACACAAGGGCTGGGATCTCAAACCCAGTTCTCTTTACCACCTCTCAGCCAATGACTGGTTCTTATGGAATTACAGGAATTGACAGGAATTTGGAGGACATTTCAAGAAGTCAAAATCTAGGCATCCTCTCCACAGCCTATCAAACAAGATTAATCCAACTGTGACATTAGCTCCTCGGTCCTCTTCAGTCCCCACTCTCATATCAGCCCCTCATCTTTTCAGCTGAAGCTTCAGGAAGGAACAGGTGGCCCCCTGATTCAGGCAGTTGTTTATGGGTTGACTAGTAGGGAAAGAGGAGGGGAATAGATAAAGGGAGGAAGAGGCACTGGTCAGGGGAAGAAGGACAGGATGTTCTACAGACACTGGGGATCCTACACCAGGAAATCCTGCCCTTATATTTATCCTCATCTAAGAAGGCCTTTGCCTCTTTGTGATGGAAAGCATATTTTCCTGGGATTCAAGAGAACTGGGTTCTAATCTAGGCCCATTAAGTAATTTTACCTTAGGACCTTGGACAAGTCCCTCTTTTCTCTAAAATGTTATGTCTGTAAAATGGTTGGACTTGGTAATCTTTAAATTCTCTTTAAGCTTAGAGAGTCGGGGTTCTTCTTTCTAAGGGTCTGTCCACCATGGCTTTCTATGAAATCAAGGCCTTCCTAGCTCTGGCATTGTCTTCTTTTTAAAAAAATTTATTTAAGGCAATGGGGTTAAGTGACTTGCCAAAGTCACACAGCAAGGCAATTATTAAAGTGTCTGGGGTCTGATTTGAACTCAACTCCCCTGACTCTAGGGCCTGTGCTCTATCCACTGTGCCACCTAGTTGTCCTTCTGGCATTGTCTTCTAATATACCTCCCTGTATATGCTGTGTTCTAAGGGTTCTCCTATAAAGTGTCTAGAGCTAGAAAGAACATTTTACAAATGAGAAATCTGAGGCCCAAAAGATGAGAGGTGATTTGCCCTAGGGTCAATACAACTAATCATTATTTAAGGTAAGAATTGAACTCAGATCTGCCTGTCTCAAGGTTTGTGCTCTATCTACTACATTAGCCACTAAACCACTTCTCTGACTCATAATCTATGTTCCAGTAGCTGTTCTGCCTCTCACAGTCTATGTTCTAAGGTCCAGTGTACAAATCCATTAAGCTTAGAGTTCATGCTTATTGTTTTTTGTTTTTTTTACTTGGGAATAGGAGTCTAAATCCTCTAGGAATAAGAAAGTCATGGGTGATCAGCTGTTTGTCATCTTCACTGGGACAACAGAAAATAGGTTAAAGCTGCAACAAGAAATACTCAGGTCAGATATGTGAAGGAATTTCTCAATCAGAATGGGTGACAGGGGAACTTGTTTTAGTTCCTACCCAGAAGTCTGGGATTAGATGGCACAGATCTCTTGGATACAGAAAAAAATAAAAGGTGTTCATGAGTATTGTATAGTAAGAAGATAAAGTCATGTGAGTGAGTCTTGGAAGCTATATGGGAAACCATGGGAAAGCTTTTGGATGAAAATCATTGTAGGATAAAGAGGAACAATATTGTCATGAAATCATACTTTAGAATTAGAGAAGTAGAAGCCTGGGTTTGATATTCTACTAGTCAGACAATTGATATTTATTCAACACTTGCTATGTGTTAAGCATTAGGAATACAAAAAAGGGACAACTAATCCCTACTCCCAAGGAGCTCACTATTTAAAGGGGAGACAACAAGCAAACACTTAGGTTCAAATAAGGGATAAATTGGAAGTAAGCAATAGAAGGCACTAAATTTAAGAAGAATCATCAGGAAAGGCTTCTTGTAGAAGAGAGGATTTAGCTGGCACTTGAGAAAGAGGCCAAGGAAGCCAGAAGCTGGAGATGAGGAAGGAGAGCATCTTAAACACAGGGGAAGAGTATGTAAAAATGCCTGGAATCAGCATAATGGAGTGTCTCATTCAAGGAATAGCCAGGAGGTCAACCAGGTTCACTGGATCACAGGGTACTTCAAATCATATATTCCTAAAACATAGGTCTGACCATGTCACTCATCCTCTAGTGGCTCCCTGCTATCTCTAGGTTCAAATTCACTCTTCATTTGTCATTTAAAGTCCTTTATCAGCTTTATTATATATTTCTCCCTTCATGTACTTTGGGGGAGTTTGCAAGTCAATGGGGTTGTGTTTTGCCCAAGGTCACATAGGTAATTATTAAGTGTCTGAGGCCAAATTTGAACTCAGGTCCTCCTGACTCCAGAGCCAATGCTCTATCCATTGCACCACCTAGATGCCCCATCCCTTCATGTACTCTATTTTTTTTAGGTTTTTGCAAGGCAAATGGGATTAAGTGGCTTGCCCAAGGCCACACAGCTAGGTAATTGTTAAGTGTCTGAGACCGAATTTGAACCCAGGTCCTCCTGACACTGTTCCACCTAGCCGCCCCTTATTTTTTTTTTTTGCATCTTCATGTACTCTTATGACTTAGCCAAAATACAGTAGTTTTCTTCATATTCCTCATACACAACAGTCCATCCTCAGTCTCCAAGTATTTTGCACATCTTGTATCTTGAATGCAGTCTTCCTTATTGCTGCCTTTTAGAATAAGGGTAGCTAGCTGGTGCAGTGGATAGAGCACTGACCCTGGAGTTAGGAGGACCTGAGTTCAAATCTTGTCAGACACTTAATACTGTGACCTTGCACAAGTCACTTTAACCCCATTGCCTTGCAAAAGCAAAAAACCCAAAAATTTAAAAGAGGGAAAAGAGTACTTCAGCAAAACTTAATGCATCAACCAACTGATAGTATTTGTAGGATTCTATACTCATAATCCCTCACCTCAACAAAGAAAGGGAGAAAGGTACATTTTCTCATTTCTGGCAGGAGTAGACAGGGGGAAGCTTGGTCAATAGAATTACAGAATTCAATTTTTTACTATAGTTCTTTCAAAGTACACAATGTAGTTGTGTATATTGTATTTTTGCTTCTGCTTAATTCATTTTGCATATGTTCCTTCCCACACTATTTGGAATTCTTCATATTTTTTTTTTTGCAGTTGTGTCCCTTTACATCTATATATCACAATTTATCTAGTCCTCAAGAATGGGTATATGCTGTTTCCTGTACTTTACTACCATAGAAAAAAATTCGGCAATGATTTAGTATGTGGGTCCTTTTTTCCTTTCTTTGACATACTTGTCTAGTAGTGTGATCTCTGGGTCAAAAAGTATGGATTTTTAATCTGTTAAAGTATAATTCCAAATTACTTTCCCAAATGGTTGAATCAATTTATGTTTCCATCAACAACTTATTGGTGTGCCTATTTTTCCACAGCTCTTTCAACATGGACAATTCCTATCTTTTTGTCATCTTTCTCATTTTGCTACCCATGAGGTCATTTCTGATTTCCCCCAATGACTAGTGTCTTCTCCCCCAAATTGATTTTGCATATATTTTGTAAAATATTGATAAGTGTACATTCTATCTTTCTAGATAGTATGTAGATTCCTTGAAAGCCAAGGTTGTTTCATTTTTGTCTTTGTATCCCACAATGCCTAGAACACAGAGATATGTCTTTGTAACCCCCAATGCCTAGAACATAGGGATTTTTTTCTTGATTGATATTTTATTTTTCCAATTACATGTTATGAAAGTTTTTCAACATTCATTCAGTTTTCTTTCACTCTCTCCTTCCCCCATTCTCCCCTCAGCAATAGTCTATTGAATGTGCATAAATGTATTTTGGGTTTTTTTGCAAGGCATTGGGGTTCAGTGGCTTGCCCAAGGCCACACAGCTAGGTAATTATCAAGTGTGTGAGGTTGGATTTGAACTCAGTTATTCCTGACTCCAGGGCCAGTGCTCTATCCACTGAGTCACTTAGCTGCCCCTATAAATGTATTTTGAAACATGGCACCAAAGAAGGGATATAAGAAAACACCACCACCCCACTTCTTTGCAGATACGATGATATGCAAGTATTACATATCCATTGCATATATTTTCAGACATTTTGAAGCATGTCAGTTTTTGTCAATTTCTTCCTCGTTTGTTAAAATGGAATGATTCTCTGGGAGGAAGGGGTATTGAGAGAAATTAGAAAATTTCATTAAAAAACTAAAAGCCCTGGGGTAGCTAGATGGCACAGTGGATAGAGCACTGGTCCTGGAGTCAGGACAACCTGACTTCAAATCTGATCTCAGACAATAATTACCTCTCTGTGTGACCTTGGGCAAGTCACTTAGCCCCACTGCTTTACAAAAACCAAAAATAAACAAAACCAAAAATGTAAAAGCCCTTAATAACTTGGCTTCCTCCTACTTTTCTAGTCCTTATAATATATTATATACATACACACATATATCATAACTAGATTTCAATGAAGCATTTCAGTCTCTTTGGGATGGAGGGAATGTAATTTAGAGGATTATACATTTAGGTGGATTCAGAAATGACTAAAAAAATAATCATCCCTGATCTCATGTCACCTTGGAGGGAAATACCTCACATTAAGCTTACCTCAGTTCTTAATTCAAGTTTTTGAAAAAAAAAAACCCCAGTGATTTGAAGAGGTAGCTAATATATAGAGTGATAGTGTGAAGAGCCAAATGTTTACCAAATTTTAATCTTGACAGGCTAGAACAATGGGCCAAACATAATATTAAATAATAAGATAATTCTTAATAATAAGAATTATATGGAAATAAGTATAAAGCCCATTTGATTTGGGTTCTCAAAATCAACTCCACAAACTCAAGATTGGGGAGGTAGGGCTGGACAACAGTTTCTCTGAAATATGAAACTATGAAAAAAAAGCCTTGGAGTTGTAATGAACTGCAAGTTCAATATTTGTCAAACATAAGATTTAGCAGCTCCAAAAGCTAATATGATGTAAGACCTCATTAAAAGAAAGTGTTTAGTGCACAGGTGGTGAAAATCCTGCTGTTCTCTGCCTTGGTTTGACCACATCTGTTCAATTCTAAGTGCCATTTTAAAAAATAATTTATCCCCAGTTACATGTAAAGAATTTATAACATTCATTTAAAAAAATTTTCTAGATTCCAATTTTCTCTCCCTCCCCTTTCCCTGAGACAGTAAGCAATTATTGATATAATTATACATGCCCAATCACACAAAACATATTGCCATTATTAGTTGCATTGTAAAAGAAGATACATAACCAAAGGAGAAAAACATGGGAAAAATACAGAAAATGAAAAAATAATGTATTTTGATCTGCATTCAGACTCCTATCAGTTCTTTTTCTAGAAGTATATAGCATTTTTCATCATGAGTCCTTTGGAATTGTCTTGCATCATTGTAATGCTGAAAATATCTGTCTTTCAAAGTTGATCATCATACAGTATTGCTCTGTGTACAACATTCTCCTGATTCTGCTCACTTCACTTTGCATCAGTTCCTATGTCTTACAAGGTTTTTCTGAAATCAGCCTACTTATCATTTTTATAGCACAGTAATATTCCATTACAATCACATACCTCAACTTGCTCAATCATTCCCCACTGATGGGCATCCCCTTCAATATGCAGTTTTTTGACACTACAAAGAGTTGCTATAAATATTTTTTTCACAAAAAGGCTCCCCCCCTTTTTAGGGTCTCTTCCTAGTATTGCTGGATCAAAGGGAATACATAGTTTTATAGTTTGGGCATAGTTCCAAATTGTTCTCCAGAATGTTTGGATCAATTCACAACTCCATCAACAATGCCTTAGTGTCTCAGTTTTCCTATATCCCCTCTTAACATTTATCATTATCTTTCACACTCTGACCAGTCTGAGGTGATGCCTCAAGAGTTGTTTAATTTACACTTCCCTAATCAATAGTAATTCAGAGCAATTTTTTTTGGCAAGGCAATGGGGTTAAGTGACTCGCCCAAGGTCACAGTTAGGTAATTATTAAGTGTCTGAGGTTGGATTTGAACTCAGGTACTCCTGACTCTAAGGCCATTCTCCATCCACTGAACCACGTAGCTGCCCCCCAGAGCAATTTTCCTTATGACTATAGCTTTAATTTCTTCATTTAAAAACTGCTTGTTCTGGGGGCAGCTAGGTGGCATAGTGGATAAAACACCAGCCCCGGAGTCAGGAGTACCTGGGTTCAAATCCGGTCTCAAACACTTACCTAGCTGTGTGGCCTTGGGCAAGCCACTTAACCCCATTTGCCTTGCAAAAACCTAGAAAAAGTAAAATTTAAAAAACCCTGCTTGTTCTTATCTTTTGGCCACTTATCGATTCAGGAATGAGTTATATTACTTGATTCACTTCTCTGTATATTTGAGAAATGAGGTCTCCTAAATTCTCCTAAATTCTGAGTTTTCTGCTTGCCTTCTAATCTTGGTTGCATTGGTTTTGTTTGTGCATGGGTACCATGTTTTAGGAAGGACAAACTGAAGATCAATCAGGTTGAGGAGAGTACTAGTGATCATGGTATAAAAGGAATTAGGGATGTTTAGACTTGGAGATAAGACTTTTACAGGTAGGCACAGTATAAGGCCATCATTGCTCTGCTCAAAATTTCAGTGACGCCCTGTTATATCCCAAGTTCAAGTTGTATGTTTATGTGTAACATTCAAGGTCCTATTATATATTTAATCTTTTAACAATATCCACATTTTCTACTATATTCCTCCCTCATTCTTTTAGAGAGCTATCCCTTATTCAAAGAATTAAAAAAATAACCAAACAACCAATTCACCAGAGACTAGCAGCATTATGGTAGAGTGGATCGAAAGCTTTAAGTTAGGAAGACCTGGATTCAACTCCCATCTCTGACAAATACTAGTTGACTCTGAGCAAGTCACTTAGCCTTTAGGCAAGTACAGGCAGCCTTGTATTGACAGAGGGAGTTTCCTCCTCCAGGGACTTATCTGTATCACTGAAATCACAAGCCCAATATCTATCTCTATCTACAAAATCAACCTATGGAAAAAAATCTGACATACGAAATTACATGCCCTCTGAAAAATGGGGCCCTAGTACTCCTTTTCATCTTTTATTCCCCTCTGCCCTCCAAAGAGACTCATTTCCTCTTTAATATAGCCCTATTCACCTCCCTACTTTTAAGTCTTTGCTTGGGCTGCTTATTCTTGGAATACCACTTTTCAAAACTCAGTTCAAATACCACTTTCTCTAGACAACTTTCCCCAATTATTTTTCTGAATTCCCATCTTCAGCCTTTCGCAAAAGGCTATGCTTCCTACTTACCTTCTCTTATTTATAATCCTATTTATCAAGGATGGGCTCAGGACCTGATTCCGTGAAGTTTTCTTTGATCTTCATGTGTATTAGTGTTCTCTTGACTTTCAATACTTTTTAAAAAATAATTTGTTTTTCCTACTACATGCAATGGTAGTTTTTAACCAATCATTTGCCTTCCAATACTTTTTTTTGTTTTTTTAGTTTTTTTGCAAGGTAATGGGGTTAAGTGACTTGCCCAAGGCCACACAGCTAGGTAATTATAAATGTCTGAGGCCGGATTTGAACTCAGGTACTGCTGACTCCAGGGCTGGTGCTCTATCCACTGCACCACCTAGCTGCCCCATTTCCAATATTTTTAAACAACTTACCTGCACTGCCTTCTAAAGTAGAATGTAAGCTTCATGAGGGAA
Organism: Macrotis lagotis; assembly: GCF_037893015.1. Classification (NCBI taxonomy): domain Eukaryota; kingdom Metazoa; phylum Chordata; class Mammalia; order Peramelemorphia; family Peramelidae; genus Macrotis; species Macrotis lagotis. Next base: position 648,003,648 of record NC_133666.1, on the reverse strand, counting down.
AGTGTTGTTTTTGTCCTAGTGTCCTCAGTACTTTGCTCATAGTAGACAATGAATGGGTCCCTTTCTTGATGACGCAACCTTCCCCCAGGATTTCATATGGGATTGTATAGTGATCCCCACATGTGCATAGCTTGTAATACTGTGTCTTATCTGTCTTGATTCCTGCCTCTTAGAAGGCTGGGCACTCCAAAGAGACAGTACTAGGTGTCATTTCCCACTATCCCCAAAGCAGAGTGTGTTCTACATAGTAGGTCTTCATGTTTTTCAAATTCAAGTTACAAACCTTTTCTGTAAATTTCTTGCCTTTGATGGAAGCATCAAACCACTTTTTTTGGAGGGGGGAGAGTTAGAAGTGCATTGAATACACCTTCCTGGTATTATCTTTTTTTTTTGGGGGGGGGGTCTTGAAGGAAGACCATCTTTGCTCTCTACCACTAGCTACTGGGAACTGCCAATCAGGCTCAGGAGGGTGAAGACAGTGCCACAACTCCCTTCCCCTCTTTGCTCACCTCATTTTCTTTTCCATCGAATACAAACTGTATCCATGTTGAAACCAAATACCACTTGTTGGAAAAACTCAGTACTTCACCAAGCAGAACTAACACCATTTGGTTGTATATGCAAGCTTGAGAAACTTTTTATTAAAAGAGGAAATAAAAGTGAACTGTCTCTTGGTGTGTGGGATGAAAGTGGCTTGTTATGTACCTGGCAGACAGGGGAAATGATCCAGAAAAGCCGATCTTAAAGATGAGAACAGAGTAAGGAGAGCAGGGGGCGTATTGTTGAGAATGTCTAATAACCTTCTTCCTCTCTCAGTTCCTGCAAGTCTAGGATCTGAGCCCTGTGATCCATCATAAACTTTCAAAGAAACTCTGAGCCAGAAGGAATCTTAGAACATAACATTCTGTCCCAGCATGGGTCCTTAGTTATTTTACCTTTCAGGCCTGTTTTCTCATCTTAAAATGAAGAATTTGGATGAAATGATATCTAAGGTCAATTCTGGCTCCCCAAACACTAGTGAATGTAGCTAGCTCCCAGAGCCGAAAGGAGACGGAGAGCACAGGAGGTCAGAATGAGAAGGCCCTCTGGAGACCATTTCAGTTCAACTCTTTATGGATGGAGACTTGAGATTCTGGAGTTCCCACTCCTGGTCCCTGGAAAAACTGGCATTCAGAACTAGAATTTTAGCTCCACATGGGCTGTTTGGGGGGGAGGAGAGGAAGAGAAAAAAGGAATATGGTCTTATCTGGGGCGCTAAAACCTATTTCCTCCTAGATAACCCCAGTCTAATCCTCATAAGGCAAATCATAGATCATAGAATTTAAAGCCGGAAGGGAACAAGTTCAAATGCCTCATTTCCTAGTAAGGGCTCCAAAGAAATCAGGTGGGACTGGCCAACCTTAAGATACAGATCTGTGATAATTCTGTCAGAACGGGCCCATTAAAATGAGATCTTTTAACATGGCAGCAGCCTCTGAGGACCTTCCTGGGCCTGAATGGCTAGTAGCCCTGATGAATGGGAAGGGTTGATCTCAAAGGTCCCCCAATTCCATGTCCCTTTCTATGTCCACTGCTATTCTACCAGGCTCAGAAAGAGGGAGATCAGTGGTAAGACAAGGGCAGAGGCCATATCCCTGATATTCAACATCATTGAACTGCAGAGCTGGTAAGGGACTTCTAAGAGTATTGGGTCCAAGCTATATCTGAGCTGGATTTTTCCCTAAAACATCTCTGACAGGTGATCATTCAAATGCTGTTTGATGACTTCCTAGTGATGGGGAACTCACAACCTCCCTTGGCTCTTGTTCTACTTTTGGACAGCTCTAATTATTATGGAAGTTCTTCCATACATGGACACTAAATCTACCACTTTGTTGCTTCCCCACCAATGTACCTGGTTCTGCCCTCCAGGCTCAAGCTGGATGTGAGACACAGCACACCTTGGAGACAAACAGAATATATTAATATTTACATAGGCGGGGCATGATACTGGAGGACAGGGAAAAGAAAAATAAAATCAAACTGGTTCAGCAGGAGGGAGGGGACAGCAGGTTGGAAGCCACATAGCCCACCAATTAGCCCCTGGGACTACAAAGGGTCTGCAAGGTCAAGAGGTGGAGGGGCAGTAGCCATGTGGAGTGGGGCAAAGTCTAATCCTGAAGGCTGAATGGGCTAGGACTGCTGCTCCTGCCCAGCCACATACAATCTGTCTGTAAAAGTTAAAACAGAACACTGGGATGACATGCTGATGGGCAAAGGGGAGCATGTGCTTGAGAAGACAGAGGAAGTGTGGCAAGGAAGTCAGCAGCACTCACTAAGAATCCAGAACAGCCATGGTGGCTGTGGAAGTCCTGAGATGATGGCAGCCTGATCCTGACCACTGGCCTCTGGAAAGGGCCTGGAGGGTCATCTTGAGCCAAGACCCCAATGCAGATCTGGCTCAACTCCCTGGGGAGGGGAAGGGGCAGAGACTAGATTCAAATCCATCTGGGCTGCTAGAGATTTATTCTTCTGCTGCCTCTTGGAGAGGCTCAGGCAGATCTTTTAAGGTGCTGGGGGGTCCTGGACTCCAAAGGAGTCCGATACTCACTTCCTAGCAGGGCTTTCTCCTAATTGGCTATGGGGCCCCCTCTCCTTCAGAGTGCTACAGGACACCAGTCCTCATCTCTAAACTGAACTGGTTTCCTTATCAGGACTGCATCCTTGGAAGAAAGAGGCAACACTAAGGAGACTCCCACTCTGTCCCTCTTCCCAAAGATCCATTCATGATGCCATGGAACCTGAGGGCAGGTAGTTGAGTACCCAATGGATCAGGGGACCAATGCTCAAGACATTTTGTGTCCCCTGGAAAAAGCAAAGAGAGTCAGCTTGACATGGGCAGGGGTATAGGCACGCAGGTTTGGAGGAGTGGGTGCCCACAAGAGCAAGATGGAGATTCTGAATCAGAGCACCACGCTGGGTCTGTCCTTCACCCAGGCTTGCTAACTATCAGCAATACCTTTAGACAAAACTAAGTTCCTCTGAGATTTTTCCCTGTGAGGGAAGACAGGGTGCTGGTCTGAACTGGATATGCAAACCTGAGAATCAGGGATGCATGGTAAGGCAGAACATAGGTAGTAGCCAGGTGAGTTCATGTAGAGGAAAGGAGGACCTGGGAGGCAGTGGCAGGGGAAGGGAGGGGAGCCCTCTTCAATGCATCTCTTATGACTGGTCACAAACTGCTCCTGTGATAGGTAGGAAGATCAGAGTTGAGAGGGGACACTCTTGACCATTGGAAAGCGAAACCCCACTTTGCTGGGGGTGCTGGGACATCCTAGGAAATGGCAAGGGAAGGAAGGAGATACAGAAATGAGGGCAAGGCTTCCTGCTGAGACATGAGGGGAGCTGGTCCCACAATCTTCCCTGGTGCCAGGGAGGGAGAGGACACAAACAAGTCTAAGGGCTTTCGAGCTGCAGAGTTCTTTATCTTGGGGAATACCCAAACACCAGAGACGGCTTCAGAGTGGATTCTGCCAGATCCCCGTCTGGAGGGAAAGGCCTGGCTTCAGGGTGAGGAGTCAAGGACCTCTTAAGTGGCATGGATGACTGTGCCCCTCAGGGATGCCACGCCTGTACAGAGAGGAAAGGGGCCTCAGTGGCAGGGTAGGGGCAGAGAAGCACTGGGGCTCCCCACTCTTACTTCTAGTCCCTGAATCATTCTGGGCTTCCAAGAGGAGGGCCTAGAGAAAAGGGAGTCGGCAGTTAGGATTCAGATATACCCACTTAAGTCAGCCCATTTCCCAGGTAAGCCCAACTAACTAGTTCAGAAGATGCTCTATGACTGACAAGTAAGGATGAAGCCACAAGATTCTGGGCCAGAAGAACTCCTCCCTCACTCCCTGCTGCTCAGGTCTGAATCCTGAAGGCTAATTTGCCCAGAAGATTTAGGAGGGCTTGGGACTGGAGTGAGGATAGGGAGAGGGGAGGGTCAGGGGGCACATTTCTCACTTCACAACTTCCGAATCTTCTCAGCCACAATGATAGGGTTCTCCTTGCGGATCTTCTCAGCGGCTTCAGCCTTGTAGTCAAAGGGACAATTGTGTTTTTCTGAGTATCGGTGCATAGCACAAAACAGATTTCCACAGCGACAGTCAAAGCCTGGGAAGGGAAGAAGAGGCCAGTTAAGATTAAATCTGAACTCAGCTCAAAGATATGATCATAGAATTCAAAGGGGATAGCACCTCGGGCACCATGAGGCCCAATACCCTCATAGAAGAAGAGGAAACTGAGATACAGAAGGAGGAAGGCATTTGACCCCATTCATCCAAGTAGTAAATATCAGGGCTGGAACTCAAGTCCAGACCCTTGAGGGCCCAGGACATAGAGTGTTGCAATTAGAATCAGGGAGACTTGAGTTCAAAACCATCCTCAGACTTAATGATGGGACCCCAAGCAATTTACTAAACCTGCCTGCCTTGGTTTTCCCAATTGTAAAATGGGGATAATAGCAGTACCTACCTCTCAGGGAATTATGGAGTTGAGATAATATTTGTGACTTTTTTTTTTTTAGTTTTTGCAAGGCAAATGGGGTTAAGTGGCTTGCCCAAGGCCACACAGCTAGGTAATTATTAAATGTCTGAGGCTGGATTTGAACTCAGGTACTCCTGACTCCGGGGCCAGTGCTCTATCCACTGTGCCACTTAGTTGCCCCTGAGATACTTGTAAAGTACTTTGCAAACCTCAAAATATTATAAAAGTATTCATTATTACAATTATTACTAAAATCAGGATTGGGTGGCCATTTACAGAGAAATTTGCTCTCTCTTATGGTTCCCCTTAATGGTCTACTGTCTCCAATGACTCCAGACATGAGCTAGGCCCATGGTTACCAATGAGTCTGGGTTTGAGGCCACAGCACCACAAGTTTCACAGGTAGATTGTGCCTGTGGTGATTTAGAGCACCTGATAAATCCCATAAATACAGGGACCAAGATAGGGTGACTGATTCATATCCCTGACCAAGCCTAATTAAATAGATTCCCTATCAGACACTGGACCCTTCTTTCCAGATTCTCAAGCTGTGTCAACTGAAATTTCTCCATATTTCAATAGGAATATACTGGACAAGTCTCAATGACAAAGTGGCAAAATCAATTCAAGAAGAGCCTCTTAGGGGTCCTACCTTAGTGGAGCTTAGCCTGGCTGGACTGAGGCTTGGATGGAGTCCCTTCATCCCCCTCCAGTGGAAGGCACAGCTGCCCCCCTTCCCCACCCCAGGGAAGCGTAGGACATATTTTGCAAACAAAGCCCATGGACTGGTCACCTCAACTTTCTCCCAGGTCCACAGATGTTTCCCCTGTGTACATAGGAATACTTCTGCTTCTACAGACTTGCTCTCAGGTTTGTCACAGGGAGCAAAGGACCCAGAGCTATAAAGGACCCATTCTTGACAACAACTTTGTGTGACAGCTAGTGGAGGGGGTGGCACAGAGAGGGGGAGGGGGATGAGCTTCCCCAAGGTCACACCGTGTAAGGATCAGAGTGAGGGCCTAGAGCTCTTGATGGCTCTATACTGTGCTTCCTCTCTATTTTTATTTATTTTTTAAAAATTTTATTTAGGGCAATAAAGGTTAATTAAGGATTAAGTGACTTGCCCAAAGTCACACAGCTGGGCAATTATTAAATATCTGAGACCACATTTGAACTTAGGTCCTCCTGACTCCAGGGCCAGTGCTCTATGTACTGTGCCACCTAGCCACCCTGCCTCTCTCAGTTTAGAGAAAATAGACAGATGGGGCCAATAGATGGTAGACTGTCTAGTCCAGGTCTTTTAATTTACAAATAAAGAGAGACCTCAAAAGGTTAACTGATTTGTTCAAGATTTCACATGGAGGGGATGGGGGAGGAAGAGGCTTCCAAGCAAACAATGGATGGTCTTGCTTCCTGTTCTGCGGAACTTCCGCCTTGCTCCTCTGCCCTCCCAGATGCACTAGACTAACAGCAGCTGGCATTCACAGGACTCTGAATTTTACAACAATGCTTGAAGGTAGATAGCACAAGTATTATATCTTTTGCACAGAAATGGTAAGTGATTTGCCCAAGGTCACATAACTATTTAGTGATAGAAACAAAACTTGAAGGTCTCTGAACTCCAGGTCCAGTACTCTTTGTACAACACCAAACTATCTTCCTTTGCCTTCTTCCTCTTAATCATACTACTGGTAACTTGATTCTTTTCTGCTTTAGGTTACAAAGTACTTTACTCATAACAAGAATACAGATTGCATCCGAAGCTTGCAGAAGAAGAAGACAAGATGTAGAGTCTGTGACTGGACCATAGCCACGCAAATGGCAAGTGACAGAGTTGAACTTGAGCCCAGGTCTTCTTGGTTCCCAAGTCCCTTCCTCTCCATCCCTCCACTATGGTGGGAGGAGCGGGGGGAAGAGTTATTCAGTAGGTGGAACTTGGACTTTGGGTCACTCTGTTTTGCTTTTTTTTCTTGGTTTGGGATGGGCTGAGGAGGGGGCTGCCCCATGTTGAGGCGGGCTCAATTAGAGGTGAAACCAACTCCCAGAATCTCAGTCCATTTCTACCTGCCAAAAACAAGAGAAAACCCCAGGCCAGAAGTAGGTTACTGAGAAGGTGCTTGTGGGTGATTTTAGGAAGCACTTGACAGGAGTCCCTGGCGGAGCACAGGGGCTCCCAAAATAGAACTGTACTCCAGTCTCCTAGGAGCGCTGATGAGCTCACTGGTTCTTCCTGGGGGTGGGGAGCTGCTTGCTGGAGGCAAAGAATAGGAGACAACTGGAGCTCAGCGAAAGGAGACTACAAACTCCAGGATTCTCAGCAAGTAGAAGGGGGAATGAGCCAGGCCCAGGACACAGCCTTCCACATGTCCCAGACTGTACTCATTCTCCTGGCCCCTAAGCCTATGGCTCCTGATTTGAGTCTCCTTTTACTCAATGGTACTACTCTTCCCCCAGTCTATAGTTCTATCTTAAGAATTCTTCCTCTTCGCTTTGTCTTCCTTCATGGCTTCCTCCAATGATAACCTTCCCCTCCTACCAAAAGTCTTTCCCAACCCTCTTAATGGCAATGCCTGTCTCTCCAGTTTCTCCTGCCTGCAGCTTGTCTGCACAATGCAGATGTTTGCACATGGTCTTTCTCATTGGACTGTGAACTCCTTGAGAACAAGGACTGTCTTCTGACTTTCAGCCCAGGGTTTCCCATGATGGCTGGCTTTTTTCACTGGTCACTCAATCAGAACCCAGATGGGAAGACTCAGTATTATCGCTATCTCCCCTCCACCTCCCCTAGCCAAGGCAGTGAGACCCATGTCTATCACTGCCCCTAGCCTCCAACTGCTGGTCGGTTCCCATCCCTTCCAAGCTGCTACATCTGCTTTCTCAGGAACATGGCTGCTTAGGCCCCTGGCATTCAAGGCTCTCCTTCAGGAGCAGACCTCTCTCTTCTTATTTTCCCCTCTTTTCCTGGTTTCCCCTAGAATAGTCCTGACCTCCCTATGAGGGTTCCCTCAGACCTGGGCCCTTTATGAAGCCTTCTCCCGTTCCTTCTTTGTCAAAAGCAAAGCAAGTTTACTGACTTGCCTTAATAATTTCACCTTGTAAAAGCTAGAGAAACCAATGAAGGGAAATGCTATTCTGAGCTCAGATTGCACCTGCAAGGAGGAACTAGGATGGAAATGATGGAAATCTTGGGGGGAAATAAGCACTTCAAAGACAGAAATCATTCAGACTTGTGCCCTTGACTGTGGGCCTGGAATCTTCATTGAACTAGGAGAGAGGAGAGGCAGGAGAGCTAGGAAACTTGCCTGAAGGTAAAAAAAAAAGCCACAGCTCCAGAGAGGCAGAGAGAAGGGAGCCAATCTAAAAAGATTGGTGGGGTGCAGAGGCCAACTGAGACTCAAAGAGATGGAAGGAAGTAGGATCCAGGAAGGAGGGAGGAAAAGCGGGATGCAGAAGTGCTCAGAGGTGAAAGAACACAAGAGAAGAGGAGGCTGGTGAGGAAATCTAAGGGAAACTAAAAAAAATTTTTTTTAACTATTGGAAAAGAGGGGGAATAAAGAAGGGGTCAGATCAGTGCACAAGGTGAAAGGCATAATGGAAAGGAACTAAAGAATTAAGGCAGAACAAGTCAAGGAGAAAGGTTTTTGCTCTGGGAAGGACAAACTAAAACTGGTCTATAGAGTAGTGAGACTAAAAGGACTCTGAGATGTGATTTTCAAGTCCCTGTTAACCAAGTTGAAAAAATGGGAAAAGGGAAAATTCTGTATCAAAAATTCTAAAAAAAAAGGGAATAGTGGAGTCTGCAAACTCTAGAGCAGTAAACTTGAATTTAATTCCTGGAAAAATTCTAGAATATGCTAAAGTGAATATGCAAAAAAGAAGTGAGATCATCAAGGCCACCTAGATAAAAGTTTTTATCAGAAACAAATCCTACTCAGCAAATGAGTTTTCCTTTTCTGAAAGGATTACTAGAGTCCAAGTTAGCTTCTCTTTGGCAGATACAGCTTACCTAGATTTTTAGTAAAACATTTTACCAAGTTTAGAGATACAGGCAGATTAAAGAATAGTTGGGAGGATTAGAATTGGTAACCAATCACAGTTCTGTGTCATCTCAGAAGTCTCTTGTAAAAGGGATCTACATTTTGCTCTGTGCTGTTAACATTGTTATCAACATTCTGGATAAAAGATTAGAGATAACATAAAGCTAGGAAGGGCTAAATAAAATGATAGGGACAGATGAAATAGGGAAAATTATACAGTCTTAAAACTAGGTTCAAAAATTCAATTTCTTGGTGTGGCTAGGTGGTGCAATGGATAGAGCCCTGGAGTCAGGAGTACCTAAAGTTCAAATCCAGCCTCAGACACTTAATAATGACCTAGCTGTGTGACCTTGGGCAAGCCACTTAACCCCATTTGCCTTGCAAAAAAAAAAAACCTAAAAAAAGAGAAAAAAAATCAATTTCTTAAATACAAGATGGAGAATGATGGCTCCTGATGTTCTAAAGATGTACAGGATGGGGTTCTGCAAATGCAAAATACAGTGGGTCCAAGGGCTATGGAGGTGTGCATGCATGTGCACGCACACACACACACACACACACACTCACATAGACATACACACATACACACACACACACACACACAAACACACACACAAACATACATTCACCCTCACAACCTCTGGATATCTTTTCTCACAAATACAAGGATGAATCCATCAATCCTTGAAGCTCCTGAAGTTTCAGATGTGTTTGTGGTTTCTTGTAGAGACCTCTAAGATGCTTTTAAAGGGGTCTAAGAATCTAGAGTAAATCACTATTCCAGACCAAAGAGGCCTGAGATGCTCAAGGTCACGTGCTTAAGAATGTCAAAGCTGACGCTTCCCCAGACATCTGCCTCTCTTTCCAAGCTCGATCTCTCCAAGCATGGCCAGAAGCCACCCCCTCTGAAACAGAATGACTCTTTAAGCCCTCAGATGGGAAGGCAGCCTCATGGCAGTAATCCTCAATAACTGAGAGATAAGAAGGGCTGCTCCTGTCTTGTGCTTGCTCTACTTTCAATTCCCCTTCACTTCAAAGACATTTGGGTAAGGGACAGTGAAATATTATTAGAAAGTGCACTGGACTGAAATCCTGCCCCTGCCCCTCACTAGTTGGATAACCTTGGACAAGTCCCTTCCCCTCTCTAGGTCACAAGTCCCCTCATTCCTAAAGTACAGGGGGCTATTCCAGATGACCTCTAAGGTGCCTCCCAATCTAAAGCTTTGATCTCATTCCTTCCATTATTTGGTGCTTGCCTCTCCTAGAACCAAGGTCTGAGTTCTACCCATAGCCTGCAGGGCCTCTGCCCAGGGCTGCCTGCTCATACCTGTTAGACCCACTTTTTTCCGACAAGCAAAGCAGCGATTCTTTTTCTGTTTGGGTTTCTCAAATGACTTCTCTTCCTCAGAGGAGCTCTGAGATGTCTCAAGAAGTGAACCTGGGGGAGAAAAGATAGACACAATGACACCAACCAAGAAGATTCATTCCTAAGAAGCACCATAGAGCTGGATAAGTGGTAGGTGGCCCTGAATCACTCAGCTTTCCTTCCAGGTAGGCGTGAGCTCATTTCAAGAATGTGGTTGTTAGCCATGACAAGCTATGTCTGGATGCCTCTGGGGAACTCGCCTTTATCACTGAGGTCTATGTTTGGGAATGTGCTCAGTGGGGGCTAATCTTCATGCTTTAGGGGTAAACTTGATTTTTAAAAGAACTGAATTCCTGGAGACTAGGGGGTTCTTAACCTCTCACATGTCATAGATCCTTGGGTAGTCTGGTAAATTCTAATCCTACTGTGGGTTTTTTTTTTAAGGTTTTTGCAAGGCAAACGGGGTTAAGTGGCTTGCCTAAGGCCACACAGCTAGGTAATTATTAAGTGTCTGAGACCGGATTTGAACCCAGGTACTCCTGACTCCAGGGCCGGTGCTTTATCCACTACGTCACCTAGCCGCTCCTCCTACTGTGTTTTGCTGCCTATTATCATACTCTAGAGAAATCCTATATTTCAGTTAGCGATAGTGTAAAGAAAGGTGTACATTTTTTTTTCTATTCAAGTTCACAGACATTCTGAAATCTTTTAAGGCATCCATGAGTCCCAGGTTAAGAACACTCAATTTACATGAGTAGATAGATTTCAGAAAAACCTTAAAAGACTTGTATGAACTGAGTGAAGTGAACAGAACCAGGAGGTCATCATACACAGAAACAGCAACACTGTGTAATGATTAACTATGACAGATTTAACTCTTCTCAGGAATACAGTGACAATTCTAAAAGACTTGTGATGGAAAATACCATTCACATCTAGACAAACTATGGAGTCTGCAGACCAAAGCATACTATTTTCACTTTTTAAAATTTGATTTATGTTTTTTCCTTCTTATGGTTTTTTCCCTTTTGTTCTGATTCTTCTTTCATAACATGGTTGATATGGAAATTTGTTTTACATCATGATTGTACATGTATAATCTGTATCAAATTACTTACAATCAAAAGGAGGAGGGAGAGAAGGGAAGGAGAAAAATGTGGAACTCAAAATCTTACAAAAATGAATACTGAAAACTATCTTTGCAAGTAATTGGAAAAAAAAATTTAAGCCCTGATTTAGAATAAAATCTGATGAATGTGGCAAGGAAATCAAGTTGGAAAATCCCATGGGGGGGGTCAAAAATGAGAAATGTCTATGAAGCAATGATATCAATATATACTTTCTCTTCAGTACTGCAGTGTTGTACACAAAGGTTCTATCAAACTATAAATGCCTTAAGTGAGGGCCTAGAGATGAGTTGTTCCAATCAAATTGATCTAATAAGCTTTTATTAAGTGCTTACTATGGTAGAATACAAAACTAGCTCCTGCTCTGAAGGAGTTTACAGATTCCACTGAGGTAAGGGTAGAAGACAGTTTACTAATCCAGATGGACTCAATTTGGGGGGATGGGATGGGAGTGTCCAGAAACTAATAAAGCCCATCAATTCTCTGTAGCTTGATATGGAAAGGAGCACTGAAGTGACCTAGTTCAACCATCTCATTTGCTATATGAGGAAACCCAGACCCAGAGAGGGTTAGTGACCTGCTCACAATGTTATAGACAATAAGGGTCAGTCCCAGGATTTGAACCTTTGTGCCCTAACTCTAAATATGGCCTTCTTCCCATGAGATATATAGCCACTCTGCCTCAGAAAAGGAGACTTATAATTGATAAATCATGGATTCTTAAAGTACTGAAAACTAACCTCCAATTTTCCCCAGAAAGCAATATTTGTATATTTACTATTTACATTTGGTACCCTCTGGAGACAACATGCCCATTTTGGTTATCTAATCCAGATAAAGGTTGGGGTTTCAGCCTGGCTAGGAAGAGCCACAGAAGGAATGTTTGAGTCCTGGGGAGCCTTTGATACTTACTCTGCTATGCCTCTGAACTCCAAGACCAATGTTCTTTCTGTGATTCCACACTGCCCTACATTTCACTAGAAGGAAATGAGTTGTTACCCAGCTACCTTGAAGTTGGACAATCAGGTCGTCAACTGGATCATTTGCTCTTGCAAATGCAAGATTCCATATTAGAAAACTTGTGCTAATGTCTTTCACAGATGGTGTACCCAGAAACTCCCTATTCTCGCTGGCTGCATCAAATCCCCGAGATGCTTTGTCTAAGGATTTGAAGAATTCACTTTGTAATAGGACACATTTCTCTACACAAAGTCATTGAATCATCTAGACCAGAGAAGCTCCTTTGGAAGGACTCAGAAAGCCTGTATCTATCCATTCTCCCTGCCCTTGCAAAGGGGAAAAAAGAAGTCCCTTTACAACATCCCTGAACCTTAAATACTTAAGCAGTTGCTCTGGGCAGGGCAGCTTGAGGGTCAGTCCCCAATCATGGGTCTTCCATTCTTCTGCATTGTACTCAGTGAGTTCAATGTTTAGAAAATTCATTATCTTTAAAGGCAGACCAGTCAAACTTTCTTCTGTCTCTGTGCTTTAAAGCAGAGTCTGAAGATTGCACAGTATTTTATTTTGTTCTGAAAGTTTTACAATGGTCTTTGGTCAATCTCACCAAATCCCAGAGTCATCACAGAATTTATGAATGGGAAGAATCCTACCCTGGTGGCCATCAGTTCCACTCAGCTCCAAGAGGAATATTCAGCCTCTGCCTGGGGATCTCCAAGGAAGGGAAGCCCCCACCTCCTCTTAGGGCAATCCATTCCACTTTGGAACACTGTTAACTGTTAGATGGCCTTCACTGAAATCAAGCCTGAGTTGTCTTTTTTTGCAGCTCTGACCTCCTTGTTCTGCCCTCTGGGGTCAAATCCCTGCTCTGTATAACAACCCTCTGAATATCTGAAGACTCCTCCTATCAATGGTTATTCATATGCCAGATAAAAAGAGAAGGCTTCAGGATATAGGGGGAAGAGAGATGTGCTGGGAGGGAACTCAAGGTATAAGCCTCCTCTGGGTCAAAGCCTCCCTATTCTCCCATCTGTCAAATGAAGTTCAAACAATCCACAGTTTCAAGTAGTATGATCACAGACATAACATCTCCTTTTGGGCCTTCATTTTCCCAGAGGTAAAGGATGATTTCCAAATGCTACAAACAACCTATGTTTTGGAAGCCACCAGAGCCTGGGTACTACAAGATCTCCAACCATCTCCCTTCTGGGTCTATCTGTTACCTGTTGAAGGACTTGGGGAGATGGCCTCATCTGCCTGGATGTAGCTGCTGGTCTGGCTCTGGCTGTCTTCTTTCGATATGCTCATAGCTGTCATCTGGTGGGTCACAGGGGTCTGAGAGCTCGATCTGAAGGCCCGTCAAGATAGCACACATCAGAAAGCAGATAAAAGGGACTATCATCAGGAAAGTGATGGAGAATAATGGTGCCTCATCACCGGAGAAAGGCAAGGGTTGGGACAAAGGGCCAAGGGTAATAGGGAGGACACTCAGGAAGAATAGGCTCACCTGGCTAAGATATCATCAGGTGTTGGGTCTGTCTGCTCTGTACATGCTGCAGGGAAGGTCTCCAGGGCAGCAGGACTGGGGCTGCTGGCTACTGTGGATAAAACACAATCAGGTCCTAGAGGGTCAGGTCAGATTCCAAGTTTGGCCCAAGTCCCATTATTTTTCATTCCCAGGGAACTGGAAGGTGGCAGAGAGATGACTGGCTCCATTCGACCTTTCTAGGTGCCTAGCACTATACTGGAAACTTCAGGCGCTGCAAAAATATTAGACTTGCTTAATTCCCTGCCCTCTAGGAACTTCTAGTCAAGTTGGAAAAATGGTACCAAAACACATGCAACAATTAGAGAAGTAGTCAAAAACAGTGGGAACTGGACATGAAGTCATGAAAAAAGTTAATTCAACAAATTTTGAGCAAAGACCTCAGGACCTCAGTTTCTTCTACTGTAAAATAAAGGAACTGGACTGTAAGATCTCTAAAATCCTTGTATCCCATAGAAAGGACCAGTGGTGTCAGGGATGGCAGAGGAGTCCTTGGATCTTATGGACAATGGAGTCCTCTGTGACATACAATATCCCTAGAGCCTCGGGGGCAGCCAAGGCAGACAAGGGATACACATTTAAGCTCATTGTAATCACTCTCCAGCTAAAAAAACCAATCAAGCTAGAAGACAATATTAGCCCTGCTTTTAACTGCCTTGTCATTAGGAAGGTAGAAGGTGGCAATGCAAAGGTCCAAAATGAGTAGTGTATTGGGAGTCAAAGAACCTGGGCCCTTCACCTGTCCCTGGCCATCATTTTCTTCATTAGTAGTGACTCAGGGTCTCTGTCCTTCTTCATGCCTCCCCTGCACCCATTCCCCTGTGTTCATCTGAGATCTGTCTAAACAGCCGTGTTGTTTCCTCCAACAGAACATAAGCACTTTGAAGGCAGGGCCTCTTTCATTTCTGTCTACATCGCAAAGGCCCAGCACCTTATAGGACCTTCCTTCATAAATTTCTACTGGTTGACTGGTTTCAGTAGAAGGAGAGGACCAGGATAGAACTAGCAGTGAACCTGCTTAGGAGATCATTGTTAACTGTCCAGCCATCAGGGCTTTGACCTTTTCTAGTCTGCACCTTCTCCCCACTCCCGCCAACATTCAGTGGAAAAGTCAGTGAACATCCAGTTCTGTCTCTCATGTCCCCAAGTTCTGCCCTCTCTTCAATGAACCCCATTGACTAACTGCTAACTGGGAGACACCCTTGGTGGAATAGGCAGTCTCAGGTCCTTAGGGGGAGGATGGGAGACAAGAAGGGTTTACTGACTCCCCAAGGCCCACAAGGCCAAGGGGACCTGGAGAGGAATGAAACAAAACAAGTCTTAAACCTCTTCTAGGATGGAGAGAATCTAGGAATAAAAATAGGGGCAGATCCTTGAAAAAGCATCAGAAGCACCCTGGTAGTGGGCTCTTTTACCAAAGAAGAGCCTGGATCAGATCATGAAATGTAGAGATCGAAGGGACTTTGAAATCATCCAATCCAATGCCCTCACCTTACAGGAAGAAAGTGAAATCTGGAGGGGACGAACCTGCTGGAGGGCCTGAGGTAGTAGGGACCAGAGGATGAAAGGCCTTGCTCCAGGCGGTGTGGTCTGCCCTGTGGCCCGGCAGACCTCTCTCTAAGGACCTATGAACATGCTCTCTCACTACTAGGGACTCTAGTGGGGTTTGCTTTGGAGCTGGAGGTTCTCAGCCATCACCTCATCCAGCCAACTTGCTTTGTCCATAAGTACACACTCAAGTTTCCTGATTCTAAGACACTCTTTACTCTTTCCAAGTCCCTTGCAGCTTCCTGGTGTTCAGATGACCAGTTGGGGCCTGGTACACACTTCTCCATAGAATCAATGGGAAACTGTATCCTCTGTAGCATCCTAGGTTAAGAAGGCTTCTGGGCCCAGCTGTGGGACTTCACTACCACTTGCAGCACTGTCTCTAGAAGAAGTTAGGTTTCAAGTTCCCTCCACTGGTGGAGAAAGAGGTGGTTTTCAGCCCCAGAAGAATTTTCATGACCCCTGTACTGCCCAGGCCAAAAGCCCACTTTATGCCAACCACTGCCTATACCCCATTCCCAGTGATCTTTCAAGTTTATAAAGTTTCACAGCAACCTTCTGAGGGGCATACGGAAAATATTCTTATTCCCATTTTATAGTTAAGGAAATAAGAGTCTTACAGCATCAAATGGCATAGCCAAGGTTTTTCCTGGGGTTGGGTGGTGAGGATTCAGAATCAGGATTAAGTGTCTGAGGCTGGGATTAGAACCCAAGCTTGTTCTGACCCAGGCCTCTCCATTTGTCCAAAGGACCAGAGCTGCTTTTTACCTCTCCTCTGGAAAATTCTGAAGATGAGTCACAACTCACATTTTCTTGGCCCTTTAGTGTTTACAAACTACTTTTCTGTCATAAGAAGACTCAAAAAATGACAAGGAGAGTCATTGTGATGCTCCCATTCCCACAGATTCTGCTCCTTCTCATCTCCTCCCCCCCAGGCTCTCTGGGACACTAGTGGGGGACTCAGGACTGTGCCATTCAAATAGAACATCTATGAGTTTTATAGGACGGCAACAGGACCCAGAGTCAGAAGGACAGAGCGTACCAGGATCCACTAGCCCCAATAGTCACTGGAAAGCACAATGTACAATCGCCCTGTGTTCTGTCTGGTACCCTCTAAGAGCATACTACTCTCTAAACCAGCTCAGAACAGAGTTGAGTCTGCAAACCAAGGCTCTTCCCACACTTCAGTCACTACTATGTCCACATTCTACATGCAAGAGCCAGATCTCCTTGGTTCTCCTAATGCACTGGAAGAGTCCAGGGAGTAATTACCAGAGAATAAGAGGCAGCTGCTAACATCCCTAGTCTTCCAACCCAGGATCCCCAGAGTTCAACAATCATCTATCTCTCACAGACGAAGGCCCAAGAGGTCTTTCTCAGGGCCTCCTGGTTGGGTAGAGACTGAGACTTCTGGGCCTTTGGGTCCCAAAGCCAGGGTCTTTCTAACTAGGCCACAGCCCCCATCTAGGGAGTTGTTGTGACAAGAAAAGTACTCCATAGGTAGGTGTGGTAAAGGGCAAGGAGCAGATGATGGGATGAGATCCCACTCAAGACCAGGACCCAGCTAGACCTTGCCTTCTCTCCTCCACAAGACAGCTGCCATTTGTCTCCTCATCTGGGCAGCTCACTTCATCTCCCTATGTTTTCATTTTTAAAATGGGCACAGAAGTATTCATAACAAGAGGCTTCTGTTGCACTAAGAGAAATGTACCTTATAAACCTTAAAGTGCTGGAGAAATGAGACTCCTAATGTTGGGAACAACCTGCAGATAACACCCCCAACACACTGTCCATCATTCAGTTTCTACTTGAAGACCTGCAGGGATGGGGAGCCCCCACCCATCCCCAACAGCCCCTCCAGGACAGCTCACCTCCTTACAGAAGTTCTCCTTACATTGAGCTGCCTCTGAAACATTCCCCAAACTGAATAAATGTCATCTTTTTTTTTTTTGAAAAGCAGCTTAACATGGTGGACAGAGAGTTCAGATGAAATCTGGCCTCAAATTCCTCAAGACACTTTATAAGCTGGGTTACCATGAGCAAGTCACTTAATTCTCTTAGGCCTCAGTTTCCTCATCAATAAAATAGGGATGATAATGCCTGCTCTATTTCTAGGGTGTTGTGGGTCCAAAAGAAAGGTCAGAAAGTACTCTGCCTCTCTGGGTGTATGCGATATAAATGCCAACCATTATCATGCCCCATAAACGCCCTTCTAATCTTGAAGACCATTATCATGCCTGCCTCCTGAAGTCCATCATGCCTCCCTGTCCCAGGCTAAACATGCCCAGTTCCTTTTATTGGTCTTTTCATGGTTCTCTAGTTCTCTTACCATCCAATCATCACTTAGAACAGAATGCAGCCTTCCCCCACATGTGGCACCTAGAATGGAACACAGTCCCCATGTGTCTCCTAGAACTGAACTCAGTCCCCCATGTATAGCACCTAGAACTGAACGCAGCCCTCCCACAAGTGACACCTAGAACTGAATGCAGACCCCATGTGTGGCAGCCAGAATGGAATGAAGCCCCTACTTGGGGTACCTAGAACAGAATGCAAGCCTCCCACATGTGGTATCTAGAATGGAACACAGCTCCCTGCCACAACGTGGCACCTAGAATGGAATGCAGTCCTCCCACAAATGGCACCTAGAATGGAATATCTGACATCTAGAACTGAATACAGTCCCCACACATGAGGCACCTAGAACTGAACGCAACTACATGTGAAGGGCAAAGGGCAACATCACCATCACCACCCTCACTCTGCCTACTACTCTCCATGAAATCTCAGATACTCCAACCCTGACCTAAATGAAGTGGGAACTCTCACTTCTAATGGCACAGATCAGACAGAACACATTGTCCCTTTTCAACATCTGTGTTCTTTCAGAAATCCTCCAGATGACCTCCTCCACACTCAGGTACCTTTCTTGGGCTTTCTACATTCTGTGACCACCCTTCTTCCACCTGCTCCCTATGCTAGCCTCATTTTTCTAATGGGCTTGCCTCAAGTTTCTTTCACACCATTGCTTGTGTACAAGTCCCTGTGGGAGACCAGTTACAATCTACATACTCGATCTATTGTCCTATTTGTCTCCTTTACCCTCTAGACCACTGGAAAATTTTCTTTAGCATCTGTGGTATTATCCCATGACACACATGAAGAAAAGTATTATTGTTAAGCACATTGGTCTGGGGGTCAGGGAATGATTTGGCTGCCATGTCACATTGGTTTCTATTGAGAGGACAACACACTAGGATCCTTTTTTTTTCTTTAGGTTTTTTGCAAGGCAAATGGGGTTAAGTGGCTTGCCCAAGGCCACACATCCCCAATCCTTTTTTGAGACATTTAGGCATATCTCCTTCTATCTGGTTTCTGGCAGCCTACTTATCAACTGTTGTTAGGAATGTGCAAAGAAAGTGATGTGTCCACCTTACCTTGGGGACTTATTCGCCCACTATTCTGCTGCCTCTGGAGAAAATCCTTATAGCACACAGAACACATGCCGTTGGTTCGAGGGTTCCCGTAGAAGCCGCAACCTGTGGTGCAGAGCAGGGGCACCTGGGTCTGATTGGTCTCCTGGGCCATGGCTGTGTTGAGCTCAGCTCCTGACATCAGACACCAAGGTGGGTTGGGTCCTTTCGCTGAGGTGGGGAATGTTGCAGAAGGAGAATAGCTTGCATTTTAAATAGTCTTTAAAAGTTTAAAATCATTTGTAAAAAAAAAAAAATCTGAACTTAACATTCAGCAAACAGACAATTTAAGAGACAAAGAATGAAATGGGAAAGTTATACATAACACTAGGTTTCTGTTCTGTAATTCTAAAAGTTTATAATTACATTTACAAAATGTCTTCCTCACAGTAGTCTTGAGAAGCAGACAAGGCAAGTATTACTATCCCTAATTGATAGGTGAGGAAAGTGGAGGACAGAAGGGCAATTCCCAATGGTCAGAGCTCAGGAAGCATTAGCATTGGGATTAGGAGGCCAGATCTTTCTAGATCTACAACCTGCTGGGGAAACCCTATGGGGAGCAATGCAGGAAGGCATGTTTCACCATCAGCTCTCCAGGGTTAAGAATGGTCATCACGTTGATTCTTCTGGTGTCTATGCAGTTTCCCTTCACACTGCTGTGGTCATTATACCTTGAGCCCATCTCATTTTACAATGAAGGTAACTGAGGCTGGAGAAGGGAAGTGACTTGTCCAAGGTCACACAGGCAGTAAGCAGCTGAGCTGAAATTCTATTCATAGGCTCTTGACTCCAAAGCCAGGGCCTTTTCCACAGTGTCTTTTTTGAGCTTCTCCAGAACTGACAGTTCCCCTCTCTGAAACCTGAGCAGAAGCATTACCTGCCTAGCAGGGATACTTTTTGATGTAATGTTTAGGTCTTATTTTTTTGTTTCCCTCAGGATCTGACACAGGACTGTGACTATAGGAAGTGCTTAATAAATAAAGCTCTGTTCCCAAGTTCGATGCATTACAGGGAAGATGATGACCTCTCCTGCCACTGTTGGGCCTGAGCTTGGCCAGTCCCTGTGTCTCTGAGCCTGGTCTTTCTTGATTCAGCCCTGCAGTCCTGTCTTCCTCCTCTCCCCTCTTTCTCCACTCGCAAGCGCTCCAAGAATCTGGATGCACAAACATCAGAACCGCCACAGTGGAGCATTCAATGTACTCAAGACATTCCTCAAACTGTCCAGGGACTTTATCTGGGGCCTGGGTGAGTGCTTCCCAAGGGGAGTCCTGCACGATATTTATACTCCTGATCCCTGAAGCTCTGCATTGTCTGACTCTCTACCTGGCCCAGGTGCCCTGATTCGAGCCCCTACAGTCGAGCTCTAACTGTGCTACTGCTCTGCTCAGCATAATGAAGTAGCACCACTGGATTTGGAACTGGAAGGCCTGGGCCAGACCTAAGTCTCCTCCTGACTAACTGTGAAGGTTTGGATAAGTCAGTTTCCCTTCCTGGGCCTCAGTTTCCCTATCTATACAATGAAGGAAAGGGCAGCTCCGAAGGGTTATGACTGCTGTGGCTCCCCACTGCCTGCAACCTCAGGTTTCAATGTCTCTGATTAAAATCAAAGGTTGTCCACAGTCACTGTATATATAGTATGGTGTGGATTCAGAAAGGATGAGTATGTACTGAAGGTTCTAAGTGGAGGATGCAGAATGTGAGCCAAGGACTTCTGAGCCTTCAGGTCTTCACCATCCTGCCTGCCCCCCCCCCCGCCCATTCTCTTCTCCATCCCCACCCTTGTTCTGAAGCCAGACTGCTCTTCCCCTGGGTGTCTCTTGGACCCTGGGCCCCTCCTGCCCCCTTCACTCTGAAAGGGATGCCATCCTTCCTCTCCATATATCCAAATCTACTTTGACTGGATGCTCCAGTCCCAGTCCCAGGGTCTCTGGGAGGCCCTGTCTGACCCCTCAGCTACCAGCAGCTCCTCCCGAGGCTCCAAAACACTCATGCTGCCCTCATCTGCCCTTTGGCAAAGAGCACTTGGCACGGTGGGAGCTCCAACTGTCCGCTGCTACAGCATGAGGAATGGAAAGTGGGCTGCCCTGGCCAGGCTGATCTTGCCTTCTCTTAGCTGTTCCACTGCAAGACAAGCCACTTAAGTTTGTCAAGCCTCAAGTTTCCTCATCTGTCAAATGGGATCACTCACAGAGTTGTGATGAGGACCAAATGACAAGTGTGAAAAGCTCTTTGTGAACCTCATCATTCACCGTGAGTGTTAATTGTTTCTTGATGGTAGAGACTGTCTTGTTAGCTTTGTATTAGTACCGTGGCAGAAACATGTTGCAGCTTAGTAAAAGCTTCCTCTAAGATCCAATGAAGTAGTTTTCTTTTTCTTTTTTGCAAGGCCATGAGGTATATAGTGTATGTCTCTATCCACATATAGCTACCTATATAGAGAGATCTATATATGTGTATCTATATATCTATATCTATCTATCATATATATATATATATATACATATATGATAGATAGATAAGATACACACCATTTCTGTAGCTCCTTGCCTTGAAAGCAAACTCCTTGGGAGGTCGGAAGTGCTGCCTCTTAGGATCTGGGACATCTTGTCACCTTGCCCCATCCCTAATTTTCTTGGGTGTATATTTAAACACTATCGTGCTGTTGTTCAGTCCTACTCTTTGCGGCCCCATTTGGGGCGTTCTTGGCGAAGGCACTGGAGTGGCTGGCCTTTCCTTCTCCAGCTTATTTTACAGATGAGGAAACTGAGGTAAACAAGGTGAAGTGACCCAGCCGGGAAAGACGAGTCTTCCTGCCTCCAGCCGGGCACCCTCTACCGGTCACTCACCTGTCCCCCCACCCCTGTGGATGTCCCAATATGGGTCTTGGGAGATCCTGGCGGACAGGAATCCTCCCTTATCCAAACTCTGTCAAGCAAGCCAGCAAAGCTCTGTCCGCCCGAGGCGCTTAATAGACGCCCTAAGAGAGCATGCCCCAGACCGGCCTGTCAGTCCAAGGGCCCGGGTTCGAGTGCCCGCGGGCACGGCTCGTCCCGGACTGGCCCGGGGGCCCCTCCAGCCCCGCCTTTCCGCCGGAGCCCGGCTCGGCTCGGCCACGACTTTGGGTTTGCCTCCCTGTCCATCACGCCCGCCCCGCCAGCCCCAACCACCAATCCCGCCCGCGCCTCGCCATCCCGCCGACCAATGGGCAGCGCCTTCTCCAGCGGGGGGCGGGACTCGGGCCCGGGCGGCCCCGGGCCCAGAGGCGCGGCCTGCGGGGGAAGGCGAGGCCGGGGATGCGCGGCCTAACCCGGGCTTGGCCCCCTCCCGGCCCGGCGCGGCCCGGTCCGCCCGGCCGGCGTGGCTCTCCGGGGCCCGGGCGGACGGGGCTGGGGGGCGGCCGCGGCCTCGGCCCCGGGGCGGCCCGCGCTCACTCACCTGTCGCGGCCCCGGGAGGCCGCCCGGACCCGGGCCGGCGGCGGCGAGGGCGGGCTCGGGGCCTCCCGCCCGAGGGAGGCGGCGGAGCGGGGCGGCCCGCGGAGGGAGGCCGGCCGGCCGGGGCGGAGGGCTGGCGGGGCCGCTCGTCGGCCGCTCACGCGCGCCCAGGCGGCCCGGCCCCGCGGCGGGTGCCCAACATGGCCGCCGAGCGCCGCCCGAGCCCGCGGCTTCCCCTCCCCCCGCTCCCCCTTCCCCTGCCTCTGCCCCCTCCCCCGCGCCTTCCCTCCTCTCCTGTCACTTCTGCCCTTCTCCTCCATCTTGGGGCCCTCCCCCGGCCCCCCGGGCCCCTCCCGCCTTGGGCCTCCGGGAGACTGGGCACCTCCACGGGGCCGCGGGGTGGGTGGCCCAGGGGGTCGAGGGGGCGGAATGATGAATAGTAACCATCATCATCATCATCACCACCATCACCATCATCATCATCACCACCATCACCTCCTGCACCTAGGGAGGGAGCCTGGAAAATGAAGGGGCAGATGGGGGGGCTGGGGCCCCCACCCCCACCCGTGAAAGCCAACCTGGGCAGGGGTCGGAACCCGGACACAGAGATGCACTCTTAGAGCCCACACTGGGAAGGGTCTCTTTGGACAGGATGGTGGGACACGGAGAGGCAGAGCCCAGGAGAAAGTAGGGAAACCGAGGCAGGCAGTGGGAAATAAAAGCACAAGCTAGGAAATGGGGGGGGGGGGTGAAGAACTGCATTGTCCTACCTTACTTAGAAGGATTTGGGGGAGGGACGCGCACCTCTCTTTGCTACTGTCCAAGGAACCAGCCGCCTTTACTCATGGATCTGTGGTCTCCTCACAGGAGCCTGACAAGCCTGTAGGACCAGCCAATCACTTTACAAATGTCTCATTTGATCCCCCAACAACTCTAGGAGGCCACCAGAGGTTGTGACATACCTAGAAGTCACACATCCAAGACTGGATTTGAATTCAGGTCTTGGAGGCTCCAAGTCTAGCTCTCTATCTAATGTACCACCTAGTGGCCTCTCCTGGTTGGGGCCCCGGACCTTCTTCACTTGCTATTGACATTCCCTGGTGTCCTGGCTTCATGACCAACCCACTTTTTTCCTTTATGCATTTTTGTTAACACCCATTATACACCCCATTATACACATTTTTCCCTTCTTAATTTTTCTTTTTAGGTTTTTGCAAGGCAGTGGGGTTAAGTGGCTTGCTCAAGGCCACACAGCTAGGTCATTATTAAGTGTCTGAGATCAGATTTGAACTCAGGTCATCCTGACTCCAGGGCCGGTGCTCTATCCACTACACCACCTAGCCTCCCCCCTTTGTTTCTTGCGATAATGTTGCAACCTACTTACAACCACCTTGCACCTCTCCATTAATGGTCAGTAGATATTCAAGTTTCAATTCTTTGGAGGTTAGAGTGTTCCGTGACCACACCACACCAAAAGAACATTGATGTTCAAAAGGATTGCAATTCTTTCATGAACCTATATCTCCAGAAGAAACTTAGGGCCCCTTAAAAGAATGTTGCAGTTTCCCCAGTTACCCCAGTCTATTCTCTGCTTGTTTACCCCTGGCCCCAACTCACTCTCCATTTGCAGTTTTTATCCAAGATATACAGGATGACCCAAAAGCCTTAGTGTAGTTTTAAGTTATATTTTACACTGCCTAACATCATCTGTGTGATGGGCATTTTTCATACATTTGATTTTTCCCATAGGAAGTTAGGTCAAACTTTGCTATCAGGTTCAGAACCTTTTCCAGGAGTCTCTGCACTAATTCAGGATTGACACAATGTCTTCTGTTGTATCATCCAGAAATGGGGGCCACTGTTACTGGTGGAATCATAGAGAGAGACGGTTCAGTGGCTCAGTGATAGAGTGATGTACCTGAAGTCAGGAAGACCTGAGTTCAAATGTGACATCAGACATTTACTAGCTGTGTGACCCTGGGCAAGTCACTTAATCTCTGTCTGCCTCAGTTATCCCATCTGTAAAAGGGGAATAATAATAGCACCTACCTCCTAGGATTATTAGAAGACTTAGGTAGCTCTGGATAGAGTGCTAGACCCGGAGACAGGAAGACCCAAGTTCAAATACGACCTCAGATATTTACTATCTGGGTGACCCTGGGTAAATCACTTAATCTCTGTTTGCCTTAATCCACTGGAGAAGGAAATGGCAAACCATTCTAATACCATTGCCAAGAAAGTCCCATGGACAGCACTGGTGTCCATAGAGTCACAAAGAGTCAGGACTGAGCAACAATATAGGTACAAGAAGATACCTGCAGGCATATTGACTTAGTTTAAAAATGTAATGTTATTGTGTTTCATTGTATTTTTATTTATTTTTTTAAGTGTTTTTCCAATTACATTTTGGGCTACACTGGAGCATGTTGTGAACCCCACACTATTTTTCACACCCTGTCTGGTTTTGGTTCTCAAGGAGTCCATGATTTCAAGGAATCCATGTAGTCAGATGGGGGGAAATGATTTCTTTATTTTCACTGGAAATTTAGCATTTCCTTCCATTATGAATTATAGGCAACAACCTTACTCTGAGCAGGGGTCCCTAAGGTTTCCCAGAAGGCCCAAGACACATGAAAAAGGTTAAGAATCCTTGATTTATAGGGAATCCCTCTTACCTTGGACTTTGTGCTGGATTTCCTCTTTGATGGCAGTAAATATCTTTGGGGTTTTTTTTTGTTTTTTTAGGATTTTGCAAGGCAAATGGAGTTAAGTGGCTTGCCCAAGGCCACACAGCTAGGTAATTATTAAGTGTCTGAGGCTGGATTTGAACTCTGGTACTCCTGACTCCAGGGTCAGTGCTCTATCCACTGCACCACCTAGCTGCCCCTAGTAAATATCTTTGGCAAACTTACATTTCTCTACTTAATTGCTTGCTATTAATAATGAGTCATTAAGAAGGATTCTGTCTTTCAAGGCCTCCTCTAGAATTTTGACATATGCAATGGAGCTGTCTTGTTGGTGGGGAGCCCTTAAGACTACATTTTGCTTTACAAAACCAAGTGTTTTTAGAGTCAACAAACAAGCACAGTAGGAGATTATATTTTCATATCTTTTAAAAAGTATTTGCTTCTTTTGGCTTGCATTTCTTATCTTTCCCTTCCACCGAACAATTTAAAAATAAAATAAAACTCATAACAAATATGCATAATCCATCAAAACAGAGTCCCACATTGGTTGTGTCCAAAAATATATGTTTTATCCTGCACTTTAAGTCCACTCCCTCTCTGCCAGGAGGTAAGTAGTGGTGTATAATTAGTGTCATTTCCCTTTCCACCTTCAGTTTCCAATTTTTTAGCATCAAGAATTTATGTTAGTTGGAATTGTCTTGTTTCTACACGGTACGTATCTAAATATATTCTTTTATATAAATAGTATACATAAATGCACATATAAAATCATTTTATCTTTGCATTAACTTTTATATTTACCCTAACAAATCAGTGTTCTGATTGTTGGGGAATTATATAGGTAATGCCTTATTTTCCATACCTTAAAATATAATGTTTCTTTTTGTGATATTGGTGCTTAATCATGTCCAGAGATTTTTAAAGAAAGTATTCATTATAAATTATTCAAGTATTAAACACTTGTTGCATGCCTGGTGACTGCTGTGTGAAGGGTTCATAGGACCATAGATTTAGAACTAAAAGGGACCTTGTAAGCCATCTAGCCCTCATTTTGCATATAGTAGAATGGAAGTCCAGGAGATGATATTGACTTGCCTAAGGTCACAAAGATGGTGTCAGACAAATTCAAACTCAGGTCCTCTGACTACAGTGTCACTTTCTACTGTATCATACTACTGGTTCAGTCCTTTCTGACTCTACATGGTCCCATATAAAGTTTCCTTGGCAAAGAGACTGGAAGGGTTTGTTATTAACTCATTTTACAGATGAGGAAACTGAAGCAAATAGGGTTAAATGACTTGTCAAGGATGGCACAGTTAATAAGTGTCTGAGACAATTTGAACTCAGGTCTTTCTGACTCTAGAATAGCATTCTATTCACTGGGCCACCTAGCTGAACCTGAAAATATTGTAATTCTGCTGATTAGACATGAGGGTTTTGATTGTCTCCAAGAAACTAATCTCCTTTAGTCCCAATCAATATTTTCTGACTTTTTTAAAAAATTATCCCTGCCTTAAAAAAAAAAAAAATTTGGGGAGGTATGCTTTATTCTTTTGGAGAAGGAAGGCAATCAAAAGCTAAGTGACTTGCCCAGGGTCACACACTTAGTAAGTCTGAGACCATATCTGACTTGTCTTCCTGACTCCAGGCTCATGAGTTAACCACTCACTGCAACACCTAGCTACCCGCCTTCTCCTTCCTCCCCTCATTAGAGTCACCATGCCTCTTGAGGTCTTTATAGAATTTTTCTTCCTCTTCATCCTTTGCAATAGTTATTGTAGCATGAACTGCAGTCATTTTCATCGTGATCCCTTTATTATTAGCACTGTAATGATGCTTCCTCTTGCCTTGGGATAAATGATAAAAATCAACTCCAACTCCTTCATTTGGCTCTTAAAATAGAACCTGTGTGTTTCTTGCATTAAACTAAAAGTTCCTTCCAACTTTGGGTTTTCACATAGGATGAAAACATTAAGATTGATACTATTCAGTTTTTCTAATGAACATCTGCTCATTTCACTGGACAAGGATTTCCTATTTTGTAGGGCTCTGGCAATTAAATTAATTTTTCTAGATGGTCTTTGATTCTTAGCTCTGCTCCCTTTTCCACCACTGCTGCTGTCTGTGGAAAGGAAAAGAGCCATAAGGGATGCTTTTGTTGAGGGAGATTGGGAGGCATCCACCCAGGTGGGAGAAGATGGAAGTCACAGAACCCCTCAGCAACTACAGGGTCTTCCGATTATTTATTGCATTTCAGTTATACCCATCTCTTCATGACCCCATTTGGGGTTTTCTTTTTTCTTTTTTTTTTCTTTGCAGGGCAATGGGGTTAAGTGGCTTGCCCAAGGGCACATAGCTAGGTAATTATTAAGTGTCTGAGGCCTCAGATACTCCTGACTCCAGGGCCGGTGCTCTATCCACTGTGCCACCTAGCGACCCCATCATTTGGGGTTTTCTTGACAAAGAACCTGGAACAGTTTTCCATTTCCTTCTCCAGCTCCTTGACAGATAAGGAAACTGAAACAGAGTTAAACATTTTGCCCAGGGTCATATAGCTAATAAATGTCTGAGGTCGGATTTGAACTCAGGGCTTCCTGAGTACAAGCTTGGCACTCTATCCACTGCACCACCTAGCTGCCCTGATTTATTATTTGTGGAATAAATGCATAAAATCATCTGGTTAGCATTAAAAGCCTTTCACAACTTTCTAGACTTATTCTACAATTCCCCTTTATATACACTATGGGGCAGCCAAACTGTCCTCAGGACTTTTTGCTCTCGCTGGCCCTCTAATTCCTTTTCTTCTGCCTCTTATAAGCCCTAGTTTTCTTCAAGCCCAAATGACCCAATATTTCTACTCTTGTAGAAGAAACAATAATCAAATGGACTATTCTGCTCCAGTAAGGGTTTACAATAGAATCTTTCTGGGTTTACAAGACTATAGACCTCGAAGACCAAAACACCACTCCCCTATTGTGCCTTTACTAATTTGAAAGTGATTTCCTTGAGGACAGGGAATGTGTCCCTTTGCTATTACTATTTCCTGCCCTTAGATCCACTACAATATGCCCCAAGTATTTGCTTTAATAAATGTCTCTAGATTGGTTAGCTGGTTGACACAGACACCCTACTTCAAACTGATAGATGAACTATTGTTTTAATAAATTTACTAAGTACCATTTCTCTTGGGTTTACTTAACCCTTGCTCCTTATTTCTGACCCTGGGGTTATTCCCAAGTAATCTCTTCTCTATAATCTCTTTTAAGGTAATCTCATCAATTTATTTATTCATCTAGTCCTAACCTTTCTCTGCAGCTCCAGGCCAATATTTTCTAGTGCTACTGGATATCTTATCCTCTCAACAACTCATCTATCCCAAACAGAACTCATTTTCTTTTCCCCAAAGCCCATTCTCCCTCCAAAAGCCCTTATTTTTATTTGGGACACCATCATCCTTCTAGGGATTTCAGGTATATAACCTAAATTATTCCTATTCCCACACTGCCCAAACACCATTCCCCTATTATATTTCTCAAACCAGTGTTCTTTTCTAGTTCAGACTCTAATTATCTCTCATCTCAACTCTTGCACAGCCTCCTCAAAGTTCTTGCTTCTAGCCACTCCTTTTTCCAATTTATCCTTCACTCACCTGTTAAATTGATAATCATTTTTATAAAAAAACGAACAGATTTTTATTGATATCTTTTGTTTGAAAAATCATCTAGATTTCCCCCATCCTCCTCCTCCTCCTCTCTTCCCTGGAGTGCCATCTCCTATAACAATTTCTTTTAGTTCCTTTTTTTGCAAGGCAATGGGGTTAAGTGGCTTGCCCAAGGCCACACAGCTAGGCAATTATTGAATGTCTGAGATTGGATTTGAACTCAGGTACTCCAGACTCCAGGGCAGGTGCTCTATCCACTGCACCACCTAGCGCCCCTTTTTTTTTTCCTTTTTAAAGATTTTATTTATTTTGAGTTTTACAATTTTTCCCTTAATCTTACTTCCCTCCCCCCCCCCCCCCCACCGAAGGCAATTTGCCAGTCTTCACATTGTTTCCATGGTATACATTGATCAAAACTGAATGTGAGGAGAGAGAAATCATATCCTTAAGGAAGAAACATAAAGTAAAAGAGATAGCAAGATCAGACAATAAGATATCAGTTTTTTTTTTCTAAATTAAAGGTAATAGTCCTTGGTCTTTGTTCAAACTCCACAGTTCTTTCTCCGGATTCAGATGAAATTCTCCATTGCAGACAACCCCAAACTGTCCCTGATTGTTGCACTGATGGATTGAGCAAATCCATCAAGGTTGATCATCACCCCCATGTTGCTGTTAGGGTATACAGTGTTTTTCTGGTTCTGCTCATTTTGCTCAATATCAGTTCATGCAAATCCCTCCAGACTTCTCTGAATTCCTGTCCCTCCAGGTTTCTCATAGAACAATAGTGTTCCATGACATACATATACCACAGTTTGCTGAATCATTCCCCAGTTGAAGGACATTCACTCAATTTCCAATTCTTTGCCATCACAAACAGGGCTGCTATGAATATTTTTGTACAATGATGTTTTTACCCTTTTTCATCATCTCTTCAGGGTATAGACCCAGTAATGGTATAACAAAGAATTTTTAAAAGAAAAAGACAAAGAGGAAGAAGAAGAAAAAAATAGCAATATTGCTCAACACACCTAAAAAGTCAGAGTTGTACTGATCCACACCCAGGGGTCCTGACTAATACAAAGATATTGGGGGGAAGAGTCTTTTCATATTTTTTCCTTAGGATGAAATTGGTTCTTTGTAATTTCACTATATTGAACGTTGATTGTTTTCTTTGTATTTACATTGGAGTAGCTCTTGTGTAAATTGTTTTCCTGGTTCTGTTTATTTTACTTTGTATCAGTTCATGTAAGTCTCTCCATGATTCTACTGCAGTTATATTATTCATAGTTTCTTGTAACTCAGTTATACTTCACAATTTATTTAGCCATCCTTCTGTTAAAAGAAAATCTTTGGATCTTGCCCTCAATGAAGCAAACCCAGGAAGAGAAAATTTAAAGGAGTTTATTGTAACATCCCAGGGAAAAGTCAGTTGATGGCCAGATGATGAATTCAAACCAAATACTGTTTTTGTATTTGTAATAAGGGAAAGACAATCCTGATGTGTGCACATTTCTAAAAAGAGTTGGGCTAACATCACAGTTCCTCCCTTATTGCCACATCATAGGGAAATGAGATAGAGATGGGGAGATGGGATGAAAGCCAGGGCCTACTTGCCAACTAGCAGATACTACAAAGGAGAAGGGGAAGGGATCAAAGTACATGCTGCCTTTTCCTAAATAAACTATCACAGACTGTGAAAGATGAGCAAGACTAGAAACAATGGGATGACTTTGACTAACTAAGCAAAAATTTCATTAATTTCTCTCTGTGGTGCTAACCATATTCATGGAGCAGCACCACAATTGAATCTGTACCAATCCTCTATCCTCAACTGCATCATTCAACACTTTAAATGTGAGAATTGACTTGGGGATCAGTTCTTTGTACCAAGGGAAGCTCTGTAAACATAAACAGCATGCAATCCCCATGAGAACACATAAGAGTAAACTCACAGATTTTAATGAAAATTCTGAACCCCAAAACATATCTGTAGTCCATAGACTTTGGCAGTTCAATATAATCCCTCTGTGGGTGTTGAAATAGCAGTGTGAACATTCCCCACTTCTATCTTTACCTCCATCCCTATCTTTTGATAGTTTCTTTCACTGGGAGTCTGATTCTGGCTTGGCAGCTAGAGACTGCACAATGGGATGCTGCAAAAACATTATGGGAAAGCTAAGATAGGCAAAAACCTCAGATTCTACATTGGCATCAGTCCAAGTAGAAGTGATAAAGAGCTTACAGAATGGGTAACAGGTCTATTATATACACACAAGGCTAATGTAACAAAGTTATAGGTGAATAAAGGAACCCCAAAATATCAATAGCCTTAAGGGGTGATATGTCCTTTGGCAGGACCCATGATCTTCAAGGGTCTAACAAGCACTTCTGGTGCATCTTACAAACAGATGTTTATGCATCTGTGCAAACTTGTGGAGGTATTTACTCAATTATCTTCAGGTCCTATGTCACTTGTGGAGATCCTCTAGGACATAAATGCTGCTAAAATCAGCTTGCAATAAGTTAGTGTAATTTAGTAAACTGTGACAAAATTTAATCAGATTGATTTACCTTCCAGTAAAAACTTCATTTGGGTCTTATGGAACTATTCCTAATAACAAAAGGACTATAAGAAGAAGAACAAATTAGGAACCTATAATTAACCTCAAACTTCAGATAATTTTAGCTGTTAATATAGCACTTGTTCCTTCCACCTTCATGCAAACCTTGTATCTGATATGACAATGCCATAACAGGCAGAAGGAAAAATCTTGAAAGCATTCATGAAGACCTGACTTGAAATGAGCCTTTCTCCTTCTATCATAGACTTCAAAATAGGTAAATTAGGACTTAAAATTTCTTTTTAGGTTTTGGCAAGGCAATGGGGTCAAGTGGCTTACCCAAAGCCACACAGCTAGGTAATTATTAAGTGTCTGAGGCAGGATTTGAACTAAGGTACTCCTGACTCCTGGGCTAGTGCTCTATCCACTGTGCCACCTAGCCACCCCAACTTAAAATTTCTTAATGCAGCTCTATATGTAAAAATTTTTGTCTAATTTTCAGAACTTATCCCTAAAATATCCTCAAAGTCTGAATTTTCCCATGAGAAACACTTGGAAGTCACACACACACACACACACACACACACACACACACACACACACACATAAACACACACAGACATCCATTTAGGTTTCTTATAGTTTAATCTCATTGCTTCCTTAAAGTTTTCCACCTCAGTAAAATTTTTATTTGTTCTTTAAAACTCTTTTACATCTATGTCTTATCCCTTTCTTTGAGTATATTCATATCATCCTGAAAGAGTGAAATATTTCAAGGATATAATGTTATTACTTGAATATATGACTAATGATTATCAAGGAGATGGCAAACCTAAATACTTAGGATATGGAATTGACCACATGTTCAGATTAAAAGTAGAAAGATCTTTCCTACATGTGTCTTATAGCAACTCATATATTTTAGTATTAATGTGTAAATTAATAGATTTAGTATTGTAATGACACTATTTACTTCCCCCAATAATAGAAATTTGCTCTGAAAGAAAAAAAGGGTGACATGGCTATAGTGATATCAAGACTCTCTCTTAAAGAACACAGATTGATCTGGCATAAGCCATAACAGGGGAAAAAAATTCTCTTAGCTCTGAGTCAGGCACGAGTCATTTATAACAGTCAATTGTGCAATCTAGGACTACATTATTCACAGGCTATCATAGCCAGGCTCAGAATTTATCAAATGGGAATTTTTCCTCTTTAGAAAGGAAATAGAACAATGGGAAACTGAATTGAGAGTCTTACCTTTGCCTAGGCAGATATCTTCATTCAGTTTTTTCTAGGGATAGATATACACCTGTAGCAAACAGTTCTCAAACTGTACTCCCTTTGGGCATCCTCCACAAATGGTGGACTATTGGGTTAAAAGCAATTTAGACAATCACACCTGAAGTCAAATTCAGAATAATATCAAAATACTGTTCCATGAGAATTTGCTTCAAATAAAAAACATACTAATCATAGGTTAGGACTAAAGTGTTATCATTTTTCTCATGTTGAGAGGATACTTAACAATGAGCATATATACACATAGAAGGATAACTCATTTTCCCTTCATCTATAATATAAGGGTGTAGGGTATGTTCAGGGAAAACTAGTATCTTGGTGTGCAGGCTGCTTTCTACCTTTGATGTCTACCTGAGTCAACTAACCGTGGCTCCAAGAAGCTGTAGCATGTACAGAGGTTACATTTAGGTAAACTATTTTGTCAGGCAGGCTAAACCAGGTTGAGGGTAACTGAGGGAGTCTCAAACTCATTGGTGAGTAATGGGGGGGTGTCGACCCTAAGCATGTGAAGTCTTCCACTGGCAGAATGGGTGGAAGAGAACAATTCACTCCAAGGACCATGGAGTCAGCTGAAGCAGGTGTTTGGAGTTTGGTTAGATATGGAAGCTGCCAAGTCATCCACTGTATCTAGAACCATCACCAGTTGTCTTGACTGTCTTGTAATGCTGAATCACAGTGACTTTGGAAGAGTGAGGCAGTTGATTTTGTGTAGCTCTACCTCACTTAAATCCAATTTACTCATGCAACAAAAGACATCACTAATAACAACTCCTCAAAGTCCGGTGGCGATGGGCAAGTGATAAAGCAGCAGGTGCAGATACACTGGGAGCTGTAGTCACAACCCTACACACAGGCAGCCCAGGCCATAGGGTAGGTTCTCCACTGAAAGCAGCAGTGAGATTTGGCAGCCCCCTGGGTGACTGAGCAGCCTTTTAAGGATTTCACTGCTTATCTCCTGATGTGAAGAAGGGACTAGAAAAGGTGCCCTAAAAATTGTCTGTTTATCCAACCCTGGTCTGATTACCACAGCAGGTGGGGAATCCCATATGTAAGTTTAGAATACCCCCTCTGGGTGTTCACATAGACTATTTGTGCTCAACCTATGGTAGAGATGCTGAGCTTGTATTGGTCTGATCAGCCACAGTTGGACACACTGCAATCTGTCTCAAACATAGTGACGTCATTTTGGTCTTCTTCAATAAAGAAGGACAAGAGCCAATCAACCAAACATCCAAGAATAACAATCTGAAGTTTTACAGATATATAGCAGATATATTTGACTCCAACCCCTCAAAAAGCGTTGACTATATATAGCAAGCTTCCAGTTTTGTACTACCTATTATCTTCTGAAGCAAAATGATGTCTTTAAACCTAAGGTCTATTGTTCTGAAGTTGACTCAAAGACATGTAACTTCAGTAACAGAATTTTACAATATGTGACCAGTAGGATCTTATGACCTTGTCCATATAAGAAGTCTCAAGACACTTCACAAATAAGGATAACTAACTTAAGGAAATCTTTGCTTCTTTTTCTCTCAATAGTAAATTATTAGTATTATTCTTTTTTTAAAGTAAAATGTATCCAATTAAATATTTATCACTTTTAAAGCACATTTTGACTATAATATTTTAACAGTTCAATTTACAATCTAACAGCATCCAGAAAAAATATTTCTAATAAAATTTTTTTAGTTGTTTTTTTTTTTTTTGCAAGGCAATGGGTTTAAGTGGCTTGCCCAAGGCCACACAGCTAGGTAATTACTAAGTATCTGAGGTCAGGTTTGAACTCAGATACTCCTGACTCCAGGACCGGTGCTCTATCCACTGTGCCACCTAGCTGCCCCTCTAATAACATTTCTGATACAATGGTTTCCCAAATTTCATAAAATAAGAAAAAATTTTAGAAACTCAATATCATATATTTAAAATATGAAACAAAACTTATTACCACTCACTCAAATGTATTTCCAAATTATATAGAAAATCATTCATCGGGGGCAGCTAGGTGGCACAGTGGATAAAGCACCGGCCCTGGAGTCAGGAGTTACCAGGGGTTCAAATCCAGTCTCAGACACTTAATAATTACCTAGCTGTGTGGCCTTGGGCAAGCCACTTAACCCCATTTGCCTTGCAAAAACCTAAAAAAACCCAAACCATTCATCTTATCCTTTTTGACATTCTATATTAAATGCATCTAAAACTCAGCATAGAGTAATCAGTAAGAAGTAATTGCATTCAATTTTTTAAAATAATAATAATTATATAATGCTTATAATGTGCCAGACACTATTTTTTTTGTTTTTGTTTTTTTAGGTTTTTGCAAGGCAAATGGGGTTAAGTGGCTTGCCCAAGGCCACACAGCTAGGTAATTATTAAGTGTCTGAGACTGGATTTGAACCCCTGGTACTCCTGACTCCAGGGCTGGTGCTTTATCCACTGTGCCACCTAGCCACCCTAGACACTATGTTAATTAACAATTCTTATATCATTTGATCCTTATAACAATTCTGGCAGGTAGGTGCCATCATTATCCCATTTTACACACAAACAGATGAAATGACCTGATGAAGATCATATAGTTAATAGATTTCTAAGACCAGATTTAAACTCAGGTTCTCTGTTCATATAGTTTCTGAGCATGTCTCTTTTCTGTGAAATATCAAATGTATTTTGTTTCAGTTTAAATTTACCACAATTATCCTAATAGAAGAACTCATCTCACTGTAACTAAGATCACATAATTTAATTTCAGACAAAACTTCAATCAAATCAAATTTGTGTTTACAGTGTCAAATGGGATTGTTAAAGACTTCAGTTATCCTCCAAGGGCTGTAAGCAGCTCAAATCTTAAATATTAAAACCCACAGCTTTCAGTTAGTAAACACTAACTAAACTTGATAGGATATTGTCCATCTGAAATAGCTAATGGGCATTTCTTTAAAAGTTTTCTTAAATCCTTCTCACCTCAATAATATTAAGGTCTTTTCTAACCTCTTTCCAATCTCCAAAATTTTAACCTTCCAGTTAACTTCCAATTACCTATAGTGACCTTCAGGTGCACAGTACAAACTGATGCCAACTTCTCTCTTTCTATCTATTTCCTCTTATCCTTACTTGTTTAAATTTTCTTTCTTACTTTCTTTTTATAATTCTCCAGAAGATTTAGATTAAAACCTGTCAATTTACCTAAACAATTAAATTCTATTGCATCATTCAATCTGGTTTCTACAAATCAGGAGAAAATGAGAGAGTGAGAAAGAAAGAAAAAATTTCATCTTTTTTCTTATTTATCTCCTCAATCTCAATCTGGTTGTGAAAGCAAAAAGAAGAATATCCCAGCTTTCCTCTTTATCTACCACTGAGTGTTTGATCAAAGGTCAGTGAGAGTAAATAAATCTATTTTGAGATTTCATTACTTTCATTATCTACCCTTCAACGTTTTTTTTCCTGTGGTATCCCATAGCAGCTTTTATAGGAGACTAGGTGTTCTATTTCAACCTTCCCAAAAGATACCCCTAGTTCCTAACCACCTCTATCTTCCCATCTTTGTAAATATTTATCCTCTTTAACCATAGTGGGGTCCAGACCCAGGCAATGGTGGGAGTGGAGTTGGTAGTTCCATGTGGCTAGTGGTATAGTAGTGGCTATTTCCTTTTGGATCCTTTTTGGTTTTCCCAGTCTCCCTTTCCATTTCTTTTTTTTTTTGCAAGGCAAATGGGGTTAAGTGGCTTGCCCAAGGCCACACAGCTAGGTAATTATTAAGTGTCTGAGAACGGATTTGAACCCAGGTACTCCTGACTCCAAGGCCTAGCCGCCCCATCCCTTTCCATTTCTTAACCCCCTTCTCTTCAGTCTTATCCCTTGATATTATTTTGTTCTGGTATGACAATGATGGCAGTTTCTGTTTCAAAGTCTTTCTCAACAGTGCTAAAAATCTCATTTTCTTAGACTTCTGTTTAAGTCTTATTTTTAGTATCCAAGGTTCTGACTTTTATATGGCTGAATTTTCTTCCCATTATTTTCCCAGACTCTACCAAGCCCTACTGCTCATTTGTGGATGCAACTAGCAGAATTTCTTGATCCTAACTTTTAACATCCTAACTTGTACATTAGAGAGTCAACAGTTGAGGACGATCACCTTTCCTGCTTTCTTATGAATACCTGACTCAGGAACTTACTTACCTGTGTAACCTTGGGCAAGTTCTTTGACCCTGTTTGTTTCAGTTCCTCATCTGTAAAATGAACCGGAGAAGAAAATGGCAAACCATTTCAGTTCCTTTGCCAAGAAAACCCCAAAGTCAGACATGACTGAAATGACTAAACAACAAATCCCTTGCAAATGAGGGTCACTTCCATGCCTAAACCCTTTTTTTACCTACCTCTTTCTTCTCATTACATTTTTTCATGCACAAATGAGAAAAAAAAATAAAAATTTGAGTTTTGGGGCCTTCTTCACCTTCCTGAACTTAGGGAGTTAAATTCTTCTATCACTTCACATCTGACTGACCTCCAGGGAACTCTACTCTGACCAGCTATAGGGCAAAAGCTCCAATGCTACCTGGCAGTCAGAGTAAAATTCCCCAGTGAGGGCCTCCAGGTGAAGTAATTCTGGCTAAGCTCGCCAAAAACTGCTAAAAGAAAATACTTTTCAGGTCTTGCCCTCAATAATGAAGCAACCCTAGGCAGAGTGTATTTAAAAGAGTTTATTGTAGCACCCAAGGCAAAAACAAGTGGATGACCAGGTGATAAAATTCAAACCAGGTGATGTTTTTATAGACTTTTGTAATTAAAGGCAAGGCAATTTTGAGGGCTGCATATTTCTAAAAGGACATTTGTTAAGTATCACAACTCCTCCCTTTTTGCTGCATCATAGGGAAATGAGACTAGAGATAAGGAGATGGGATGAAAGTCTATAAGGCTGTGAACCAAAAGGAGAAGAGGATGGGATTAAAGTACATGCTACCTTTTTCTATAAACTGGCTGTCACAGACTCTGGAAGACAAGCAAAACTAGAAACAATATGACTTGAACCCACAGCACAAATTTCAATACCCCAATTGATGGATATTCACTTCATTTCTAATTCTTTGCTTCCACAAAAAAGTGCTGCTATAAATATATGGAGCCTTATGTATTTATTTGTTTATTTATTTATTTTTGCCAATGATCTTCGGCCCTTAGTGGAGAAATTATTGTTCTTAAAACACAAATCTGACTTTGTCATTCTTCATTTAAAAAATCCTCAGTAGCTCCTTGTTGCTTCTAGAACGAGAGAGAAAACTCCCAATTTGACAATTAAGCTATATAATTACTAATTATTTTTACAGTCATGTTTCAAATCACTCCCCTTTCCATACTATTATATATTCCAACCAAACTGAAGCTCTATGTATTCTCTGTATAAAACATTCTATTTGCCCTTCCATGACTGGTCTCCTTTATCTAAAATTTGCTCCCTCTTCCCTTCTTTATATTGGAATCCCAATCTCCTTTGAGAGATCAGTTCAGGAGTTAAGATCTACACAAGACCTTTTCTGATCTCAATTATTGGCTCTTGAGATTACATTGAATACCTTTGTAGAGACCATCTTCTTTCTAGTCATTTAGGTTATCAATCTTAAATTCTTCTTCCACTCCTTCTCTCTCACCCCATATATCCATCCAAATTAGTTGCCAAATCTTACTAACTTTGCCCCCATTGACATTGCTTGTATCTGCCTCATTCTCTTTACTCACTGGGACACCATCCTAATTTAGGTAAGAAGTTCCAGTCTTCTCAGTTGGACTATTGCGGTAATCTACTGGTTAGACTCCCTGCCTCAAGTGCCACCTCTCGCCTGGCTATCTTGTACACAGGTACCAAAGTGGTTTTCCTTAAAAAAAAAAAAATGACCTTGTCAACAATACAAGCAGGTCAAAGTACTCCATTGCTTACCTAGCACCTTGAAGTTAAAAAACAGACATTTAAAGCTTGCTTGAATTTAAAGTTTTTCACAATTTAGCTCTATATAACTTTCCAGACTTAAACACTTTTTTTAAGGTTTTTTTTTTTTGCTAGGTTAAGTGGCTTGCCCAAGGCCACACAGCTAGGTAATTATTAAGTGTCTGAGGTCGGATTTGAACTCAGGTACTCCTGACTCCAGGGCCGGAGCTTTATCCACTGTGCACCTAGCCGCCCCTAAAGGCTCTTTAAAAATTTATTTATTTATTTATTTAAGGCAATGGGGTTAAGTGACTTGCCCAAGGTCACACAGCTAGGTAATTATTAAATGTCTGAGGCTGGATTGCTTAGGGACTATTAACTTTAGACCTGGGTTATGCTTCCCCAAAATCCTGCTATATCCAAAGATTGATGCAGAGAGTTTTTTCACACTTGTCCATCTCAAGTAACCCATATGTCTTATCTAAAAACTGGCCCCTTGCTGATCAGTCAGTTTGTTTTCTTGTTCCTTTGATTGCACACAGCCACTGGTTGGGGCGAGTAGGACACCTCTTTTTCCCTTCCCCTCCTAACGTGGAAAGTCCCTAATTTTCCTCCAATTAGAAATCAGATTACTTAATTTTTTATTCTAGCTAACAGGTTCCTTTTTAATTCATTGATCTTATCCAAGTAATTATTTTAATGTATAAAAATCTCTCTTCTTGGAATTCAGGTTCTAAGTGGAAACTGAAGAGATCTGACCCTACCTTGCTGGACAATTGATTTGTATAACTTAATAAACATTCTTAATGATATTCTTAAAAGAGTGACCCTTTGTTTCTTAAGTCATTTCATCTTCCATCCTCTACACTTAGAATACCTAACTCAGATACCACTTTCTAAATGTGTTCTTTCCTGAACTCTCCCGAGATACTAGCATGGCTTAGTGGAGAAAATGCTGGCCTCTAAGCCTGGAAGATATCAGTTCAGCCTTTGATTCTCAAAGGTTTGAAGTCTCTGGGCAAATCTCTTAACCTCTCAGCTTTAGGAAGCTCTCTGACTATAAATTTCTGAGCAGGTGAGAACTTGCATTGATGGAATGAGTCTTCTCTGGGAGTTTTCTATGTTGATAACACAGTTCTAATCACTGATCTCTATTTCATATTTATATGTGTATATGTTGGTTTTTCCAATGGAAAGCAAGCTCCTTGAGGTCAGGGACAATTTGGGTTTATATCTGAATTCCCAATATTTAATTTGGTGCCTTGGGCCTTAATGATGACTGTTGAATTTGAACTAAATTGAAAAGCATTTTATTTCATTAGGAAAGTGTGTGGCATATAGTAAGAGCTTAATAAATACTTATTGACTTGACTCATTGGTCTACAGTTAAGTGGGTGCCTGCAATATGTTTCATTACAATGGGACCTGGAGGGACCCTGGGGGAGGAGTTTCCCACAGGGGGAACTGAGTCAGTGAGAAATCAGAAACAGAGTTTCCTTGTTCATACTAGGCAAGAAGAAGAAAAGAACAGGGTTAGATTTTGTATGTAGATCTGCCCTTCCCTTTTGTCTTTCACCCTATTATTGATCTTAAAAGAGACTGCTGGAAGATTTGGGATATAAAGAATAGGAAGAAATGCTACAGCAGAATTTGGATTCCTTGGCTGCTGTGATGGCAATGAGGAACAAGTGATCACAAACATTGAGCTTTTTCTTTGGCACTACTTCCCTCCCCACTCAACGGTAATATCTGGGAAAAGGTGAAGGATTATATTAAAATATTATCTCATTTGATCCTCAAACAAACCTGTGAAGTAGGCATTGAGGACACTAGGGAACAGTAGTTAAGTGACTTGGCCAGGACCTCACAGGTATTAAGAGTCTAAAGTTGAATATGCATTCTTCTCTTCCAATACTTTGGAGACCTAGCCTGGGTAGTACAGATCCCTGAGCTGAAAGGGATCATTGCTTTTAAGAGGAATTTCAGCTATCACAGACCATGGAGAAGTTAGGAACAGGGACAGAGAAAAGGGTCCTTCTTCACAATGCTTTCTTTCCTCCCACCTCTTTAAGCTCTAGAAATCTATCTAGACAAGCATGCACACACACACACACACACACACACAAACACACACCCCTTTATTCTAGTCCTAGAACCTGAGGTTATGGGGTGAACCAGGTATTGGAGGAAGACTAGTGCCTCTAGTGTGATAACTTGCCAAACCCTTTTCAGGGCTGTTTATCCACTTCTGTGATTTATTTGATACTTCCTCACTTGGGACTCCAAGAAGCTGCATCACGTGCAGTGGTCACACCCAGATAAACCAGGCTGAAGGTAACCAATGAGCCTCAAACACCTTGATGACTTAAGGGGATATCTACCATAAGCAGGAGAAGACATCATCCCCACCTCTCTCACCCTCCCCACCCCCAGCAGAATTGGTAGACAAAACAATTTATCTCAATGATCCTGAAGGCAGTTGAAACACGTGTATGGAGTGCTTAGATCTTGGTCAGACATTAAAGACACCAAGGTCATCCATCCACTGCACCTAAGGCCGTAACTAGCTGTCTTGTCCTTTGTCTTGCCACTGGACTTCAATGACTTTAGAAAAAAAGTGCAACTCTGCCTCACTTCAATCCAGTTCACACATGAATCAAGATGCCACCCCGTGATGTTGTTGAAATGAAAATGAAGTACAGACAACAACAACCTGAGGGTACTTGGGAGAAGACGGTTGAGTTAATGATCCCAATAGAAATTTATTTAACATTCATTAAAAAAATTTTACAACATAAGATTGGCCCCAGAATACTACTTGCCTAAATCTTCTGAATGTGTGTGTATGTGTGTGGCCATACATGCTTGTGTATGTTGGGGGGGAGGATCTTACATTAAGAAAAGACAAACTGTAGATATTGAATGAGGATGTAGCAAGTCCTAGATTTCTTCAATTTTAATCATTCTTAGTACTATTTTTATTAACTCCTAGATTAAAATTCAGAACCTGGACAGCTTAAAAACAACTACCACTATGACTACTACTACTACTACTACTGCTACCACTATTACTTTTATTACCACAACTACTGCCACTATCACTGCCATTACCACTACCACTACCACTATGACTACTACTACCATTACCACTACTACCACCGCTACCACTACTACTACTACTACTACTACTACTACTACTACTACTACTACTACTACTGGTACTACTACTATCACTGACCAGAGTTCTTTATCAAGAAGATGGTAGGAGGAGTAATAGTTTGAGAGTTCATTGCCTCATTATTGTCTTTTATTTAGTGATGATCCTACCACCTTTTAGAAAGGCACATCTCTGCACAAAGGAACCGGGAGACTTGACTTGTGCTTTGAATTTGGTACCACCTGGTGGGAAAAATATGTATTACACCCCATTGCTGGTTAATTAATAAAGTGTCATTCTACCTTAAGGCAAGGGGTTCTTAATTCATGGAGTCTGTGGAAAGATTTCAACTTGAATAGGAAAAAAAATATGTATTTATTTTCACTAGCTACTAACTGAAATTCTAAATTTACTACAATTACTTAAAAACATTATCCTAAAAGGGAGCCCAAAGGCTTCACCATATTGGCAAAGGGGTCCAGGACACAAAAAAAGGTTAAGAATCCCTGCTTTTGGCCCTTTAAGAATTTAACTCACAACTCAGTATGCACCACTTTCACCATTTCAATGTTTCAAGTGAAGGGGTGTCTGCTAACTGACTCTCCAATACTGCACAACACACTTTTAAGTTTAATCTGCATTATTAACATTTTCCCATCATTTTCTTAAGCCTAATCAATCAACAAAAAAATAAATAAAACCTTGAATTGTATAATTTTCCAACATCAGAAATATAAATGCTCACACTGAAAGTTTTACAATTATCTTCCTGGCACCAGGATACCACTGCCCAAGTGTGACATGGGATACCCATCTAGTATATAAGCAAACCACGTCTGAGTATCCCTCAATAACTTTGTTGATTCATTGGATCATAGACCTGAAAGAAATCTTAAAGGTCATTATCCAAATATCTTATAAACTAGTCTATTATACCTTATAAACTAGTCTATATTTTTCTAATTTCCCCAATTGGTAATGATTTTTCAACCCCTCAGCTTTGAGTATCATTTTTTTTACCTCCTATTCACTTCTTATATTCTATTTTGCTTTATAATAATAATATGAATATGAAAATACTGTGTTTTTTTAATTTAAAAAATCATTTTTAGTTCATAGGAATTTATTTCCTACATTTAGGTGGCATAGAAGATAGAAAACTGGACCTGGAGTCAGGAAGATCTTTGTACAAATTTAACCTAAGTCATTTATTAGCTGTAAGATCCTGGGCAAGTCACTTAACTACTGTTTCCCTCAGTTTCCTCATCAATAAAAGGTACCTACACCCCATTACTTTGAGGGCTTTGCAAGCATTGAACCAATAGAAACATTACTTTCTTCCTCCCCAACTGAAAAGAAAAAGAAGTTATATAATAAATTACATAATATACAAAACAAATTTCCACATTATCTATGTCCAAAAGTACATGTCTCATTCTAAATGTTGAGTCCATTACTTTTCAGTTAGTAGGTAAGTAGAATATTTCATTATTAGTCTTTGGGAATCATAGGATTATAGTTCTTAAATATTTCAAAGTTGTTTTTAAAATATTGTAATGGTAGCACTTGTTCTGGTCCTGCCTTCTTCATTCTGCAGAGATATGTACAAATTTTCTCAGATTTCCCTTTTGCCACTTATTACGATGAAATGATGTTACATAACTTTGTACACCCTTTCTACCACTGATGCACACCCTCTTAGTTTCCAGTTCTTTGACACCATAATGAAAACTACTCTACATTTATTGTATATAGGAGACCTTTTCTTCTTTCTTTGACTTTTTTAGGGGTGGGTGCTCCTAAACTTCTTTGTGTGTTTGACCCTTTTGGCAGTTGGTGAAGTCCATGGATTCCTTCTTAGAATAGCACTTTAAAAATAGATAATAAAATTAAATACATAGAATTACAGAGAAAGTCAATTATTTTGAAATAACTGTTATATTTTTAAACCCAGGTTCAAGAACTCCAGGTTAGGAACCTCTGTTTTAGGGCATAGATACTTGTTATAGTATTGCTGAGTCAAAGGGTATGCACAGCTTAGTGATTTTAGGGGTATAGCTCCAAATTGCTTTCCAGAATGGCTGGACCAAGCTATCCATCATCCATCAACAAGAAAACCTTCTACTTTAGTAGGACAGATCTGACAAAACTTGGATTCTTTTTGCATAGACTTTGGAGCCTTGAGTCAGGCCCTTGCTTTGGTGAGACTTTGGAAAAGATTTTTAGCAAATAATATTTATC
This sequence comes from Macrotis lagotis, assembly GCF_037893015.1. Lineage (NCBI taxonomy): Eukaryota > Metazoa > Chordata > Mammalia > Peramelemorphia > Peramelidae > Macrotis > Macrotis lagotis. Next base: position 647,960,121 of record NC_133666.1, on the reverse strand, counting down.
ATCATTATATAGTTGACATAACACAGTTGATTAAAATTTGTGAATAAGAAAGGGTTATCCCTTAAGAATGTAACTCACAACTCAGTATGCACCACTTTCACCATTTCCATGTTTCAAGTGAAGGGGTGTCTGCTACCTGACTCTCCAAAACTGCACAACACACTTTTAAGTTTAATCTGATCCTGATGCATAGCTGGCTCATGGTCAAAATTGTCATTGCTGGATTTTGGATAGGATCTGCTTCTAACTAGGGCTTGCACATCCAAATGATGAAGAGTCTATATCAACACACCCCTCACCCTCAATGGTGTGGGCATGAGTAATCATGAGTCGTAGAATCCATGATTCAGTGATACAAAGGGGACCATATGGCCTCTCCACTGTTTTCTTCTTTTCTGATCGTGAATCAAGTCACGATTGTTTTAAAGTGGAGCTACATTCTGACAGGCTATGGTGGAAAGGGTGGGCTGCCATTCTCCTTGGAACCATGAGCATATAATGTCAAAAGCACATTTGCTGACGGAGCAATTCTGAACCTATAACTATTCCTGGAGTACGTGCCTCCAACTCCCTGTTTGATGTAATAGCTCCTACCTGACCCTTCAAATTTGGTGTTGTAGGTGATGGAGGTATAGGAAGAAAGTGACATTTTTTTTTGTTACCCATCCCCTCTATGTATGGGGAGCTTCCAATTTGAAATTTCTCCAACTTTTTGAACTCTGAAATGAATCAAGCTGTTTAGTTATTTAAGGCCCCAGAGGAGTGACTGATTTATTTGTTTAGCCAATCACTTCTTTACTCAATGAAACTAGACAAAGCTTTATAGCTAATTTAACACCTCATTAACACCTTGGGACAACATTCTGGTTCTTCTACGACTACATTAACTGAGGAGGGGGAGGTATGGAGAATCCCCTCTCAAAAGAAACAGTCTCAGAAAGGGAAAGTGATTGAGTTGGTCACATAGCCAGTCTTTTGTTGTCGTTGGTTGTTTAGTTTTAGTTTTTGCAAAGCAATGGGATTAAGTGGCTTGCCCAAGGCCACACAGCTAGGTCATTATTAAGTGTCTGAGGTCAAATTTGAACTCAGGTACTCCTGACTCCAGGGCTGGTGCTCTATCCACTGCGCCACCCAGCTGCCCCTGACACATAGCCAGTCTTTATCAGTGGCAGAATCCCAACATGGGTCTTCTCAATTCTAAGTTCACCACTCTATCCGCTATACCATATTGCTTTCCATATATGTGAAATATATCTATATATACACACATGTGAGTACATATATGTTTGCATGTGTATATGCATGAAACTTTAAGGCACTACATAAAACTGAGTAATGTATTCATTGAAAAGTAATTATGCAAATTAGAATAAATATGTATCATAAGGATTTTAAATATATTTAAATGTAGATAAAGTTGTCCTTCATTTTGAATCATCTCTATTCTCTTTGTCTTATCACATATATTCTTCTGATTTTCCCCATGCTATGCTGCTGTTGCTCCCACCCAATGAATTACAACTACAAACCACTCTCAAGTTTTTTTTATAGACTGTGTTTGGGGGAAAGTGTGATCTGTTTATGGACCAGTAAGCTATGTGTCCTAAGTTGTGGAGTCCAGAGAAGGGTGACCAGTTGGTTCATGACACATGAAGAGTTTTTGAAAGGATTGTGAATGTTCACCCTGAGGAGAACCTGATAAACACGATGAAGAATCAGGATTAAGATAGTTTGGTTCCAGAGGGAAGAACTAGTTACTGTGAGTGGAAATTATAGAGAGATTGTGATTTGATGTAAAGAGAGACTTTCTGACAATTAGAGCTATCCTACAGTGAATCCCGCTCCCTTTTACCTTCTTCCTCCGATCTCCTACAATTCACTAGAAAAATACTGGTTAAATTTGTTGATGGCATCCTGCTTAAGCTTTATTCAGCCAGCAGATGGCGACAGTATCTGCTTAACGTTTGTTGGAGCGAGAGAGGACCCAGTTTGACTCCTTCCCTTACCATGTTCCTTTAAACCTGCAGCCCAGGTTCACAGATTTTCCAAGCTGGAAGAGATCTCAGTGATGATCTCATCCAACAGAACGCTCTCTGAAACATACCTGGCCAGTGGCCATTCATCTTCTGCATAAAAACCTTTTATAGGGCACCGATGCTTTGTTCTCCTCCCACAAGAAAGGACCTTGAAAGGGCGCTGGCTGTCCTGGTTTGAGCAATCACTGCATCACTGCAGAACTGGGTTCTCAAAAAATGCAACATGCAATTTTTACTGTCATGTCAATTGAATATAGAAGAAAATGGATAATTCTTGATAGAAATGGTATATCAATGTTTAATGTATTTTAATATAATAATTACATTTAATATAGTGTAATGTTTAATATAAATTGTCTTTAATATAAACATTATATAGCATGCATGATAAATATAATATTTACAAAGAAATAAAACTTGTCTGCTGCTCTCTCAAGGATGTGCATAGAGCTTATCCATATACCCTCCCCTCTTCTTTTTTTAGAATGTTAATTTATTTTATTTTTTTCCAATTTTTCCAATTACATGCAAAGATAGTTTTCAACATTCACCTTTTTGTAAACTTTGAGTTCCATATTTTTCTACCACCTTCCCTTTTCCTGTCCTATGGTAGTCAGTGATGAATCTGATACAGGTTGTACATGTATAATTATGTTTAACATATTTCCATATTGGTCATGTTGTGAAAGAAGAATCAGAACTAAGGGGCAAAAAAAATGAGAAAGAAAAAACATGAAATAAGGTGTTTTTTAAAGTGAAAAATAGAATGTTTTGTTCTGCATTGCCTCCATATTTTTTCTCTGGATGTGAATGACATTTTCCATCATAAGTCTTTTAGAGTTGTCCTTGATCATTGTACTTTTGAAAGGAGCTAAGTCTATCATAGTTCATCATCACACAATGTTGCTGTTACTGTGTACAGTGTTCTCCTGGTTCTGCTCACTTCACTTAGCATCAATTCATGCAAGTCTTTCTGAAATCTTCCCATTTATAATTTCTTACAGAACAATAATACTTCATCATATTTATATACCAAAATTTGTTCAGCCATTTCTCAATTGTGGGCATCCCCTCAATTTTCAATTCTTTGCCACTACAAAAAGAGCTACTATAAATAGTTTTGTGCAGGTGGACATTTTCCCCCTTTTTAATGGTTTCTTTGCCTCCACTTTTCTTATAAGAGAAACTATAAAATATACAGGGGTGCTCCTATTTTTCCCTAATGCTGCCAACTTAAACTTCAATGTATTTAAATTCCTTATGGCAAAAAAAGACTGTACCAAAAAAATATAGCCCAAGAACCCCAGATGTAGAAACTCAGTGTGTTATCTTCACAGACTCCTAATTAAGAAACAGTAAGACATGTTAGAGTTCTAGATGTGGCATTAGGAACCCTTATTTCATATCCAAGTTCTGCCCATATAACTGAAAAAGTTGGAGAATCATAGGCAGTCAAGGTCAATTCTTATCTAGATAGAAATTCTCTTTAAAGCACCTCTGAGAAATGATTATCTATTCTATGTTTGAATATCTACACTGATGGTAAGCTCAATTTCTAGTTTTTTGGGGGGTGGGAGGAAATTGGGATCACATGAGTTGTCCATGGTCGCCTAGATAGCTGTCACTGATTGTCCTTCATTCTCGAAGAAGTCCATGACACCAGGGAGATGATGCCATGACATGAATTGAATCTGAGAGAGGGGGTGCTGTGCAAAATCACCAGTCTCACTTTCTTCTCTAGAATCATCTGGGTTTAGCAGCCAGATATGGATCAGGATAGCTAGAAATGGCCGAATTTGAAGAAATCAGGGTTAAATGACTTGCTCAAGATCACATAGCTGGGTAAGTGTCATGTGTCTGAGGTCAGATTTGAATTGACTCCAGGCCTGGTGTTCTATCCTCTAAGCCACCTGGCTGCCCTTCTCATTTTCTTATCAGGCAATTAATTCACTTTTGGATAGTCTGTTAGGACGTTAGTTTTTTCCCCACTTATTGAGCCTAATTTAATTTTCTATGATTCCTCTAACCCCAATTCATTGTTTCTAGTTTCATATTTTAAGGACAAGCAGCTCACATAAATAGTATTTCTTTAACTCATTTCCTAGTACTTTCAGACTTAAGTAAGCTCTTTCTAACTTTTTTTTTTTTAAGGTTTTTGCAAGGCAAATGGGGTTAAGTGGCTTGCCCAGGGCCACACAGCTACCTAACTTCTTTGAGACTGAATTTCTTCATCTTCAAAACCAAGGTGTTTTACTGGTTCATTAGTCTTCATCTCTAGTCCCCTTCTCTCCATCAATTTTCATAACTACCAATTACAGCGTTAATTCTATGGATATAATAGGACTTTCTAAAAGACAGAATGTAGGTAGTAGATAGACTGTTGGTCTTGGAAGGAAGAAAACTTAGGTTTGAATCCTGCTTCTGCCTCATACTAGCTGTGTTACCTTGGGCAAGTCCTACAAGCGGCTTGAGCCATTATAAATTTCAGAAGAGTTATTGATCTACAAATGGAGGGGGCAGGTTTCTACAATAAAAGTTTTCTGGTTTGATGAAATCAATGGTTTGCAATCAAATGGAAGACTTGCCTCCTCTTATTTTCCATGCAGATCTTGGTGGGGGGGCAAGGTAGAGGAGGGAAAAGGAAGGGGAGGGAGGAGTGAAGAGGGGTTGTGTGCTGCTACATATGTGAAGATATGCAGAGAGAGAGATGTTGCTTCTGATTGACAAAGAGAATACTGAGAGTGAAGTTGCAACCCTGGGATAGGGACCTACTGATGTAAGGATATGCTCAAGGATCCTGTCTAAATGTAGCTCAAAGAGAGCTGCCCCTAACCACAAGTGAGAGCTGGAAGAAGGAAACCAAAGCTGGCTGAGCAGCCCTGAAAAGGGTTCAGAGAGATGGGGCAGCTAGGTGATGCAGTGGAGGACTGGCATTTGAATCCTGCCTCACATTTACCACTTCCTTGTTGTGTGACCTTGGGCAAGTCACTTAACCCTGGTTGCCTTGCATCCAGGGTCATCTCCGGTCGTCCTGATTCATATCTGGCCATTGGACCCAGATAACTCTGGAGGAGAAAGTGAGACTGGTGATATAACACAGCCCCCCACCCCATCCCCAATTCATGACCTCACCTCCCTGATGTCATGGTCTTCTTCACAAACATTATTAGCTTAAATAGAGGCAAGAAGAGACATTTCTAGAGTCTTTTACCCTACCCTTCTCCAAGACAGACTTAGTTTCTGCTAGGAAAGAAGCAGGAGGTTGGAACCCATAGGCTGGTCATTCTACTGTCCTAAGAGAAAGAGTACTGGGCTAGAATTTTAGCTATCTGCTTCTTCAAATATTATTGATATGGGGAAATAATTTTTAGGTTCAAACTACATCATTCATTACAATCTTTTAATCGGGAAGGAGTATTCTAAGTTATACATCTGACAATGCTTTTATTTTTATTTTAAATTGAATTTTTTTATTATTTTCATTTAATGGTTAGCCTTCTCTTTCTCCTATTTCCCTTTCCTTTATCCTTTTTGAGAAATGAGAATAGCAAAGCCTCTGTTACAAGCATACATAATGAAGTCAAACAAAATTTTTCATTGGTCGTGTCTAAAAAAATCTTAATCTGTGCTCTAAGTCTATCACCTCTCTATCAAAAGATGGGTAAGATGGTTTCATTATCATTCCTCCAGAATTCTGGTTGATCATTATGATGATAAGAATTCAACAAAATAATATTCCAGCATATTTATATACCATTCTACAATTTATGGATACCCCCTCAGATTTCCATTCTTCACCACCTTGAAAAGAGCTATAAATATTTTTGTGTGATTATAATCTTCCCACTTTCTAATTCTCTCTTCCCCATTTTCCTCTTTCTTCCCTCTTTCCCTGTTTATTGAAATATATTTTGTGTTTATATGTATGTGTATTCTTACTTCTTATGATCAGGTGAGATGAGAGTCAGGTCTATTTCAGCTGCTCCCTCCCATTCTCTCTGTCTTGTTGGTATAGATGCCTAGTGGTGCATCATGATTATATGAGATAAATATCCCTTAACCTTCCTTGCCCTTCCTCCCCAGTGTACCCCCTTTACATTTTTTTCTTAAGATCATTTAGACAATTACAGAACCCACCTTCAGATTGTGTCTAATTAGATTTTTTCTATGAACTGTGATGATGATAATAGAGAGAAGAGGAAAGATGAGTATCATCTTCCTGTATTTGAATGAAGTAGTTTATCCTTATTTAATCCATTATCACTGTTCTTTTGTATGTTTCTCTTCACTTTTGTATTTGTACTTGACAGTTTCTCCAAAGCTCTGGTCTTTTCATCTAGAATACCTGGAAGTCTTCTGTTTCATTAAAAATCTATTCTTTCCTCTGTAGAACTATACTTAATTTTTCTAGTTAAGTTATTCTTGGTTATAAACTCATATCCTTTGTTTTCAGGAATTTTGTATACTAAATATTCCCCTTTTTATGGTGATGGCTACTAAATCATATGTGATTCTGACTATGGCTCTTTGGTACTTGAATTATTTCTTTCTGGTTGCCTACAGTATTTTTTCTTTGACCTGAAAACTAATTTTGGCTATCATCTTCCTGGGAGTTTTCATTTTGAGATTTCCTTTAGGAGGTAGATTATTTCCACTTTATCCTCTGATTCAAAGACATATAGAAGCTAATGGGTTGGTTCAGTGAATAGAGAGCTGGACCTGGAGGTCAGAAACACATGAGTTCAAATTTAGGCTCAGACACTTGAAAGCTATGTGACACTGGGCAAGTCACTTAACCCATCTGCCTCATTTTCTCATCTGTAAAATAAACTGGAAAAGGAAATAATGAACCATTTTATTATGTTTTTTGGTTTTGCAAGGCAATAAGGCCAAGTCACTTGCTCAAGATCACCCAGTTAGGTAATGATTAAATGTCTGAGGCTGGATTTGAACTTGGATTCTTCTGACTCCAGGGTCAATGCTCCATCCACTATGCCACCTAGCTGTCCACCATTCCAGTATCTTTGCCAAGATAACCCCAAATGGCATCACAAAGAGTCAGATATGACTGAAGCAACTGAACGATAGCAATATCTAAGAGATAGGGGCAATTTGCCTAAAAATATATATATATATATATATATATAGATATAGATAGATAGATAGATAGATAGATAAATAGATAGACAGACTTTTTTTTTGGTTATCTCATTCAGATGGAAAAATGATTGCTATTTTTTCTCCTTAATCTGTTTTCTCTCCCAATTGTTTTTACTATGAGAATCTTGATTTTCTTCTATTTTTTTCAGTCGTTCGAATTCATTTTAACATTTTTGTTGCCTTGGGGAGTCATTGGCTTTTATTTTGTCCATTTTAATTGTCCAATCTAATTATTTGTTGTTCCTCTCTTGTCAAACTGTTAATTTTCTTTCTGGTTCTCTTTTCCATAACTTTTTAAAATTAATTATTTCCTCAGGTGCTTCAATTTCACTTCTTTTTTTTTACATATTTATTTATTCTCTTTTTGTACAAATAATTTTTTATACATTAATAAAATATTCTTGTTTAAGAGTAAACAGAATACCCCCTCCCCCCACAAAATATAGACTCATTTGAGCAATAAAGTAAAGGGGAGAGAAAAAAAATTAAAATTAAAAAAAATAATAGTAATAATTGTAGGTATGGCCAGGTGGCACAATGGATGGAGCACCAGACCTGGAGCCAGGAGCACCTGAGCCCATATCCAGGCCCATACACCCAACAATCACCCAGCTGTGTGATATGCAAGCCACCCCAACCCCAATGCCCTGCAAAAACCAAAAAAAAGAAAAAAAAAGACGCAAAATAAAATAAAAATAGTAATAATAGTAGGGGTGGCTGGGGGGTGGACAGATCATTGGCCCTTTAGCCAGGAGCACCCGGGTCCGAATCTGGCCTCAGACACCCAAAGATCACCCTGCTATGCGGCTCCAGGCAGGTCACCCAGCCCCATTTGCCCTGCACCCCCCCAAATAATAATAATAAAAAATGTGCTTTAGTCTTTGTTCCAACACCAACAACTCTGTCGCGGGTGGATCACATTCTTTATGATAAGTCCATCGCAAAAGTTACTTCCATATTTTTCCACTGTTGCCATTGCTGATCGCAACTCCCTCCTTTCATTTTTCTCCACTACCATGTACTATATTTTCTCTCTCCTTTCACTCTGACTCTGCTGCAGGGTAGCTGAGTGGCACAGCAGACAAGAGGCCCCGAGCCCCCCCTACCACCCCTTAGGTCCAGCATCCACCTGGCCCTATGATCCTGGACAGGCCATTGCTAGAAGTAAAAAGGAAAATGTGTTATATCTGACCACTCTCCCCCCATGGTCCATCCTTTCCTCCATCACTCACATCCCCCTCTTCCCCCTGCCCCCCCCTTTCTTCTTACTCCAGATGTCTATACCCCATTGAGTATATATGCTGTTTCCTCTCCTAGCCACCTCTGGTGAGATCGAAGATTCCCTCATTCCCCTTTGCCTTCCCCCCTTCCATATCATTGCAATAGCTCATTGTAATAAAGAAAAAACTTATTATATGAGATATCTTGGCCTATTCCCCCCCTCCTTTTTCTTTCTCCCATCACATTTCCCTTTTTTTCTATTGACTCCATTTTTACACCACATTTTATCTTCAAATTCAGCTTTCTCTTGTTCTTCAACTATAAAAGCTCCCTCTACCTGCTCTATTAACTGAGAAGGTTCATATGAGTATTATCAGTGTCATTTTTCTATGCAGGAATACATGCAGTTCATCATCAAGTCCCTCATATTTTCCCCCTCTCCTCCACTCTCTATGCTTCACCTGAGTCCTGTATCTGAAGATCAAACCTTCTGTTCAGCTCTGACCATTCCAACAGGAACATTTGAAATTCCCCTGGTTCATTGAAAGTCCATCTTTTTCCCTGGAAGAGGACATTCATCCTTTCTGGGTAGTTCATTCTTGGCTGCATTCTAAGCTTTTTTTTTGCTTTCCGGTATATTACATTCCAAGCCCTACAAACTTTTAATGTAGTTGCTGCTAAGTCCTGTGTGATCCTGACTGCAGCTCCACAATATTTGAATTGTGTCCTGGCTGCTTGTAGTATTTTCTCTTTGACTTGGGAGTTCTGGAACTTGGCTATAATATTCCTAGGGCTTGGTTTTTTGGGATCTCTATCTCGGGGGGGATCGATGGATTCTCTCCATTTCTATTTTGCCCTCTACTTCTAGAATATCAGGGCAATTTTCCTGTAGTAATTCTTTGAAAATGATGTCAAGGCTCTTTTCCTGATCATGACTTTCAGGTATTCCAATAATTTTTAAATTATCTTTCCTAAGTTTGTTTTCCATATCAGTTGTTTTTTCAATGAGATGTTTCACATTTTCTTCTAATTTTTCATTTTTTTGGTTTTGAAGTAATAATCCTGGTTTCTCATAAATTCATCAATCTCCCTGAGTTCCATTCTTTGTCTGAAGGATTTGTTCTCCTCAGAGAGTTTTCTTGTCTCTTTTTCCATCTGACCAATTTTGCTTTTTAAAGCATTCTTCTCCTCAATAACTTTTTGCACTGTTTTATCCATTTGACCTAAGCTGGTTTTTAGCATGCTATTTTCTTCAGCATTTTTTGGATTTCCTTGACTAGGCTGCTGACTTCATTTTCATGTTTTTCCTGCATCTCTCTCATTTCTTTTCCCAGTTTTTCTTCTAACTCCCTCATTTGATTTTCAGAGTCTTTTCTGAGCTCTGTCATAGCCTGAGCCCAATTTCTGTTTTTCTTGGAGTCTTTAGATGCAGGAGCTTGTGCTTCCTCATCTTCAGACTGAGTATTTTGATCCTTCTTGGGCTCACATGCAAAATATTTCTCAATGGTCTTCCTCTTGTTTCTCTGTTTGTTCATTTTCCCAGCCTGAGCCTGGTTTGGGGGTGCTTCTTGAGCTTTTGGGACACTCCCACAAGGATCTCAGTGTGTGAGGCTCTGTCCTCCCTCCTGGTCTGTGAATGACCATATGCGTCCCTCTCTGCCATGGGGCTGAGGTGGGGGGGCCCTGCTGTTCTATGGGGGGACCTAGACTGCGATCAGGATCTGAATGTGGTCAGAGCCCCAGAGTCCTGTTCCAGAGGCAGAGGACAGAGCTGGGCAGTCTCTCTGCATTCCCCTCCCTAGGTTCAATGGGCTCATGCCCTGGGGGCTCCTGCTTACCAGCTCCGCCTGCTTCTGTTCCTGGTTCTGGGCTGCTGAAAGACCATACTGCTTGCTGTGTGCTTTGAGGGGTGGGCTTCATGTGCTCCCTCTGGCAGAAGTCCCCCGCTGTTCCCCCACTGTGTGCCCTGTGCTCCCCAGGGCGTAGCTCAGGAGACTCCCCTGCGGGCTGCTGTAAGGAATGGCTCCCAGTGCCCTGGGGCTGCCTCCAGGAGGCTGAAGTTCTTTCACTCTGGTGGGCTGCCTCTCCAACCCCGGGTTGCAGAGCCTTGCTGCTCTTTTCCAGGTTACCTTGAGTAGGAGAATTGCCTCATTGGGTCCCTCTGTGGGTTCTGTCTCTCAAAAGTTTTAGAGTCCTTAGTTTCAAAGTTTTATGAGAGAGCTTCTAAGAGACATTGCTCTCTTGTTGCCATCTTGGCTCCGCCCCTCAATTTCACTTCTAAAAACATTTTAAACTCTTTAAAAATAAAACAAAACCTCTTCCTCTTTTCTAGAAATTCTAGTTCAGTTTATGTTTTTCTCTGAGGCTTTACTTGAAGTTATATTGGAGTCTTTCTCTTGAATTTTCATTGTCTCTACTACCACAATTCATTATGAAGGAATTCTTTTTTTTTTGTTTGCTCATTCTTCCAGGTTACTTCTTGACTTTAGATTTGACATTAGAACTGGGCTATACAACACTTTTATAAAGAGGGTCTGGATTAGTCCTGTTGCAGGCAGGGTCTCAGTAACAAAATGAGGACCTGTAAACTTCCTAAATAATCTGGTCCAATTTGTCTCCACTGATCTAAGCTCTAAAGGTCCCTGAACTGAGTTTGGTTTGACTGAAAGTAAACTTCTTATCCTCAATTTCATAGTTAAATGAATTTTGAAATATGGAACTACTTTTTTTTTGCATTTTCATTAAGGACCAAAATATGCTACAGAAATTGCAGTTTGAAAAAAAAATTGTAGTTTTGAGTTCAAGAGATGTATCCTGCCAATTTGTGTGGGAATGGAGACTTTGTTTTCTATTTTAACTTTTAACTACAGGAGAAGACTATAAAGTGTCTTGATATTACTTGTAATTGTCTTAGAATTGACATGGTATAAGAGTTACATAGATGTACTATATTATCTTGCAATTTTAGGTTGAATTCATTCAGAATAAAGATCAAGCCAGTAACAAAAGTTAATTTTCAAAGCCATTCAGAATTTGAGAATGTTGTATGAAGGCAGTTCTCATTAAGAAAAATTTAAATCATGGCCTTTTGTTAAAAAGACACAATATAACTTTATCTTCTTTTTTGTTTTGACATGAAAGGTATACATTGGTAATTTAAAAAAATAAAAATCATGTTGCAGTGATATATGTGGCATTGGAAACATTGTTGAGTTTTAACTATATCACTGTGATTTGTAGTGTGTGAGTGACTGTGGGAAATGTTAAGAGTGCCACATATCTTTGTGCAAATGCTTTCGATTTTGACACTGTAATAGGTAAACAGCTATAGCCAATATGTAAATGAATAAGAATGATTATATTATTAAAAAACTTTTGGATATTGAAATTCAATTTCATATAATTTTCATGTGTCACAAAATATTATTTTTCTTTTGATTTTTCCCAATCATTTAAAAATGGAATGACCATTCTTAACTCTCAGACTATTGAAAGCTGTGGACCAGATTTGACCCATGGGCCTTATTTAGTTTACCAATCTCTGAGCTAGTATGGTAAATTGTGGGGTAGGGACATGATTGAGGAGTTGACTCCACTACTCATTGATGTCTTCTCAGGGATTTTTTTTTATCTCCCACTGGGGACCTGAAGAGAGTCTGGAACCATGTATCTTCTCTCTCAAAGGTGGAAGCCAAAAGACCAAGATCTCTCTTCTACAAAAGTTTGACTAGGTCAGTCCTCACAAATGCAGAAAACATTGACTATTCAATCTCCATCAATGAATAGAATGTTATGCAAATGGATTTTGAGGCTGGGTCATTCTGAGTTGGTCCCAGATTACTTTTTTTTTTTTTTAGATTTTTCAAGGCAATGGGATTAAGTGGCTTGCCTAAGGCCACACAGCTAGGTAATTATTAAGTGTCTGAGGCTGGATTTGAACTCAGGTACTCCTGACTCCGAGGCCAGTGCTCTATCCACTGCGCCACCTAGCCACCCCAAGGTCCTAGATTTCTTGAAAAAGATATGTGGACCAAAGATGCCCAGTGGAAGGGCTAGTTGAAATGGGGGAAGGTAGAGTAGAAAAATCTAGAAATAGATATTCATGTAAAAATTATCTCATTTCTTTTATATTGCTTGAAATGCTAGAGTCTCCTAGAGTGGACTTCTTTTAATTGATATTATTGTTTTTTGGTTTTTTTTTGCTTGGTTTAAGCTGTTGAAAAAGCTCAGTTGAGTCAGTTGAGTCAGTTGAAAAGCTCATTTATTCACTTAAAAAAATTATATCTGGAGTTTTTATATCACCAAAATTTTTCCCAGTATCTCTCCCCTTTCCTTTCCATTTATAAAAATCATATTTTTAAAGAAAAAAAAGAGAAAAAAAATCAGAAAAATCAATAAATACATGAAAATCAGTGAGTGTACTGACAATTGACTTCATATACATATATATATTATATATATACCCATAAACATGCAGATATAAAATATATACGTGTGTATACATTTCAGAAACCTCATTTTTCACTCTACTTCATTTTGGACTTCTTTGCCACCTTCTCCACGCTTTTTTTTTTTCAGCTTTTCTTTCTGTGCTGTCTTCCCTTATTAGATTATAAACTTCTTGAGGGCCGGGATTGTCTTTTTTTTCATATTTGTAGGTTGCCCAGCTTAGCATATTTATCTAGCACACAGTAGGTGCTTAATAAAGGTTTCTATTGACTATTGATTATAAGCATGACACATTTCTGAGTTTAATCTATATTATTAACATTTTCTCCATCATTTTCTTTTCATTCTAGTGTAACAAAAGTCAGGCCCATGTGCAAGGAGGATCTCAAATGTAGAGAAGAATGGGCATCACATATGTAGAAAGGCCCACCTTTGGTGAGAGCTGCCATAGTGTGACCATAGAAGACAAGACAGACATCTCTAACCTCTTTTCCCACCCTTCTTTTTTTTTCATTTCAGTAGCAGTTTTATTATTTTTTACATTGATTGTCATATCACAATTTTAAATGAGAATTCATTTAGTCACATCAAAATACATCCTGATTTCTTTTTTTATTATACAAATATTTTGTTTGTTTTCTAATTATATATGATAGTTTTTACCTATCATTTTTGGATAAGGTTTTGAATTTTATGCATTTTCATTTACCCCCCCCTTCCTTCCCCCCTTCTCCCCCATAGAAGGCAGTCTGATAATCTTTACATTGTTTCCATGCTATACATTGATCAAAATTGAATGTTGAGAGAAAAATCA